>NC_081560.1:15578588-15878588 GCF_022355385.1 Mustela nigripes
TTTTTTTTTTTTTTTTTTTTTTTTTTATGTTATGTTAGTCACTGTACTGTACATCAATAGTTTTTGATGGTGTGTTCCATGACTCATTGTTTGCATATGATACCCAGTGCTCCATGCAGTCCGTGCTTTTCAATAGACTGATGTCAAGCTCTGCTACAGGTTGGGCACCCCTCTCAAAGAATCACTGTGAAAGTAACAGCTAAAAACGTAAATACAGGAGTACCATGTTGAAGCATCAACACAGGAAGCAATTTTTTGAATGACTTACAACCCGTAGGAAGCGGAAAACATCCTTTGTTTCAATAATTACGTTCTCAAAAATTTCAGTGCACATTAAAATGGTCAAAAACTACTTTGCGTTAGTGTGTAATACGGATTAGGATTTAGGCTCAAATCATCACACAAGGTTTGTTCTCCTAAATAAATCACTAGTGGGATATTTGGAGTTTGTGTGGGGCTTCGGACAGTTCTTGTTTGTTTGTTTTTTGTTTTTCCAATCTTGTGGACTGTGCTTAACATTGCAGGCAGCTCTCTAGATCAACCAAGGAGCATTGTAGGCTGCTTTGAATATAAACAAAATTATTAACAAAATAGCATATATGGGGGAAAGCACACCAACCCATACACAGTGATGAAGATCCCTCTTGAGGCACTTGGGGACCTAAACCAAGGTACGGAGTACCTGTCTAGACAGCCGCTTCTTTTTGTAAAACGGGACGAGTTCACCAATCTCTACGTCAGTTGCTTCTCTTAGCTAAGGGCAACTTTTTTCTTTTTTTAAGGTTTATTTATTTATTCAGGAGAGACAGAGATAGTGAGAAGAGAGCATGAGTGGGATGGAGAGGGAGAAGCAGGCTCCCACTGAGGAGGGAGACTGACATGGGGCTTGATCCCAGGACTCTGGGACCATGACTCGAGCCAAAGGTAGACGCTTAACTGACTGAGCCACCCAGTTGCCCCTAAGGAAAGTTTTGTTTCCTTTGGTGCTTGCTTCTCTGCTCAGCAGGTGGGGTCCTCATTCTATGCTATTCATAGAATCACCCAGAAAGGGAGTTGGCAGATGGCGATGGACTGCATATAGGAGCCTTATTAATGTGGAATCAGGGTGGAACCAGAGCAAATTGAGAGGAAATTGCAAATCGGATAATTAGAGGGTATCCTGGCTAAATAACCACTTACATGTTTTCCCATAAATTTTTTAAAATTCTCTTGTAAAGAGTATATGCTACACATTTATTTCAATAAATACGTTATAGAAATATTAACACTATCCTATGCCCTTTACAAATGTCACAGCAATAGGATTTTATTTTACGTTGATCACAAAGCCGTTTTTATGTCTCTCAGGCTTCTTAATCCTGAATTCTACCTCTTTTGCCTTTTTCTTTAAAGAGCTGCTTTGAAGAATTTCTGGCCCTCTCTGCAAAGTATATCACCGAAATGCACAGCCTGGCATATCATTCAAATCTTCCTAAATCAGATTTCTCAACCCTTGATCTAATCAGCAAGCTGTTTTGCTTAGCTTTTTGGTCAAGTTCATTCATTAACTCAGAAAGCATTTATTGAATATTTGCTGTGTCTACCCCGAGGCCAGAATATAATAAGATTAGGGGATGAATTGAGCCCTGTCCTTTAGCAGTTTGTAGTCTTACTGAATGAAGTGGAGGAAATAATAGAATGCTATTTAAAATATAAGATGGTTTTTATACTTTAAATATGTTTGAGGTTTTTCATGGCAGGTAATTGACATTAACCATGACTTTGTACGCCTAAAACTGCATTATAGAATATTTTCTTTTCGTATCTGCTTCCCAGTTAATACCACAGTTGTCCTTTTCCAAGATTCTTTTGCCATCATAGCCATCACAACAAAGTATTGTTGTAAAATTGATAGGAAGGACCACCGCCATCTCACTGTCTGATTATAGGTTTGGGAGGATTCTGGGCGGGTGGGAAAAAACGTGAAGTTGAAACCCCATCGATTTTTTTTTTTTTTTACACTGAACCATACTGTAACGTAAAGCCCCTGCCAACTCAGCACACCCCAGATTTGACCACTTCGAAATGTCATCTTCTACAACCAAGATGAACCCACATAGAGAAATAGCTTACACTCATTTTATTTGAGGTCCGAAAGAATTCAGTTGCTTTCTTATTTTGGAATGTAAAGTGTATGCATATATGAACTCTTGGAGAGAAGAATGTTCTCACACGGCTGTTGAGAAAGAGGAAAAAGCTGTCATCAGAAGTTGCCCCCTGCCTCGCTGTAGTACCTCTGATGAAGTTTTAGAACATCGGGAGGTTTAGGGGTGGGGTCCGGAGCTGAGGACCAAGAAAGAATTCTTGGTTTTATTAAATATTTATTTATTTATTTATTTATTTATTTATTTATTTATTTGATAGCTAGAGATCACAACTAGGCAGAGAGAGAGAGAGAGAGAGAGAGAGAGAGGAGGAAGCAGGCTCCCCGCTGAGCAGAGAGCCCAATGCGGGACTCAATCCCAGGACCCTAAGATCATGACCTGAGCCGAAGGCAAAGGCTTTAACCCACTGAGCCACCCAGGTGCCCCAAAAGAATTCTTTTTTTTTTTTTTAATTTCTTTTTAAATTTTCTTTTCAGTGTTCCAGAATACATTGTTGATGCACCACACCCAGTGCTCCATGCAATAAGTGCCCTCCACAATACCCACCACCAGGCTCACCTAACCCCCCACACCTTTCTCCCCTCCCAAACCCTCAGTTTGTTTATCAGATTCCACCGTCTCTCATAGTTTGTCTCCCCCCCTCTGATTTCCCCCAACTCACTTCCTCTGAGCCATCATCTTTGGTGCAAAACGGTGGTGGTTTATTAAAGTTCAAGGACAGGACCTGTGGCAGAAAGAGCTGCTGCCCCAGGGTTTTGAGGGGTGGCAGGTTATATAGCAAGGGGTTGGGAGAAAAGGTTTCAATAGAACTTTTATATGCTAAAGAGGACCTACAAGAATAAGGTAGTTTTTCCCCTCTGGCAAGGTATTTCACATAGGATGGGAGATTCCTGGAAGAATGTCACGCGTGTCCCCCCCTGGAGTGGGGAGAGGGGGAAGGTTGCAGGGTGTCAGCTTCCGTTGTCTCCTCAGCCAGCCTTCTGTTCCTCCTCACCTACGAATCTTTCTCCTGTTCTCCTTCTAATGTAATAACCTCTTGGGAGGCCCATTTGCAGCTAAAATCCAGGACCGCTCTGATGGTTCTTACTTCTCTTCCTCCTCATAAGTGTTCATGCGTGTCGTACGTATACAATTGTCCTCTAGTCATGGTACAGGAAACCGCCCTTATTATCGACAACCGGGGATCAGTAGGCAGCGAGAAGCCTTACGTACTCGTTTCTGTTCTCGGGCTGGGCAAGAGTGCCAATGGACTCTGCTTTCCTTGCCGAGCTGAGTCATGGTTGGGGGTTTGTGGGTCTGTTCCCTTACTGCCACCGTGCTCTTCTGGAGACACATTGAGCCCTCCCATCCTAATCTGGTTATTTCAGCAATGTGTCCCTCCTGGCAGTTTTCATTAGGAACCCAGGGGTTGGTGGTCAGAGTCTCCAACTTTTAGTCCGGTCAAGTCATTTGTCCCGTGGTGTCCACTGTGCCCACAGAATTGTGTTCCCTCCCTTCTTTTTCATTCTGATCACAGCTCTCTGTGGCTGTTCATGAAAAGATGAAGAACTTGTCTTTTTCCTCATTTACTCAAGATTTAAGTATTCTTCAGCTCTTTCAAGGCCTTGTGCTCAGGCACTGTTTGTTACCTTAAGGAACCAAAGGTGGGACCTGTAGATTCTGACTCCGCGGAGATCCGATTTTCTTGTGATGAAAGCTGTGACTTGGAATCACATACAGCCTCCTTCAAAGCCAGAGCAAAGTCCCAAAGAAAAACGTTACACAGTTTCTTGAACTCGGACCCATGCATGGGCCACGAAAGAGCACCATATAAGAATCTTCCAGTGTTCTTTCCTTATTGCTCAGTGGAACGGAACATACTTTGGGTGAAGGCCTGCAACATTGTGATTTATAAGCAATATATATCTGGTCGTCCAAATGACCAAAATATATTTCTCATACTTACTTGGTCTTCATCCACAGACCTCTGCTCACAACTCCTGAAGCCTGTGATAAGGGCGAAAGAGTTTTTCATTATGTTAATGAAGGTGGCTTTGTACCCCACCCAAGTGTGGGGGCTATTTTCCCTGAGGACTAATTTTGTGATGGGAGGGTTGGAACTTTCTGTCCCAATCCCCTTTCCCTCGGGGGTGGGGGTGGGGGGGTGGGGGGGGAGAAAGAGGCTGAAGGTTCAGAACATCAGTAGCCAATGGCCAATGATTTAAGCATTCTTGCATATATAATAAAGCCTCCCTAAAACCCCAGAAGAGTGGAGTTCAGAGACTTTCAGTGAGCAGGTGGAGGTTCTGGAAGAGGGAGGCCCCTGGAGAGGGGATGGAAGCCCCACACCCCTTCCCCATACGTCACCCTCTGTATCCCTTCAGCTGACTGTGGATTCCTATCCTTCATCCTCTGCTTTAGGAAATGGATAAACGTTAAGTAAGTGTTCCTGTCAGTTTGGTGAGCCACTTTAACAAATGAATCAAACCTAAGGAGGAGGTCATTGGAACCTCCCATCTGGAGCTGGTGGACCAGAAGCCCAGGTAACAGCCTGGGGCTTGTGACTGGGATCTGAAGTGGGGGTGGGGAGAGGTCCTGTAGGACTGAACCCTAGACCTGTGGAATCCCATGTTAGCTCTGCATAGAGAGTGTCAGAATTAAGTTGAATTCTGGGACACCCTGCTGGTGTCTGAGAATTGCTTGATGTTGAGGGAACCTTCCAACTTTGGAATTGGCTCTGGGAACCCAAAAGAGTCAGTGTTGGTGAAGGGGCCAAACTGGATGTTGTTAATTATTTGCCTTGAGGAAAGCGAGGATTGTGTCAGCAGGATGTCTTCATTAAAGGTCTACACACTTGTAACGACTCTTTGGGGAATTACATAAAGCAAGTACATTGTGTGTCACCCAGTGGGAGCTTCGGAAAGTAGGCTACTGGCAAGTTTGATGGGATCACTTTCAACTACTAAAGACCTTGACGTTATTTCTAAGACTTCCCGTGTGGGAATATGAGAGAGGGGGAGAAAGGGGCGGGGCACTTGCTGAGCTCTTAGACACACTTGGCCATTGATCAGTGGCTGCACGATCTTGGATTCTTTTTTGGTTTCTACCCAACCTTTCTGTGGGTTTTGAGGCTACTGTTGATCTTGGTCAATTACAAATTCCATTTCTGGGTGGAGTTTGCAGAGATCAGGGAACAGAACAGAGAGACCACCTGCAAACTTTAGATTCTAAGGGAGCTTTTACATTCTGCTGTCAGGCCTCCCGCTTTCCCCAGCAAGTTCCTTTCCTTTCCCGGGCTCAGTCATGACGGGATTCGCTGTACATCTGGCTGTTGCCGCCTTCCTTTTGCCCCCGTCTACCTGTCCGCAGCCTTGTTCCTCTGTATAGTGAGATGCCTGAAGAAATCTGAGGATCTGGGCCTCCCTGGGAACCCTGTTTGTCTGCAGGTCCTGTGTCCGAGATGGCAGATTCCACTGCAGCATTCGCATCCTCTGAGATAGGGTGCTGAGAACTAATGGGGATAAAGTGCATAATGAGGTTGCTGATGCTTTCCTTTGGGGCTCCCCTGCTTTGATGGGCCTGGGTAAGTTAGGGCTCCCCGCTTGCCCAAACGTGTTTGCTCTTGCCAACCCAAATAAAGAGGAAACTAAGGCAAGCTTGAATTACTGGAAATTGGCTTTATTCGAGAATAGCATGGGAGTTGCTGTTCAGGACACAAAACCTGTAGCAAACCGTGGGAAAGTTCGTTAACAATTTGGGGTGGGCTGTTTTTATGGCCAGGAGTGCAAAGAGCAGGGTATCTAGCCTGAGTCCAAGCAGCAGGTTCAGTGGCTTGAGGATGGGGAGACAATCTTGGTGGATGTTCATTGGTTGAGAGAGAGTTTTCCAGTTATCTGCAAATTAGGCATTAACCTGAAATCCATCTCTAAGTTCTTAGATTTCACTTTCCTG
Organism: Mustela nigripes; assembly: GCF_022355385.1. Lineage (NCBI taxonomy): Eukaryota > Metazoa > Chordata > Mammalia > Carnivora > Mustelidae > Mustela > Mustela nigripes. The sequence continues at coordinate 15,584,663 of NC_081560.1, forward strand.
AGGGTGCATATTGGAGATTCTCCATCTCCTAGCCTCTTTAAAGTCTTTCCATACACTCATGGAGCGGCTTGAAAACTTTAGCTCATAGAAGGAGGCATGCGTCAATGCAGATTTCTGTGCCTCGGCCTCAGACCTACACAGGGCTCATCCACAGGGTCACAAGACCCACCTGATTCTGGTTCACATGATTCTCAAAGCACACATGGACATCCCTGTAGAGTTGGAAAACCCCTCTCCTTTCCAGGGAGCCCCTAGTTAATTCATGAATCACCATTGATGTTGAAGCTTGAGACCCCGTCTGGCATTTTTCATGGAGCGATGCAGCGATTGAACTTAACACGATTAATGACGGCATCACAAGATCTCCCTACTTTCTTCCTGATCTTGCCGTTCTTACTCTGTCCACCAGGCTCTCCTCTCCCTTCCTGTCCCTTCACCCTGTCCTCGTCGTATTTGCCTGCTGAAGCAACTCCTCTCATTTCTTATCTTTGCAGACCAAGGTCAGGGCTGACTTTCTCAACCTCTCCGATTCATTCCCCCCTCTTTCTGACCTGCGTTCTGTTGTATTCCAGGTGCCAAACCGAATCGAAGCCCCACGTTCTGGTTCTCTCTTTCTGTGGGCCTCGGTAAGATCGCGGCCTCTCTGCATGGGCCTTGTCTTGGCCGCTACCAATCAGTCTTTTCCCATTTGGAACTTCAAGCTTTCTGCGGGAGTCCTCTGTAGGGAGGAGGGGGGACGTTCTTGGCAGGAGCAAGACTGGTGCTGCGCCCGCTTGGAGAGCACTTTGCGGGGAGATGGAGGGATTTCCACAGAGGACCCCACCAGCCCACTTTTCTTGCCTTTAGCCTCCGACAGCTTTAAAATTGTCCAAGTATTATGACCACCCGGGCCCTCGGTCTTTCTTTTTTTTCTTTTTGGTAAACAGACCTGCGTTCTGCCCTGTACCCTGAATAGGGGCTTATATTTTAATTTCTATCTCTGAAGCAGTGCTACCCCCAAAGGGGTCCCCTCAACCTCCCTGTCTTTTGAGACCTGTGCCTCCCCACGCCCCGCCTTGGTCATGTACTTCAGAGGCATAGATTCTAATACATTTGCAAAGGGTTTTGCATGCGGAAGACTAACACAGGTGTTGTTTTTACCCTGGGGAAATTTTTTAGTATGTATGACCTTCTGATGTTGGTTTTTCTTTGTGTGTTTTTTTTGTTTGTTTGTTTGTTTGTTTGTTTTCTTTTGTTTTCCTTCTGGCTGCAGGAAAGCCATCTCCCGGGCAGGCCTACAGCACCTGGTTCCCGCACATGCCCTCAGCCTCCCCGTGGCAAACGGCCCGGCGAAGGAGCCCAGAGCGACTCTGGACTGGAGCGTAGGTGTTGGCTTCTTCATTTCAACGTCATTCACTTGCATGTGTGTCTCTCATTGTCAGGATCCCTGTGGCTACAGCGCAAGACTTACTCATTTCCAATATTGCTCACTGACCCATCTTCAGACGCCTAAGCCATAGTTCCTTTCTCAAACCTCCAGGAACATAGCTCCTGTGTATGAAATGGGATGTGTTTCAGACTAAAATAAAAATGCCATGAATCACTGGAGGCACTGCTGCCTGGGTTTGCAGCTGTGAGATCGGAAGTAGCTCTGGGCACATGCTTTATTGTTCTTGCCCACTTGACGATGAGTAGAGCCTACCCTTAGCAACTTTGTGTCATCTAAGCTTAGTCTCCTCAGCTCAGACTGCTTTCTTTTCCTTTTAGAAGCTTGTTTGTTTGTTTGTTTGTTTGTTTTTCCCTGACAGGAAATAATTTCATTTTACATTTTAGGGACTTCGTGCCCTCTCATCTGATATATTTCTGTCTCCAATACAACGGTAGATGGGTCTGGCATCAGTGGGTTGGGTATCGTCACCAATTTTAACCAAAAGACATCCACAGAAACTTGAACTGAAGATTGCATTCTGAACTTCTTAAATTAATCAGAATCCATTTATGAGGGTCTTGGTCCAAGGCTCTTGGTCCAAGAACCAAGTCAGGTTCTTGGTCAAAGGCATCAATCACTGTGGACTGAAAGACTTTGTCCCTTCCTGGGGGAAGGAACTTAGGGAGCAGCACGAAGGTAGAGGAGGGCTTCCCTATAATTCTCCGCTCTGGTCCGGAGGGTGGTTCTGGTTCAGCATTGGTAGTTGAGCTGAATAGTGGGGATAATCCATGGTCTCCCGCATGAAAGAGAAAGCAGGGTGGGAAAAGAGGGTTTTTTTTTTTTTCTTTTTTTTTAATTAAAATATTTTTTTAGCCCATAAGTCATGACTTAATGTCCTTTTATAGTAAAACAATTCTTCCCCTCTCCCAAGCACACACTTAGTGACATTCTTACTTGACATTCCGGACCCATGCCATGGTATGCTGCCTACCTTCATGAAGCACCTGGCAGAAGACTGGGCTTAGCTGGGATGCAGCTTCTTCCTCGATGAGAGGCTTGAGAGTGCTGTGGTAGGCCCCGCACGTGCTGCACTGGTGCTCAGGAAGAAAGAGCTCCCTTCTTGGCCTTCCTCTTGATTCCAGGACTGTTCCTTGATGAACTCTTAAACCGTAATGGAAAGTAGAATCTATCCACGCCAGTGTTTATGTAATTAAAAAGAATTAAATGTATAAACAAGCGGATAAATAAGATCAAAGAGAGACATTTGGGGTCCAGTGATGAGAATGATGCAACTCAGGGACCCAAACTGGTGAATTTAATGTTTGTGATGCCAAAACAGTCCTCTGACCTAAAGTAGTAGGACCCTAATGAGGGAGAATTTATTTTATTTATTTATTTTTTAAAAAGATTTTATTTATTTATTTGACAGAGAGAAATCACAAGTAGTTGGAGAGGCAGGCAGAGAGAGATAGGGAAGCAGGCTCCCTGCTGAGCAGAGAGCCCGATGCGGGACTCGATCCCAGGACCCTGAGATCATGACCTGAGCCGAAGGCAGTGGCTTAACCCACTGAGCCACCCAGGCGCCCCGATGAGGGAGAATTTAAATCGTTGACATAGAAAAAGTCATTAAATCCTTTTGTTCCTTGTGTGATATTAGTCAAGTCCCTTGATTTCTTTCAGTCTGAGTGTCCTCATCGATAGGGACAACTGTGGCCCCTCCCTAAGAGGGACTTCCTCATTGTTATTAGAGTCAAATGTGGCAGTAAGTGTCAAAGGTCTTTGTAAACAGCGCAGCCTGCCGATTTATTTAATCAGAAAGAAAATTAGGGATGAATTCACTAATCCATCCCACATTTGAGTCCCTGCTTTGTGCTAGAGCCTGCCTTGGTTCCTTGGGATCCTGAGGGGAGGAAGATGGGGTTTCTGCCTTGAAGGAGCTTGGGAAGCAGTTGGAGACAAGAAGTCAACAGCAAGAACATAGGTGTCGACCCCTGGAATGGAGGGGCCCCGAGTCACAGAGCTCCAGGAAGGACGATCCACCACTGTTTGATGGTGGAAACAGTTATCAGAAATGGCTCTTAAAAAGAAGTGTCCTGTTTCAGCCGAAGCTTGGCAAGAAGGTATTATTTTCTGATTCCTGTAGAGATGTAGGCACTCTAATATTTCATCAGAATGGTATTTTGGGCTGGTGGTGGAAGGCTGTACTACATAGCAGGGGGAGAACAAGTGAGGACTAAGTTCTTTCTTCCTCCCTCTCCTTTGATTGTGGGCGCCCTGTCGCAGCGCCCCAGGGAAATGATGGCATGTCAGGAAGCGCTGTGGGGACGTTTCACAATGGAGGGAACACTGAGAGCCTACTCTGAAGACGGTCCATCTGAGGGCATATTTGAAGATCTGACGTGCAAGGAACTATAAAGATATGACTCTGAAAAGAAAAATTAACTGTGGGCTGATACTGCTGTTAGTGAACCAAAGCCAAACAGTGACCAACACTACAGTTCCTTATTAGGACCATGTAAAACAGTGTTCTCAGAAGAGAGGAAGAAGCAGATGGCTAAAAACATTTTAGAGCACCCCCCGCACCCCGCCCCAGACTTACCCTTGCTTCAAAATTTTTGGCTTTTCCTAACAAATGGGCTTTTCGCCATTTTCATTTATGTCACCTTAGTTTGTTGGTCTGTACAAGCTGCTGAACCAGGGTTTTCTGTGTTCTGCTTCAAGGGTAAGCCCCTGGCTTACCAGCTTGACCACTGGCTTGACCAGCCTCTGCCATTCCCTCATCCCACCGCCCCGCCCGGCCCCCTGTGGAAGAACAGCAGGACTGCCTCTCCCCCTCCACCAGCCCACTCTCCTGGACTCAACGCATTGAAATGATCACTCTTCATTTATTCACACTTACTATTTACTGATCTTGGTTTGGAGCTTTTTATGTGTCTCCCAGTTGAGAGGGAGGGTTTGGGGGGTGTGGAGGGTCATTTCAAAGGCCTCTAGGACTCTCACCCGCTGACTTATGTCACCCCCCACCCTGCATTTCAGCAGTGAAAAAAAACAGATACAGAGGCTCTTCATGGTGCATGTGAAGTTGTAAGACGAATCAGGGTAGAATTAAACGCTGGGATTAAAAGCTTAGTCCCTACATTTCTGATTATTGTAGAATCCCAAAGCAATCCTGTTTTGACTTCATGCAAAAGTCTTCAGAAAGGGGCGCAACATTTCCTAAGTATCTTTGTGCAAAGGACCTTGGGGAAGCAGCTGGCTAGTGGGGGTGCTGGGACACCGAAGGGTACTGATTTGGTGAGCCTAGACTCGGCACCTGTGTCCTTGGGCCAGGTGTATACTAGAGTAGGAGTCGGTTTGACGTGTTGGGTACGCAGACTTAATAATGCCCTTAAAGTATTCATATTCTCATCGTCATATTCTCATTTTCCTACTTAGTGATGTGTATTATCTCCCTCTTATTTTTAGCTGTTCCTCAAAGTCCCGGAACTTCTCTCTTGCTGTGATTTACTCAAATAGTTATTATGACTTATCAGATTCTCTGTCTTCCTTGATCTCATTTTCTTGGTGACTCGTCAAGAACAGTCCCTCCTGTGTCCTGAGCAAATGCCTGTCCCTCCATGTACATCCCGGATGGAACCCTCAATGTTGATGTCCAAATAGTGGCCTGATCAGTCTCTACCGTGGCACCTGAGGCTTCTAGTGACAATAGTAGACACAAGTGGCAATTGCTGTGTCCTATAGACATTTCCTCCCTTGCTCTGTGCCGGGTCATGTCCATCTTTTCAACTGAACCAGTCCTGTTTATCTTACCCATTTTTGCTTTATTTCCTCACAGTACCTCTCCCCATGGTTCACGGTCTTATAAACCTTAGAACCAAATTAGCGGGTTTTAGTTGTTCTCTTATTCTATGTCCTCAGCTGGATTTCAGGCTCCTTGAAGGGAGGGACAGTGTTTTCTGCTTGGTTTTTCTTCTTCACGATGGAGAGCACAGCATCACAGGCCTACCTGCTCTCTGGCTGCAGATGTCGGGGGACAAATTGAGTGCAGCTTTCTGTTCAATCAAGTGAGAAGGGGATATTTCACTGGGAGTTGACCAGCCTCAGGTAATCTCCAATTCCTGAAAGGATTGGTAGACAGAGAGTCCAAAGCTGCCTTTGGAAAATAAATGGGTTTCTGCTCTTTGAATCCCAGGTAACTCTTTTAACCTCTCTTTCCTAGTATGAAGCATTGTGTAAGTCTTAGAGCGCAGCCGCGGGCTGCCCTCTTCCTCCCCACTCTTCCCCTATTCACCTTCATGGTGACAACCTGCAGGAGCTGCTCCCATGGACACCAAGTCATGCATGCTGGGCAAGCCAGTTTTGGGGAAAACAGGCTAAGTTGCCAGAAAAGGAGTAATACTCAAAAAGGGAAAAAAAAAATTCCCATCTCCTGGGCTGGAATCCAGGTTTCCGGTTTAGAGTGAGTTAGCTCCTTCAGAAGTATGTCTGTTGTACAGATAATGTGTGTCTTCTCTTAAATGTCGCAGGCCTGATTCTATGGTGGAGACTTAATTTGTACTTAGAGATTTCTTCTCTCTTTTTAATATGATAGCAGGGGTAAGGAGGTGGGTCTCACTCTGTCTCCACTGTTTTATCATTTGTTTTTGCCCCTTACACTGCCTAAAACAACTTTCAAAGCAGTGGTGGGAAAGCCATCCAGATCTTTCTTAAAGGGCATGTTGGTTCTAACGTCAATTTTAATTTCAGTTCATTTTTTTCCTCTCTCCTTGGAAAATTTCCGCCAATCCCGAGGGCTATGGAAAATAAGTTCAACACAAACAAAGCTGGATTTTAAATCCAGACCATATTTTCTTTTCTCTAGTTGACAATGCTAAGAAAAGAAGTGCTTTCTCCTAGGTATGTAGAAACATAACACAGTTACACACCACCCTACCACTTGGTTCAGGGACAAGATTACGCGGACAGTCTTCACGCGGGATTGGTTTAAACTGGGTTAGGAAACTAGGTCGTCTTATCTTTAGAAACGTTGAATGAAGCGCCAGGAGGAGGCAGGTGTGTATGGTTGTGTGCGGAAGCATGTTCTCATTTCAGTCTTCTGTCAGGGGGCAGGTCCTAGCAAACCTGTGCCTTCAGGTCTAAGCTCTTGACCTTCAGGTCTGGGTGTTGTCCCCGATTGTGACTCTCACCTCAACCTTTCCCCACTCCCATTCCCATTTCAAAAACTGTTAAGTCGGTTGATCAAGGCATCTGATGGCCGAGAGGTCAGGAGGAGCTAACCAGCTATAAATCAGTGAATGTCCTGGCACTGGTCTGCTGTGTTAATAGTGGGGGCAGATCTAGCATGATTCTGTGCACCCTTATAGTCTTTTAGTTCACCAAATTGTAATAATTTTAAGTCACACTGGTTGTTGGGAGAGATCGTAGAATCCCACAGTTTCACAGGTCATGGGGCTAAGCTTCTGTCCCTAAGCAAGTGATTGAGCTAATATTGCCCAATAAGAAATAGATGTGAGCCATAAAATAATTCTAAATTTTCTAATAGCCACTTTGAGAAAAGTAAAAATAAATATGTAATTTTAATTTTAGTACCATGTTTTGTTCAACCAGATATATAAAAAAAATTACCATCTCCATATGTAATCAGTATAAAAACTATCAATGAGGAGGTGTGCATTCTTCCCCCCCCCCCCCCACTGAGTATTCAAAGTCGGCTGTGAATTTCACAGTGACAGGACATCTCAATTAGTGGGAACCACATTTCAAGTTCTCAATAGCCACATGCTTCTTGGCTAAACTATCCTTGTTAAACTATCCTAGACAAATTCTACCTACTATTATCATGAAGATTTTGAGGGAGAGACAGTTCAGAGTTCTTTTCCTTTCCAAATTTGTAAGGACATTTACATGAGATACATCTTTATAACTTCCCTCCTGTTTCAAAACATTTATATAAGCAAGTATCTTCCTTTTGTGTAAATGATTTGCCTCTAGTGTCAGTGCATTCTGTGTTATTTGAAGTCTATAAACCCCTCCCACCAATACACACACCTATCCTTTTAACTATAACCATTACTAGGACTTCAGTAGAACTGGAGAGCAAGGAATCATATCTGTATCTATAAATCTATACCTAGATGGATAGATCCATCTTTGTATAGATCCAGCTATATAAACATATGTATATCTATAAAGACTTGTCTCAGTACTGACAGATACAGAAGAAATGTTATCTTCATTTAGAAATGGGAGAACTTTTTTTTTTTTTTTTTTTTTGGTCTGGCACAGATGGATACTCTGAGTTGTATATTGTTTGAGATGGTATTTCAAGGTTGATTTGTAGAGGAGAAAGAGATTCCTGGGTGGGGAGAATGGAATAAACAAAAAGCATGGCACAAAAAAGGGAGGCTATGGCTATATTTAGAGAAGAGTGATGAAGGAAGAAAATGTGCAAAGGTGAATACAAGGAAGGTTGTGGATGGACAAATTGGTGTCCGTGGAGGGTCTAGTGTGTGAGATTAAATTTGGATTTCATTTTATAAATAATAGAACATCATTTAAGCATCCTGAGCAAGAGAGAGGCAAAACTGTTGTTATGTTCTAAAGGAATTAATTTTGCAACATTATAAAATAGAGAGAAAGTCAGAATTAGAGTTCAGAGCAGAAGAAACCAGCACTCAGGTTAGATGTGTTCTTCAGTATATGATAAGTAACTTGGGGCTGGATGTAGATAATGAAAGGAAATCCATACAAAAATATAAGGTCTGTGTTAGTTGGTGTAGTCTAGGCTGCAATAAATAGGATACTCAAACATACAATCACTGTGGAAGAGAAGTATATTTCTCCCTCATGTAATGGATAAGGACTGTTTCCGGTAGGCTGAGTGGGAGGTGGGTTCTATTTCACATAGTTTTTCAATGCCCCAGACAGTTGCTCTTAGATCTTCACCAGATGGCTTCTGAAATCATCCCCAAGGTTGGCTTTTCAAGTATCCAGTGTGGGAAAAGAGCATGGAGGAAAGCATGTGGGAGGTTTTGATGGGCCAAGTCTGAAAACCATACATGTCACTCATGCTTATGTTCCATTGGTTAGATCTTGGTCACACGGCCATACCTAGTTGCAAGGATGGCTGGGTAATAAGGTCTAGCTGTATGTCCAGGAAGAAGAAAAAAATAATTTGGGTGAAAGGTTAGTAATCTTGGTACAAAGACCAAGGGAAAAAACTTAGATAATACCAACATCTATGGGTTAGAAGGGAAGGAAAACTGGAGAGTGTCTACCTTAAAAGTAAAACTGCCAGTTATTTTACCAGCAAAGTGGGATTATTTGGGATTAGCCGAGGAATTATAGTTCGGGACATGCAAGCTATGACACTACCTTTGATCTGGAGATCAAAGGAAAGAAACATTATAGAGAAAAGGAAGAGTGTGGGAGAGGCTGCTTTAAATGGAAGTCCACTGGAGGAAAGCGTGAGTTCAGGGAGGTGATGGTTTCTCATTGGCTGAGGTATTTTCTTATTGGCTGAGCTTGTTGGGCATCAAGGAGAAATTCCTTTCCTCTTGCTGAAGGAGCAAAATAGTCTTCTTTGTAAATGCAAAGTAAGTCTCTTCCTGTTGGCGGTCTGCAATTAATGATGAGTCGTAGAGTGTGACAGCTCCCCCATCTGATCTCCTGACTCCATTTTAAACGAGGCGTCCTTTATTCAGTTTCACAAATGTAACCACAATAACAATAGTAGAAACTACATTGAACACCTATTCTAATTGTGTGCAAGGCATTGGACATTATGCATTTTTCACATTTAAGTATCGCTGTGATCTTGTGAGTAAAGTACACTTATTTCTGCAATTTAGTGGTGAGTAAAATACAGTTTAGGGAAGTGAGAGAGGCCCAAGATCATATAGCTGGTATGTGAAAAGTCTATCTCATAGTTTATTAATATTGAGCTAGAGAAGGATGAATCAGAAATGTAAGAAAACCACAGTGGTTCATTTGTCTGTTCTCTTTTTGTGTGAATGCAACGCCAGCTGGATACCCTTATGCAGAATTCAGGATTCCCCCAGACCATCTTCACTTCTGACATCAGTTGAAGGTTTGGGCATCCCCAGGATCATACTCAAAATGTTTGAGGAGTCACTAGAAGGACTCATAGAATTTACTGAAAGCTATTATATACACATTTGTGGCCTATTGCAATGAAAGGATACAAATTCAAATCTACCCAAGGGGAGAGGTACATGGTACAGAGTCCAGGAGAGTTTCCCAGGTTGAGCTTTCCGTTATTCTCTCCCAGTGGATTTGCGGACAGTGCTAACCTCGCCTAGCAACTTTGTGTGACAGCATGTGTGGCATATTGCCAATCGATCTGAACCTTGGTGTCTAGTGTATTAGTTGTGGCTTGGTCATGTAGACCTGGTTGATTTCCTGCATGGCTGAACTTAATCTCTAGCCCCTCTGGAGGCTGAGCTGATACATGGCTCTAAGCCCCACCATAAGTCATAGTTGTCTTAGACTATCTGGCATGGCTCAAGGCCCCACGGTAAACATATACTCTTATCAGGCAGGACATTCCCAGCACTTAGATGACCTTTGCGGAGCTGAGGGCAAAGTCCAGATTTCTCTTTTGGGTAGTGTTACTATAAATGTATTTTATTAGGTATCAGATAAGACAGATGTGCAGGAAAAGGATGAGCCATGGGAAAAATGTAGTCTAGTAAGAGGTATGCTCCATCTCTTTTTTTTTTGCATGACTTTTTTTTTAAAAAGGCTTTTCTTCTGTTTGTGATTTTAGAAGACTGTCCTGTTTCTTATTAGGCACCATGTTTACTTCTCACAGTTTATGACTCTAGACTAATGGACAGATAAAAATAATTATGCCTTTCTACCCACTTGGAGTTGCATATAATAAAAATGTGCATGGATTCATTTATTCATTGATTCTTAGTCTTTCATCTTTTCAAGTCCCAAAATTTATTTGTCATTATTTTCCAGGCATTAAGTGAAGCTCTGGACATTCAGTGTTCTCATGGAGCTTAGAATCTCATATATAAGGAAACATTAATCAAAGGATCATTCCAATGAATGGATAATTACCAATGGAGAAAGGTTATTGGAAGGGAACATACTTTTATGAGAGAAACTAACAAATAACTTCACTTAGACTTTGGAGCGAGTGATGGCTTCTTGGAAGGAGTAACACTGGATCTGATGACCAGTAAGTGAATAGAAATTAACCACATAGAATCAGAATGGAGGAGTAAACAATTTGGATAGACTAGGCAGCATATGCAGTGAACAGCCTTTGATATAGGGACATTTGAACAGAGACCTTTAAAAAAAAAAAAAAAGAGGGAGGCACAATGTAGTTATCTTGTGTAAGCAACTATAAGTCAAGGGAACAGCCAATTCAAAGGACCTGATGTGAAGCTTCTTTAGCCAGCTTGAGGAAATAAATAGCAAGTGACTGCAAGTCATTGACTCAGACAGAGTATTATAGAAGATGAGGTAACCAGGACAGGAAATAAGGTTACAGAGAGATAGGAAGTAAGGGAGGCACCCAGGGACTAGATAGTAAAAGCTTTGCATTCTTCCAAGTTCATGGATAGCCTTTGAGGGATTTCGAGCCTATCAGTGGCTTGGTCAAATTTACATTTTAAAGCAATTACTTTCATTGCTCTGTGAAGAATAGACCATGGGGAGGCAAGACCGATGCAGGGACACCAGTTAGGGGGTATGAGGGCATTCCAAGCCAAAGATTATGGAGGATCAGGTGGTGGTGGTTGAAGTGGTAAGTAATTGAGTTTCATGCCCATTTTGAAACTGGAGTCAGTAACATTAGTAGATGGACAGGAGTGGGAAAGGGAGATCTAAAACGACCCCAAAGTTTTTAGAAAATATTTGCAGCTCTAAGAATGGAAATAGCATTTGAAGTAAGAGTAGATTTAAGGAGTATACCACAGACTGAGTTTTGAGGCTAAAATTTTGAGATGCCTGTTGGTTTCAAGTAGAGATATTGAGAGGGCAGTTTTTTTGTTTTGTTTTAAGGAGTGTGAAGTTCAAAGAGGAGGTTTGTACTGTATGAATAGTTTGGGAGATGACAATTGATGGAATCTAAAGTCACGAGAACTAAAAGCAAATAACCTACGACTGGAGGTGGCTGGGGAAGAGTGAAGATCTCGGAATGAGCTGCGGAAAACTCTACTGTTTAGAGTTTGGGATTACAGGAAAGGTCCAGAAAAGAAGATTGTGATGGAGTGGCCATTGAGGTGCAATTAAAAAAAAAAAAATGGAGTATAGTATTTCTAGGAAGCAGGTGTCCCTAAAAGAAGGGAATGATCACTGTATCAAAAGCTGTTGATTACGATAAAGACTGAGAAGTGGCTATTGGACTGAGCCATGTAAAGTCACTGCTGATCTTCACAAAAATAGTTACATTGGAAAGAGAAGGAAGCAAGCCTGATGAGCTGGGTTCGAGAAACAATGCGGTGGAAAGGAAGTGGGGCAGCAAATAAAGAGAACTCATTCTTGAACTTTTCCAGGAAAGGAGAACAAGTAGAAATAACTAACAGGGATGTGTGGATCCAGAAATCAAGCTACAAATACAGTTTTTTCAGCTCTTATTTATATTCAGAGTTGTGATTTGTAATATACAGGTCATTTTGAAATTTATTCTTATTTGACTTTACATTATGTAGTTTTCCATATGGCCAGACTTCATAATTGTCACTTCTTGATGACTTTATAATGCTCTGTTTCATGTATTATTCTACCAAACATTCTTCTCCACAGGGCATTTGTGATGTTTCCAATTTTTGATTATACACAGTAGAAATAAACTTCTTGATGTAAATGGTTTTTCTTCCATTAGGATTATTTCCTTAGGTACATTCCTAATGTAAGATTACTAGTAAGTATATAAACATTCTCATTTATTATGTTGTTTCTTTAAAGGCTTGTGCATTGAAGACTTTTTCTTATCCCCTGGATCTATCTTGTTAACTTTGAGCCTTCTCACTATCTATGATTTCCTGTCTCTCTCCTTAAAATCTCTCTGGGCTACCTTATGTCTCCTCCTCTCTCTTCCTCTTTTACCTTCTTCTCTGGTGACTGTACAAGGACAGAAAAGTACCAGATTTAATAGATCAGTCATAGACAAGTTCTAGAATCTATTAACTTGAGGTGGGGAGAGTAGGGTCTGCTTGGTTATGGGGTCTCAGACTCTCTGTACATGAGTCACTTCAGAACGTTGAAAACTCATGGTGTCCAGGTTTCACCCCACATTAGTTAAAGTAAACTCTCTGGGGATGGTACCCAGGTATTCTTAAAAACTTACCAGTTCATTTTAATGAGTAGTCAAATTTAAGACCCAGTGGGTCAGAACCACTGTGGCAGGAAGCTTCTTGTCTTTTTTTCTTTCTTCCCTATGTGATTAGAAAGACTAATCAGATCTCCACTCAAGAATGAGGTTAGCAAATCCCAATGACCCTTCTATGCCTGCATCTGACTCAAGGTTTATCAGTTTTGTATTTATTATCAGTGGTTTTTGACCATTTTATCCACTGCAACAATTTATTCTTCACTTTCTAAAACTGTTGGTAGGATCTTTGCTCTTTTGGTTTCCCTAATATTTGATGCTGTAATTATGGGTTCAGTTTTCATATTCTCTGGTAGATTTTATGCCGTGCATTACCACACTAGCCCAGTGCCTGGCACCAGTGGTGTGGAATAAATGTTTATTGAATAAATTAAAGAACAACAGAATGAAAAGAGATCTCATTCTATAAATGGCTGTAAATGAAAGTTGGATATCAAGTTCTCAGTAATAGACTGTTTTAGATTGTGGAGATCAATTTCTTTAGGATACCTAACAAAAACAGGATACACACACACACGTCTATGTATGTGTGTGTATATATATATATTCACATATATATGTATATATGTATGCATTTACAAGAAAAATAAATATGTATACTGTCTTCATCCATTCCTACCTGAAAACTTTTAGGGTCTAAACCTATAGCTCTTCTTCTCTTGCTTCTGTTGTTTTTCTGCAAGACTGACTGTGAGGTGAACCCCATTTTCCATCGACTTCCATGAAAAAAAAAATGAACATGACTTTCTACAGGGAAAAGTGACCGATAGAGAAGAAGTAGTCTTGGTGAAAAGATGTTCAGTCACCCTTTGACATGGACGGTCATGATTCTCATTACCATTGCTTTCTTTTTCTGGAATGTTTTTTGAAGCACTCTAGACATGCATAGGATGCCCCCCACCCCTGCCTTAGAGTCTCCCTGTGCATTGTTTCTGATCTCTGAATATCTGCCGAACTCATGAAATTTCTCCTGGCCCTCACTCTCACTCTTCTAAGAGTTGGTGTCAACCTCCTCAGATGGTGAAGTATCTATAACCTCTAGTTATTCTTGTCTGAAAATCATTTGAGCCTACAGGCTCTGAAGGGAAGGTATTGTACTAGAATCTGAAGAAATATGTTTATTTTAAGAAATAGATGATACTTTGTATTTTTTTCCAGTTTCTCTTCGGTATATGTTTCTGCTACTTCATGTTGAGCTTTGGGATTCAGAGGGCAGTCATGTGGACATTTCTGGAGTCAGTTATTATAAAGGTGACTCGTGTAAGATGGACTTCTATATTACTTGGCTGTTCTATAAAGCTCCTTATTGAAGTCATTTAACAAAATACATAGATTGGGTGGGTTAAACAACAGGAATTTATTTCTCACAGTTCTGGAGGCTGGGAATTCCAGGATCAAGGCACTGGTAGTTTTAGTTCCTGGTAAGAACCCACTTCCTGGCTTGTAGATGGCCTGGCTTGCGATGCCTTCTCACCCTGTCTTCACATGACCTTCCCTCAGTGTACGTATGGAAAGAGGAAACGATCCCTCTCATGTCTTTTCTTATTAGGGCACTAATTCCAATCATAAGGGCACCACCCACATGACCTAATTACCTCTAAAAGGCTTAATCCTCAGATACTGAGGAACATATGAACATTCAACATATGAACTTGGGGGGAGTCACAGTTCAGTCTATAACATCTCCCATGGGAAAAAAAAATCCATGGTATGCCCCACAGATGAACCAGATACAAACAAAAACACTTTTCCTCCAAGATCAGTAAACTTCATCTCTTTGTGGTTAACTGAGTCCAGTGCTTTCCTTAATAGCTCAGAGTCCTTTTCAAGCAAATGAGCAAAAAATACACAACTGATACACAAATCCCTCAGGTTTCTAAGGTAGTGTGCCAGAAGGAATGTGCAATCCTATTCGGCGTCCTGTTGAAGAAGCATTACACTCCCTCACCCACCCCGACGAAACGTTATGCATTCCTGAATGGATGTTTCATGTCACCCATCCCAGCACCTCTGTTTGCAATCACATGTGACCATTTACAGAAGCAGGAAAAATTCAATTGGAGAAATTTAATGTTATATGGGTGAAAGACCTGCTGAAGTAGGAAAAGTGTGAATTAGTAGCAATTTATTACGCTTTGAGTACACAGTGACTTAAGAGTAAGTTTTAAGAAGCCTCTGCCTTAGAACATAATTTACCCATTACTGATATAAGTATGTCTTCAGTCTCTAAAGTACGTTAGTACCACTGTCCTCCTTCTTAACTCATTTGCTAAGTAAAGGCAACTTTTAATAGGATTTTGGTCTCGATTGTCATGGAATCTGCAGTGTTGGGCCTGCATAAATACGACCTTACATTGAACAATTTGAGGGATTTTTCTTTATTTGTTTAATATATGTTTCACAGATTAGCACAGCTTATGGATAAAGCTTTCATAGGCCTCATGTCTGTTTTAGTGATGGCTTGACAAAATTTTACCAAAGACCTGTTCTATTTCTAAAATTTTGATAGGACAAGCACTGGCCATATTTTCAGGGGTAAAATGAGAAGTGCTTAAACCCTGTGGGTGCCCTTACTTTCTTGCCTCCAAAAACCTAAATTTGAGCTCTCGCCCCTTTACACCTGGAAAGAAAACTGAAGTCAGGTGGGTCTTTTCCTTCCAGGAGAATGCCGTGAACGGAGAGCACCTGTGGCTGGAGACCAACGTCTCAGGAGACCTGTGTTACCTGGGAGAGGAGAACTGCCAAGTCAGATTTGCAGTGAGTGTGCTCCTCGGACCTCTAGGCCCTCACCTGCCCCGGGGAAGGCTGCCACGTGGCGTCTGCGGGCAGCACGGAGGCCACCTTGCCCGAATCTCCAAGGAGAGGTTTGAAAGAGCCTGTCCCTTGTGAGACAGTGGCCAGTCAACGTGGGTTTCAAGGGGTCGGTTTTAATGGCCTCAGGGCTTGGCTCTGCAGGTTCAACTTTGGTAGAAGGTGCTGCTTTGTGATGACTCCCAGGGTTGGTTTGGATTTGTGTGTCAGGGGAAGGTGCATGAGTGTTTGCTTCTGGACGGGGTGTGTGTGTGGGGAGAGGTCTCTGTGTGGAGGAACCGTAACCGTGAGAGGGGGTGACTTGCTTGTAGAGGGGGGAGTGTGAGCACGGGGTGACCCATGGATTTGGCCTTGGGCGCCAGCTGCAAATACAGGCATAGGTCCTTTAGTTTGTAGATATTGCAGGGGGGGGGGGCGTTGTCTGTTTGTTTGTTTGTTTGTTTAACAGATTAAAGGTTGTAGCAACCCTGCCCCTGCGCCATTTTTTTCCAACAGCGTTTGCTGACTTTGTGTCTGCGCCGCATTTGGGGAATTCTCGTGATATTTCCAACTCTGATTGTTGTCTGTTATGGTCATCTGTGATCGGTGATTATGACTGGCGGAGAGCCAAGGTAATAGTTAGCACTTGTAGTGGTGAAGTATTTTTTAATTAAGGCCTGTCCATTTTTTTTCTTTGACGTAATGGCATTGCACACTTAATAGAATAGTGTAAATAATAATTTTCCGATGCATTGGGAAGCAAAAAAATTCATTTGACTCCTTTTATTGTGATATTTTATGGCAGTGGTCTGGAACGGAACCCACGGTGTCTCCAGGGTATGCCTATAATTCGGATCAAGCGTGAAGGATAAAGTTCTAGAAACTGGACAGTTAACAAATACATTCGAAGAGCCCATGCTTTTTAAAATTTGCTTTGTATCCTCATTTAGAACCATCAGCTTAAATGTCAAGGTTGTCTTTATATTCTGTGAAAAGAGCATGGTTGCCAGGCATTAAGTTGTGAGGAACTAAAATTTTATTGTTGAGAAAGTGAACTTAAAATTTTTGTGTAATTCAAAATTACTGGTTTGAAAAGAGAGTAACGGGAAACCTAGAAGAGTAAAGAAGAAAGAAAAAATGAGTTTCTTCATATTTGGGGAAATGGGCCTCCTAAATGGCATCTAATACACTTTTTTTTCTCTCTTTCATTATGTTTGTTTATTACATGAAAGAAAGATTTGGAGCAAAATGCAGGGCTTTGGAATTACAAATGAATATGTTTCTATCAATGACTAATACAGAAGAAATTGAGTTTCCGCTAAAGCTTTTAGAAGAATATAGCCTTCAAGCACTTTGATCAGTCTGGCTGGAATTGCAGAGCTGGAGGAACAAAACTTTAAAAATTGCATTAGCTGTTCTGATGACTGGTTTATAGGTTTTTTTGGGAAACCTTCATAAGAGTTGAGAGGACCAGGGTTTGCTTGAGTGAAGTTAGGAATAGAGATCAGTGAAAGGCCCAGCTGTACAGGGTCTCCATTTGAATCTCACTCTTAGCACTCACTGTGTGATACTGAGAACTCCTGTCCTTTGGGCACTGGTTACCTTCTTAGAAAAAGAGGGTAGGATAAAATTATTTTGAATTTTGCTTCCAACTCAGATCTGTACTTGGTTGTTTGCATTTCTCTTAATCTTGTAAATTCAATTGATTTAAATATCAGGATTTCAACTTTATGCATATGTATTTTGAATTAAAGTATAATTGCATAAACTTTGATTGAATTAACCAAAAACCAAGAGCTGCTCTGGACTGAAATGCTATAAATAATGAATTAACTTTAGGATCTCAGTTAATTGCAAAAACACTGGTCTTGGGACATCAGATAATATAAAATGAAAAAAAGGAAAACCAATTTTACTTATATATATGCTTTTGAATGATTTCTGCTGCTACTGTTTAGGAGTTCTGCATCATTTCCAAATTATTCCCTTTGACCCTTTTCTGGTAGTCTTTTAGGGTCAGCCACATATTACCTCTCTTGGCAAATATATACACAGATAGATTTATGCTCCTAAATAACATTGCTATCCACCAATTGATTATAACTTGGTCACTATTCTCTTTATACCCAGAAAAACAACAATAAGGGAAGTTATAAGTATAAGCAGGAGAAAACAGCATTATGAATATTCCTGGTGCTCTTCTGAATCTTTCTCCAAATTTCACCTCCAATACTCAGCTCTGTTAACTCACTTTACAAAGCGTTTGGAAGGTGAAGAGCTCTCCTCCAAAAAAAAACAATGTTGATGAAAGAAGGGATGAATCCGTGAGGAAGCAGAAGGTCTGTGTTTTCTCATTACAGGCTCCTGAAGGCTCAGTTTCTTCACCTACAGAGTAGGGGGAGTGTTTGGAACATTACAGGAGATAATGCATTGAAAGGATTTACTTACCACCGCAACTGACACAATGCGTTAAAAATTAAAACAACAACAACAAAAACAGAAAGAAGAGAGAAGCAGACAATTCTCAAAAGAACTACCAATCCCAATATATATATATGAAACATATTTTTAGAAGGCACCCAAAATAAAACAACTATATATAAGGAGTCAAGGTCATGTGCCCATTAAATTAGCAAAGATTTACAAAATTAAAATACCTGCAGCTTAGTTTAAGTCAAAATGGATATTCTCACTGTCCGCTCATTAGAGTGTAAATTGATAAAACAGCTGACACTTGAACAACATGGATCTGAACCATAAGGTCCACTTATATGTGAAATATTTCTGATAAATACAGGATAGTATTATAACTATAGTAAATTATTTTCTCTTATGATTTTTTAAAAAAGATTTTATTTATTTACTTGACAGACAGATCACAAGTAGGCAGAGAGGCAGGCAGGTAGAGAGAGAAGAGGAAGCAGGCTTCCTGCTGAGCAGAGAGCCCTGTGTGGCACTCAATCCCAGAACCCTGGGATCATGACCTGGTGAAGGCAGAGACTTTAACCCACTGAGCCACCCAGGTGCCCTGTCTCTTATGATTTTTTAAAACTATTATCTACAACTTACTGTATCATAAGCATACAGTGCATAGCATACAAAATATGTGTTAGTCGAATGTTTATGTTATCAGTAAGGCTTCCAGTCAAGGGCAGGCTATAGAAGTTAAGTTTTAGGGAGTCAGAAGTTATATTTGGATTTTTGGCTGCACAAGAGGTTGGTGCCCTGAACCCCCACACTGTCCAGGAGTCAACTGTACTTCAGAAAATTGTCAGCGTGTAGTGAAAGCATTACAAAGCTCTCTCTCTCAGTCTGGGCATCATATTTGGCAGGGGAGGGGGGACATTGGCAGGAAGGGAAAGACCGGGAGGAGTGTGCTCCACTTGGTTCAGGGTAGGGAGCTTTGTAGTAGGAGTAAGAGTGAAATAACCTGGATTGCCGAAGAGTATTAATGAAGGGAGGTAGAGAACTGACCTCTTCCAGTGTTGAAAGACCTTCCTTGAAGAAGAGGGGAGGGTCTTGCTCTCTGTCGTTAGGAAGGTAGAACTGAATTCTCCATAAGAATCCATTGACGCTAGCAGCGAATCTTACATGGATCATAAATATCACCTGGAAAACCTGTTAACAATGTAGATGACTATTTCTCTCCTTGCTCCAAACACTGATTCAATATGCTGGAGCTGGACTTGGGAATCTGCAATTTTAGCAAGCCCCTCAAATAACTACGGTGCAGATGGTCCACAGACTTAACTTTGAGAAATACTCTATTACAAGGAAGAGCTTTAACAACCAGAGCTATCCAGCAAAGGATCAAGGTTTCTAGAGAGACAGGCTGAAATGATATGTTTACCAACAAGCCGGATAGCCATTTTTCAAGGCTGCTGAGTGTGGGGGGGAGGGGTGCACATTGGCTTTGGGTAAGAGGTTAGGCAAATTAATCTCCAAGAGAGCCTCCAATTTCAATGTTCTGTTTGCAGCTAAATAGCTGAACAACCATGTGGTAAGAAAAAAGCAGGTGCAAATGGATTCTGCATCATAATCTCATTCCTTTCAATGAGGCACCTTTGAAGATAGCCAGCCTGTTGAGATAAGGACCAAACTGCCAGGACCAGGTACTACCCGCAGGCTTCTAAGCAATGTACAAGCGGAGCGTTCAGAGGAGGAGTGAGTCCATTACCAAAGATGTGCCTTTCCCTCCTTACCTTATTTTAGCAAAGCAAATGTCACGAGTAGAAGTTAAGGGAGGAATCAGTGTGGGCTGTGGTAGACAGAGGCAGTTTCATGGCAGTGGGGCTTAAGCACAGTTTGAAGGATGGGTAAGATTTACATAAGCGGTGGGGCAGGAGAACATTCAGGAAGCGAGAGGAACATTAGGAAACTCAGAGGCAGGAACAAGCATTCAACAAGGGAGGAGGTGATCATCAGACATGTATGGTCACAACAGAGGGCATGTGCTAGGTAAGAATGGAAAAAAGGACAGATGGGGGCTGTGCGTGTCCATGTCTTTGGAACTGACACTTGGGGTGCACGTTATAAATGCCTGTGTGCTTAGGGAGCATGGCCACGTAACAAGTCGTCTAAAGCAAGACCATTTCAGGGGTGAAAGAAGCTCCTGGAAGGAAGGGCGCCGTAACATTAAGAATAAACCAGAACTGCATCAGGGACACTGAGACGCTCACCCTGACTTATACAGACATTGCAATAGTCTCTTTAAAGCCAAAGCCGTCCTGCAAATCCAGGACTTCCTGCTGCCCTATGGACTGATATTTGGGGCTGGTATTGGAGGGTATTGAAAGCAAGGCAGTGGCCTCATAGGACACAAAGACGTTTGTGGGAGGGTTTACTCCAAAGCCTTGGGGCTGAACCAGATGACCTTTAAAATCCTTCATCTTCTGCATTTCTCTAGTGACAACATTTAATACTGTAGAATGTCTGTGAGCAGAAATTTAATGGGATTAAAGTTGTTCCTAAATCAGCTACAGTCCCCAAATTAGTAACTGTTTCTTTTTCTGGCCTAGAGAGAAGAAAGGGATAGGGAGGCAGCAGTAATGAAATTGGAGCAGAAGGATCACTGTTTCCCAAACACAATTATGGGGGGGAAGAACTGAAATAAAATCCCAACTAGGACCACTTCCGTTTGGTGCTATGTGTTGAGGTGGACATTTCTTCCTTCATTTATTCTGGAAGTGTTTGTGGGCTGGGTGCCTGTGCCCGGAACTGCAGACAGTGAGTGTGGAGAGTGACCAGTACCTGGAAATGACAGTATCACAGTGTGGTAGGTAGAAACCCTTCTCGTGCGTTGTTGATAGTGTACACAAAGACGCTCAGCCACATACTGGCTTCTAAAGAAATTCACACCTCCGTTAATAGTCAATAGAGCACATACTAGTGCAGACCTATTTTGACACTGAAATTACACTTGTCTACATTGATACATTGATGCACCCAACAACCGTAGTCAGGGTCCACAACCTGCGTCTACTTGAGTAGACAGAGATGGGCTCTCTGGGACGTGGGAAGGAAATGTGTTTTGTGAGACGGACCTGGGTCCGAAAACCTGCTGTTCCACCCATGCAGAGTGACCTTGGGAGAAATGTCACCGATTTTGCCTCCATTTCCTGATTTAAAGTGTTTTCACTAAGATCAGCCTCACCGGTTCTTATTGCTGGGTGAGAATTGTGAACTTATCAACTCTTTTTAATTTTATTTTCTGGAGTGGTTGATCCTAGCCGGGATCGACCACGTCAGAGTCTCTGTCGGGCAGCACAGGGTATGAATACGTTAAGAGCAAGATGACTCTACAGATGACTGTCTGTGTCAGGTAGAGGAGCAGAAGGCCCCTGTTCTCTTTCATAAAGAGTGTCAGGACCCAACGAAGGGGACTGGTATAAGGTGGCTGTTAGGGGTTGAATTGTGCTCCCCCGACAGATGCCGCAGTCCTAATCCCCAGTACTTGGATTATGACATTGTTTGGAAATAGGGCTGTTGCAGAGATGCTTAGTTAAGGTGCCTGCTCAAGTGTGACAAGTGGACTTCTAGGAAGAAGAGGACACCCAGCGATGCATAGGGAAGGAGGTAGAGTCTGGAGTGAGGGAGCTATACCCCAAGGAACACCAAGGACCGCAGGCTGTCTGTCATCAGAAACTGAGAGGGAGGCACGGAACAGATTCTCCCTCTGAGCCCCTACAAGGATCTCAACCCTGTGGGTACCTCGATTTCAGATGTCAACCCTCTAGAATTGTGAGACTATACATTTCTGTTGTTTTAAGCTACCCACTTTGTGGGCCTCGGTTAGAGCAGTCCCAGGAAACACACACAGTGGCTGTCCTGTAAGGTGACTTACCTGACCTCGTGGCTCCTCCACAAGGCTCACAGGTGGGCATACACCCGGAGGTCTACTGCAAACAGCCTTGACTAAAGATTTCATTGAGACATTTGTGGTTTTCTGGATAAGTGAGCAGACAGGCAGGGAGGCGCCCGCCACTGAGAACTGCGGGGAAGAGAGTAGTTAGACGTTAGGTGAGTGAGAACGTGTAGGTTGGGTGAGAGAAAAAAGGAGCTGTCAGACTTCAGAGCGCTGTTACCAGATATCTTTTCTATTTTTAAATGGGCTTATGTCACCTTGTGTTTGTGGGTAGGCTGATGGGTACTGTTTTCCTTTTGTTACCGTTTTGTTCAAGTGTTGTGCTTTAGTCTTTTCCTTTTGGGTAAAGTATAGCTAAAATGGCCACCCCCACCTGACCTTCGTGCTAAGGTATCTTCCAATATTGCTGGAAGCTTAACAAAGAGAATTTTATTGAGTAAATGAATGAATTGCATTAGGGAGGCCATGTAATATGGGCGTGGGGGGGGTGTGGAGAGTAAAGAACCATGCAGATCTAGAGACAAGTAAGATCTGGATCAAAATCCTGCCTCTGCCCAACTTCTCTGAGCCCCAGGTCCTTCTGTAAAGTGGTGTTGATTGTATCTGCCTCTCAGAATTGGTAGTGGGATGAAATTAGTCGACAAACATCAATGTCCTTTCTAGTTTTCTCCTGTCCCTACTTAAAATTCAAGGTCATGGAGCTGAACGAGCTAATGAGTAGTTTCATTGGACTTTGCTCTCAACAAGACTTTATGTTTGGGATTCTCCTGCTAACCCTAACACTGAGACTTAAACTTTTACCTTGTCATTTTGCTGCTGTGTGTAATATCCACAGTCTCCCTAGATCATGGGTGGGACCAACTGAGTATGCAAATCAAAGTAACCCATTCCAGAAAACATCTCCTTACTGGTAGACCAGAAGTCTCACCTCTGTATCACAGTACCCACTCACAAGGAGGCTGCCCACTTCACTGGATCCTTGGAAGAAACTTGTAAGAGTACACGTGAGGTAGCTCCCTGCCCTATTTGAAGAACGCTTTCAGCTTTTTGTTGCTTAGAAGAAAAAAAAAGATGGACCTGGAATATGGTTCCACTGGACAGCAGCCTGTGCAGATGCTCTTTCGTGTGCCTGTGCTGTGGGTGAGTAGGCAAAGCAGGGTCCAACACACACTGCTGGGCCTCTCTGCCCATCTGTGCAGTTGGGGCTGGCGGGTCCAGACCAATGCTGGACTCAAGCCCTGGAATGCATCAGGCTGCCTGCTGGGTGCCCCCTCGCATGCCAGGGGTCCAGCGTGGCAGACTGAGGGGCTCGACCCCTAGATGGCGGCTTGGCTGAGTGGGGCGGGGGCTGTCAGAGGGAACTACGAGGGAGGCAGTAAAGCCCAGGAGGCTGAGGCAGCTTCATGTTGTTTGGGTGCCAGCCTCAAAGACACCATCTCCAGGGAGCTGCCAAAGCTGCTGTCTGCCAGAGGTCTCTCCCTGCATTAGGATATGGAGGAGCTAATGAATCGGAATGACTCAGGGAGAGCCAAGCCATCAACAGAAATAGTTTTGAGAAAGCATTTGCATCGACAGATTCTCCGTTCCTGACCCCCAGTCAGTGGATGCGAGTGGAGGAGGGGCGTGGGGTGTTCCCATGGGTGCAGGTGCTGGTTCTCCACGTGTGTCCAGCCAGATGGTTGGACATTTGCATGAGATCATCCAAGTGCACACAGTGAACTGTGTCTGGCATGTGTCTGGCCCTCAGCGAATGTTAGCCGTTGTTACTGTGATAGCTATTGTTGTCGTTAGTGTGGTTATTTGGCCCATGGTGCTGTGCATACACTTGAGGGGAGTATCTCACTGATCCTGCCCACTTCATGCAACAGACACAGTGGTGGGTTAGAGTGCCCAGAGGACTTCAGGATTCTCAACTCCTAGGTGACCCTGGATCAATAGTATCATTCCCTTTTTGCACAGTCCTTTTTTTTTTTTTTGGAAACAAAATCATGTTCTGGAGAGCACTAAACTCCCAAGAAAACAATCTGGGGTATCCTTCATTAAAGCAGGCTCATGACCAAATAAGTTTCGAAAACACTGAACACCTATGATATACAAATATGTGTTATGAAGCTCTAAGAAACACCTAAGATGTGCAGAATTTCCTACATTTTCCCTCGGGGGAAGGGATGATTGCTGAGTCCATTACTTCCCCACAGAACACCTATGGCATCTTGCGGGATCTCAGCATTCAGCGGAAGTCTGAGAAGTACTCACATCATTTTGCCACTCTCCTAGGACTTATCAGTGTTAGTCAATAACAGTAACCCTTTGGGCTCCTCGTGAAGGCAGTTCCTGCCCACTTAAAGGTGGAAGAACGTCCGAGAAGCTTAATCACCATCCAGAGTTTCATACCTTGTCTTTATCTTGCTGCATTATTTTGTCTTTATACTAAACTTTCATTAAGCCAAGTGTATGTGTGTGTGTGCGCATGTGCACACATATTTCATTTGTAGAGTTTGAGCCTCTGACAATAACCATCTCCTCTGCAATGGTCATTTTAGATTGAGGCTGTGTTTGTAGGAGGCTATATGTTTGTGCAGAGCAGTGTTGTTATTTAATGCTGGCACAGCCCTGTTAATAAAGATAATTTGCATCTGACTGAATGTAGGGTTTACATCTCACCTAGGCAATGCCCAGGTATATAGAAATGCTTTCCCTTTTCCACTGTTCCTCAGTGCAGAGACCCAGAAAATAGAACGTAATCAATATTCTTGTTGCTCAGAGGCCCCAGTCTTGGCTGAAACATTATTTGCATCAGCTGTCCCCAGACTTACTATCAGCTCCTAAGTGGACATTGTCTCTGATTTTTAGGAGCTTGTTGTTGTTTTTGGTCCCTGCCTCATAGACCAGGCAGATAGAGATTTTAGAGGGCAGTGACATGAAAACACATGGAGTTGGAAAAGCTGGCTTTGATGCCTTCATTTGAGGAGGTGTGTGGGCTTGGGCAACAAGTGGTGATCTGGCTTTGAATCCAGGCTCGGGATTTTCTAGTTGTGCAATGTTGGTCATTACCTTGGTTTCCTATCTTTAAAAATGTGGGCAAGGGACGCCTGGGTGGCTCAGTTGGTTAAGCAGCTGCCTTTGGCTCAGGTCATGATCCCAGCGTCCTGGGATCGAGTCCCACATCGGGCTCCTTGCTCCGCAGGGAGCCTGCTTCTCCCTCTGACTCTGCCTTCCACTCTGTCTGCCTGTGCTTGCTCTCGCTTGCTCTCTCTCTGACAAATAAATAAAATCTTTAAAAAAAAAAAAAAGAACATTTCACACTTAATAAAATGGTCAATCCTCCTGGACAACATCAACCTTCTTTAAAAAAGAAAAAATGTGGGCAATACCTGCTTTTTACCATTTTTGTGAAGCTGAAATAAGATGATGCATATATAGCAATTAATTGCATGGCAAGTCACAAACACATGGTAAAAATCATCCACTACCGTCATTCCTCCTTCCATGGAAATGACTGCCATGGGTTGTCAAAACTGATCCTGGAAAGGCAACACCAGAGTATGAACCTTGGAGGGAGGGCCTTATAATCAGCACATGTCTCTCACTGAATAAAAGAGAGGATGGATCTCATGAAGTGAAATGACTAGCCATCCCTCAACTCTGTGACCCTTATCCATTCTCTTGATCTTAAATAGCATGGGTCACTTTCTATTATTTATTTATTTTTTTAAATCACTCATCTACTTGCCTGTATCTGTACCCTAGAACATGGAGGTCCCATGTAGCTCAGGGACTGGGCCTGTGTTGTACTGTCCTGGATCCTCGGTGCTGAGAACAGTGACAGCAGTGAGTAGTTATCCTGCCATTTTTCATGGAATGAATGGGTTCAGCAATGGGATTATTGAGAGAGACACACATACAGACATGGACATCTGTCACCAGATCAAACCCTGCCATTTAAGTATCATCATACTTAGCATCCAGGATGTTTGAATTCCTGCCTCCTTCTCAGGCTCTTCAGCAGGGAGACTCAATACTCACTACTTAGTAGGCTCTTGTGGGTATTAAGCCTTGTTATAGCTAGTGTCATGCCCAAGGCAACCCATCTTATTTGATTCTCCTAGAAGTTCAAGACTGGTGTTTAAAATTCTTGGCATAGGTGGTCACGGTTTGATGGTCTGTAATCCATCCCCATGGGGTTCTCATGAGAATGGATCCTCTGAAGCAATGTCAAATATATTTATCTTCATCAATCTTGTTCCCCTAATCCTTCACCAGTAAGGAAAATGACAGGGAAGTAGTAAGTTGAAGTAGAAAGGTTAAGTACCCATTAAACTCCATTGACTTCCACAATGTGGACCCCTCCTAAGAGATTAACGAAACTTTCTATTGCAACCCATCAGCACCCATCACTTTTCTTTTTTTGAGCCAGAAAGACCCAGGTTGCACGCCTAGCTAATCTGTCTTGGGTGAGTTGCTCCATTTCGTAGGGTCTCAGCTCCTCAGTCATGAGATGCGTGAAGTTATCGCCTTGCAGGGCTGAAGTGAGCTGTGTTTACAGTGCACATAATGTGTATATCCTACTACCAGATGTACCGGTAAACACTATGTTTGGTAATGATGTCCTCACTGAAAAATGATATGGGTAGGCATGTGTATGTGAGTGAGAACTACATTGCCAATTGGGAATATAGTGTTGGGTGAACTGTGGCTGAGGTCGTCTCCCTGAGGAGACTGGCTTGGAGGCTTTATCGTAATAATGTCCCCAAGAGCTTGGGATATAGGAAATGGCAATGAAAGAATATTTACCCAGCTCAAGATGGCTTCTTAAGCAGGTACGGTATTCCATATTAAGGCAAATGTATCTAAATTATTTTTTACAAATCTCAGGCTGTGAACTAAAGAAAAACAAAACAACAAAACAAAAAAATTCCTGTATTTCCACAATATAAACTGATAATGAGGACATTTTAGGATTTATGCAGCAGGTTAGGGAATGTATATAGTGCTATCGCACCAGCAGGAATTGAAAGGCAAGTGCTTTCTAGTTTATATTGAGCCTCAGATCTCTACACACTTGACATCCTACCTCAGAACTAGAAAGAGCCATTAAGACAACATTGGCACACCATTTCCTATTGATTTTTATTCAGACTTCTGTAGTATGTCTAACCCATGCTCGTATCTATCGGCTTAAAATTCATAAATGTACATCTCTTTGGGTGTGTAGGGCTCTTACTGTGTAAATACCAACTTATTAGTGTCTGTGTACTTACAATCCTACTTCCATACATTTTTTGCCCATCTAGTAACAGTTCAGTTAATCTGTAAGATGCATGGCAACTTTGACATGAGACAACTTGAAAAGAGTCTAAAAATTCAACAGGCAGTAGCCACAAAAATCATCTGGAAAGAACCAAAAATAGGAAGAAAGCCAATTGACTCTTTGGCTTTGATCCTGTTAGCTAAGACCTGCAGACACCTAAGCTGAGAAGCATAGAGGAAATGAATGGGGGAAAAAGTAGTAATAGGAGAAAAGGCAAGCAGGTAAAAGCAAAAAAAAAAAAAAAAAAAAAGCAAAAACAAGAGATGAGAGTGATAAAGTACAGAGAAAGTCAATACTTATAGTTACAGAAATATGAAGCCTCCTTGGGTAAAATGACAACCAAGAGCGGGAAATAGAATTATGGATTTTTGAAGATGTCTTCTAGCTCATGAGGTTGAAATCCTTTTTTAATTAATGCATTGGGACTGTGAAGGAGGCGGCAGAAGGAACGCCTGAGCAGTCTCGCGCCGCCAGTGAAGGCGCGCCCCGCGCTTCCGCCCGCCCCGCCGCCTCTCAGAGGCCGCCATGTTGCTCGCTCTCTGTCAGACTCGCGCGGATTTGTCAGGCCACTCACCGCGCTTTCCAGAAGTGGCGACAGCAGCGTGTATTTGCTTCACATCTGTGTAGCTGCACCTGCGTGTTACACAGAGCTGCAAAGGAGCGGCGAGTGCGCGTTAAACTCCACAGAGTTCCAGGATGTGGACCCCCCCTGAGACGTTTGCGTAGCTTTCTACGGCAACGCACCAGCACCTACCACTTTTGTTTTTTCATTAGAGAAAAACGCCTTGAATTCACTAGCATAAGCCACTTTTAAACCAGATTATTAGAATTTGGTACACATTCTTGCCCAAGATCTAGGCAAGCATCTCCCCTTCGCTCCCCACACTTAACCTGAACCCTGTGTCATCCTCACCGTAACTTTTACCGACCTTAACACAGTGTTCAACATAGGACAAGGGTCTCGCTCTTCATAACCACCCATCAACGTCAGCTTTGAATTCATACGCTCTCTAGCAGTTTGGTTTCCGCCCAGTTGTTTCTCTGGTGAGCCCCGATGGCCCGCTTTACAGGAGGAGGGTCTTCATGAGATGTTTCAGTCCCCACATTCAGTGGGGTCTGTCCCCATGTCTGTCCCCTTCCCTTGGTTTCCTGCTCCAACATTTGGGTTTTCTTTCTCTTAAAGTGAAAAATCAACCTCGACAGCTGAGGAAATAGGAGACTTGCATTTGTGTCAGAACAGTCCAAGAGAAGGTGCTTTCCTTTCCTTCTTTATGCATCTCCAGGGAAGCTGCGAGTCAACAGTCCTGTGCCTCATGGGGTTGGGGGGGTGGTGCTGACCCTCCAGATTTACTGGCATAGCTGAGGTACTCAGGGCAGGGCAGCTCTAGAAATGCAAACGCTTCATGTCCACACGGCTTCAGAGAACATGCTCTTGAGAACACAACAAAATGGGGTGTTTGAAAAGCATATGAAGTGAGTTTTACTGCAGGACCTGTGAGGCACTCGTCACTTAACGCAGTAGGAGACCCCATAGTCTGTGTAGTCGGCTGGCGAGCCCAATGGTGAGGTGGGGTGGGGGGGCTTGAGCGAGAGCGAGGCTGTCCTTTGCGCTGTCCTTTGTCACTGCTGTCCAGTGACGCTACTGGAAGACATAGGGCCCAGATGGGAGCCATGTGTGTTGGGCTTACTGGAAGCCTGCATGGGACTGGTGAGCGGATCTGCTTTATCCCTTAAACACTCATGTGTCTCCGCCTTCTCTCCTGCTCTTGTGGTCACTCCAGTTCAAGCCCTCATGGCTTAATATATGAGATATCACTGTGACCTCTGATGACTTATTCTCGTTTAGAAAAAGAGCGGGTCTTAATCATGATTTGCAAGATGACCCCCTATAATCTGGCTGCCATTGTTGTGTGGCCTCATCTCTGCCTCGTTTTGTCCAACAACACAGGCCCCTCGGTCCCTCTTTAAACATCTCAAGGCCCTCATGCCTCTGGGTTTATACTTGCTGTTGGTCCCTTTGCCCAGAATGTTCTCCCCTTAGATATCACCTCAGGCAAATCCCATACATCCTTCTGGTGTTTCTCAAAACGTGTCTTCTCATTGAGACCTCTCCTAGACAAGTTCAGCTTCCCTCTACTCTTGGTATTTCTCCCATGCTTTTTTCTCTCTTTAATTTTTCTCTTTAGCGCTTGAATCTATGAACATATTATATATTCTATTTATGTACCATGTTTATTTGTTTATTGTCTATCTTACCATAAAGTAATCCCCATGAGATTAAAAAAAAAGTTTCATTGATGTTTTGTTTACTGCTCTGTCCCCAGGGTTTGACACCTCCTAGGTGCTTGGTAGTCACTGATTGACGGAATTAATTAATTACTTTATCTTCTCTCCTTTTGTCTTCCTTCTGCTTTCAGATAGTGCCACACCAGGTCACCAGATTACATGATTATTTTTGGCCTCCTTCGTCAGTGTTCTTTGGCCAATTAGGTTAAAAAATTTGTATTTCTCAGCCTGGATTTAAGGATTCGAGCAGTCTTAGAGTCACCTTCCTGGCCCGATCAGCACCACCTAACCGGGACTTCTATTTGGGAAGACTGGCCTACTTGCTGGCCCCAATTTTGTCCAGCATGTTTCCTCCCCACCCCCACAACCATTATCCAAGTAGATTCCGATTTAACTTGCCTGTAGAGATGGGTAGCATAACACGGGCAGCAGTAACACGGACTTTTTGTTCTTAGCTCTACCCACTTATGTAAGACCTCAGTCTTATGCGCAGTAGCCTTGCCATCCTGTGGTCCCAAGCCTCCCCAGAAGGTGTTTCATTTGTGACATGAAAGTAGTGCAGCTGTAATCACCATGAAGCTTCTACCCTGTTTTCCCTTTGTGTGGAGAGGTCTTCTGTCCCTGTAAGGTGCCTTTTTTTGTCTTTTGGGGTTGCCTATTGGGAAAATGCCTCTGTCCCACTGGAGGTTTTGTCTCATGATCCCAAAGCCACCAGTTCTCCAGATTCGGGCTGGGTTGGGGGGCTTGAAAGGGAGAAAGCCCTTCTCTGCAAATCCTTCTTTCCCCCTCCCTCCCTTCCTGAATGTCTGCTAGGCTCTTGGTTTGTGTCTGGCTTGGTGTTGGATTTTAGGAAAAACAGAAATCTCCTTTTTGTAACTCTACATTTTTTTTTATTTATTTTAGTTTATTTTTTTTTAATTTTTTATTTTTTATAAACATATATTTTTATCCCCAGGGGTACAGGTCTGTGAATCACCAGGCTTACACACTTCACAGCACTCACCAAAGCACATACCCTCCCCAATGTCCATAATCCCACCCCCTTCTCCCAACCCCCCCCCCAGCAACCCTCCAAACCATAAGTGACTCTTAATCTCACAAAACTCTACATTTTTTAAAAAAATATTTGTTTATTTATTTATTTATTTTAGAATGAGAACAGAAGTTGGGGGGAAGAGCAGGGGGAGAGAGAGTGAGAGAAGCAAACTCCCCACTGAGTGCAGAGCCCAATGTGGGGCTCGATCTCATGACCCTGAGTTCTTGACTTGAGCCAAAAACCAAGGATCAGATGCTCAGCCAACTGAGCCACCCAGGGCCCCTATGACTCTACAGTTTTTAACCCTGGGACCTCTTGGGAAGAGTTCTGCTTTGCCATTTGTCTTCCAGCCCCTCGTGAATCAGCTCCTGTGGCTTCTTCACACGGCCATGCTTCCTACTCCTCCCCTCTGTGGACACCCTGTCCCACCCGATCCTCCACCTGGGCACACACATTGACGTCTCCATACTCCGTACCTCAACCTGGCATCCAAGAACCCAAGCCAGCAGACCCCTTTGAGCCCAGTGACTCTGTGCCCTGCTGAATATGCCTATGCCAGCCTTCAGAGCTCTTAGCATCAGCTACATAATGAGATTTCGGATTGCTCTCTGCTGAAGTGTCCTCAATTTCTGCAATAAATACATCTTTTAAGGCCCAATTCCAGAATTTGCTTCTCTGTTAGGTCCTTCTTAGTGACTCAGCCTCTGAGGTCTTACCTTCCCCGAATGACAGCTTTCGTTGTCTGAGCGGTTCATTTAGCATTTAGCCGTGTGTGGCCTTCTCTGGTCGTGATCTTCCCTTTCCCCCACCCTCAAGTCCTTCTTGTCTGCTCAAGTGGCTTGCCAGCTTTTCCTAGGAAGGACAGAAGCTCCTTCCTCTTTAATTCCTACACTGCACTTAGCATCGCCTTATCTTCATAGTGATGGCTACAAGTATTTATTGAGTCAGTCTTTATAAAAATGCTTTGGACAAGTCAGAAGTTAACAGATTGTTTTAGCCACATGGAAAACTCATTTATGTAAGGCACCTCAGGCCATCATGGCTCCAGAGGATGGGCACACATGCGTCTCGGTGTATAGGTATGTGTTGAGCACTGTGTGAGGAAATTCAGAGCACTCATTGACCTGAGTTCTCTACCCAACCTCCTGTTGTTCCTGCTCCTTTTTCTTTCAGATATTCTGAGGTATGTCTGGCATTTAGAATCTAGGGTGTTGTTGGTAAGGGGCTATCCCAGAGGGGTTTAACCCTCACTGAGTCCTTGTCTGTCCAGAGGACACAGCATACAAACACATAGGACCTTGGCAGATGAGGGTCATGACCTTCTGACATGGGCCAATAGTCCTCAGGCTGAGCCCTGGCCCCTTTACCAGAGAGGGAGCTCTCCCTGCAGCAGACCCTGTGAGGTAGCTTTGAGATGACCTTTGGACCACAGACTCCTCCCGATGTGTGGCATTTTTGCTCCTCGGTCCAGGATTTGGAAATCCAGTTGTCACAGAGAGACTTACTGATATAATGAGGAACCACAATAAGGGGGCATGGGGACTTCAGCTAGCCACCCTCCCGGTTTGTCCAAAGTGTCCTGTATTCTGTTTGAGGAAAAGAGGAGTCAATGTGCATGGCAGTCGAGACCGTACTTGGCCCTAAAATCACATTAATGGAACGTCCAGATAATGTCATTCTTCATTTTTCCTAATACCAATTTACAGATTGCATCCCAGGCTCCCCAGAGAAGCAGAACTTGCCAAGTATGCTTGTCATTTCTTCTAATTAGGTTTTTAAATACATCAAAGAACTCTTGTTTTCATTTACCTTGGATTATCCTGCAACAGTGTTCATGCTCACGTTGCCCATAGAGCCAGTCCCCGCTGAAAGGACACTGAATTCCTGACACTCCAAAGGCTTAGGAGCTTTCCTCCTCTCCTCTTTACTGAACATTCTGCTCTCCCACCCTTGGAGAAGAAAAAAGGATGGCCTTACCTGTACCTTCTTGCCTCTCCCCGTCCTCCCCCACAACCAGAGTGCCTCGTAGACTGAGTTCTGTGTTTGAAAGGGAGCGAGAATTCTTCTTGCCTTACCTGCTCTTTCCCCTTTGCCTGATTCCCAACCCTTCCCTAGTTTCTCTTCCTCGGCATGACTCTTTGGATCTGGGATCAGTCACTAGGAAGAGGACAGCTAGGCCAGAACTTGATGCCCATTCGCCCAGCCCCACCCTGATCTTTTTCGGTCTCTGTGCCCCATCAGCTCCCTTCCCCAGAGTACCTTCTCTGCCTCCTTCCCGGCTCCCAGTATGACTGTGCTCCCATCCAGAGGAGCCTTTCCCTGGCCATTCATCCTTTTATCACTGTGACCTCATTGCACAGACAGAGCTAATGCAAGCGGTGATTCCTTGCATTAAGTCTGTGGGGCCAAGCCTGGGAGCTCTGGAGAGAGGTGCTGCGAGCCCAAACTGTGTTTGGCCAGTAGCAGGCTCTGGTCTTATGTTCTTCTGAAGCAGGGCGACTGAGAAAGGGTTGCCATACGGCCTGGGAAGATTCTTGAGTATTTCCTCCTACTTCTCGACTTCTGATCTCTGGTGGTTAAACCTGTGGATGTCTGTGGGGGAGAGGGTGAGGGGTGTATCCTTAATTATACAGCAGGAGAGAGAGAAGGTCAGCTGGGAAGGTAACTTGCTACATCTTCAGGGAGTAGTAAGGTTTGATATATGTCTTATTGGGAAGGGACACAGCTGGCCTTGCTATACACGCTTCTTGGGGGTCGAAGTTCAGACTACTATGGGTAACAATTCAGTTGCCTCGGACACTAAGAAGCCCCAGCCTTTTTACAAATCATAGGCCTGTGCAGCTGGGTCTTGCTTCCCTTCCCTCCTCCCTCCGTCTCTTTTCTTCTTTCCTCAAACCCTGTTAACTACCACCAGATATTCATCGCTGCTTTGGGAAAATCACATCTCTGGCTCCGAGGAAGAAAATACAGTTTTCCTGGGTACATATGGGTCCAGGACTTATGACCAGGGCTGGAGGGTGGGAAGGAGGGCATTAGATGTTAACTTCATTGTCAGGAACATGACACACTTTCTGCCCCCTGCTTGCCTTGGATCCTTCTGTCCCAGCCCCAGCTCCAGTGGTCTAAGGCTGGGATAATTTTACTTCTGTGCTTGATAGGAGCCGAAGGTGGGGAGGAGCTGTTACTGCTTTGAATGCCAGAGTGCCTGCTGCAGAGGGCAGAGTCAGAGCTCAGAATGCTTTCTTTTATGATCACTGTTAGTCTGCTAACAGTGGGATTATCCCCACTGACTAGAAGTACAGCATATCATTGTGTTGTTTTTATACAAATAAATGTTGATCCTGGTGTGATAGGATATAATCTGTATTATAACCTATGTTGTCTTTGTTTTCATAGATGTTACACATACATACACAATTTACAAGCTAATGGAGTTCCTTTGAATACTGACAAAATCAGAAAACCCCTAGTAAGAGCATGGAAGTTACTTTACTTGACATTTAAAGCAGTAAGTCTAATTGGCCTTTAAATTGATTGAAGGGAGTGAGGTTTTAAAATTTTCATATTTTAATTTGTAAACATATGTGGATTTAATGGTTTTTTTTTTTTTTTTTGATTCATCACTTTTCAAAGTGAAGGAAGCATTGGCTTAAATAAGAGTTCAGTCTTTTTTTTTTTTTTCAAGAAAAAGTAAATACAGTCTGATTCTGATATTTTAGCTTTGTATTTAGTTTAAATTGTGCAAATAAAAATTGTAACATTACCAAGCACAAAAATCCTTTGTTTTGGCAATTTCTTCTCAGAAGCTTATCCTTCAATGATTTCGAATAACTTTGACCAATTGAAACATAGTCATAAACCAAGAAATCAGCAGTTAAAACTTGAGACTCGCTGGAACAGTTTTTATCAGTTGAGGAAGTGAAATCATGTATTTGATTACTATGGAAAAACACCTTCATTCAGGATTTGCTTAATTTTGCCTATGACCATAAACCTGAATTACTGGGATTTCTTAGCTTATAAACTGTTTAGTAGTGGTCACTGAAGAAACTGAAGATAACCAAAGACAGGCACAACAACACTGAAAGGATATGTAGTCTGTTAGTTAGAAAGACGGAAAACCAAAATAACTTCTTCATGGTAAAATGCATCATGTTCCAGTGTTTACGAAGAAAAATTCAGATTATAGTCTATATATACCAGCTCTAAAGGCACGAAAACATGTATGTTATGGGGGTCTTTTATAATTTAATATTATTTAAATAAAGTTGGTTTTATAACCTAAAGCACTCTGCTTCATACTTTATCATCTGGAGAACATTGAACTTGAATTATTCCCCATGAATGATGTTGGTCTATTTTACATGCTGTCTGGGAAAGCTGATTGATAACATGTCCTAACACTGTGGTTCTCCAACTCTTACCAGGAGCCCAGCTCCCTTGTTCAAAAGAGATTCTGACTTAGAATCCTGGGATTCAAAATACGGCAAGGAAGAGGCATTCCGGGTCCCTGCGCCTACATAGTGCTCTTCCTACAACCGTCCATTTGGTCTGCGATGCCTCACAGGGTCCTCACAGGGTCCCTGGAGCTCTGCAGGTGCAAAGCCAGACTGGAACAGGGAATTACTGATAAGGAAGGAGGCATGTCTGGTGTGGTTAAAAATCCTAGTTGCCTACTGTGAGCACAATTGCTTTGTCTGCTGTGGAATCCACCAAGGCTTTTGTGGATTAGGAGTAGACTGGAACCCACTGCTTTTGTGGATTAGGAATAGACTGGAACCCACTGCAGTTTCCTTAGCATCACTGCAACTCTGATTGGCCAGTGACTCAAATGCCCCATGCATTTTCTGCAGGAGGTGCTACCTCCACGATCTCTACCAGGACATCCGAAGGAAACGGGAGAGCAACCTGAATTTGCTTATGGGCATTGTGCTTACGAAAATTTGCAAACTAGAATCCTTTACCCTTGCCCTGAGAGCTGCCGCTTTTACTGCTGCTCCTCCTTTTCCTCCCCTCCTACCCCCGGCTCTTCCTCCCCCCTGTCTTTTCAGTAGTAGAGCTGAGACATTTTCCAGTAGTGTGGCTAGACGCTTGGGTTTCTGTTTTTCTTTGTTCTTTGCAAAATCAATTGATTGTCAAACTTTTGCAATGTTCCAGACCATGTTCTTTCCTCGGGCAGAGAAGAGCTGTCTGCAAGGCGGTAACTAAACCTCAGTCAGCGGGTGTCTAGACTGCAAGTGGAGTTGCTGGAGGGTTCTGGGTGCCTCGTGAGAGGCAGAGAAGAATGTGCATAGCCCATGTTGAACGCATGGAACCGTCTG
This sequence comes from Mustela nigripes, assembly GCF_022355385.1. Taxonomy (NCBI): domain Eukaryota; kingdom Metazoa; phylum Chordata; class Mammalia; order Carnivora; family Mustelidae; genus Mustela; species Mustela nigripes. Next base: position 15,620,550 of record NC_081560.1, read on the forward strand.
GGAGGGAGCAGGCTGTGGCTGCCGAGTTCCTGGTACCGCCGCTTCCAAGGGGATGGCTTGCAGTCCTTCTAAACTTACTTGGGAGCAGCAATGCCTCAGTTCTTGGCTCAAAAATTATATCTCCACAGGGGAAGCCACACATCAGAAGAGGGCAGTTTGCCAGCAATCTCTCCCAGCACCTTTCCTAAGAATAAGGACTCGAGGCTTTTCACACTTGGATGCTTTGAGTCCCCGTTTCACAGATTAGCTTTGTTATATTAAGCCGCTTTCCGTGCTCAAACCCCAGTTACTCATGCGGACCTGCCTTCTAGCCTGGGCTTTGTGGGGAGGCCCCAGTGTTTTTGCGTGGATTTTACGTGGCCCCGGCACGGTCAAAATTGCACCTGTTCCTTTCCCACCCTACTGCTTGTTTTTTTTTTTTTTTTTTTTTTTTAATTGTTTGAGGAAGTATGCACCTCAAAAAGTATTTTATTGTGCATCAAAACTGGTACTGACCGTCCAAGAGGCCAAATTGGGTCATGCAGACAAGCATGAGCTCTGACCTGGGCTCCCCTGCTCTGCTGGGTCCTCATTATGAGACCTCACACCCCTTGCCACAGCCGCCTTATCTGTGAAATGGGAATAAAAGTACTACCGATGTCTTAGCGTTGTCGAAGGTTAAATGAGTTCCTGTTTGTGAAGTGCTTCCGAGTGCCTGACTCCCAGCGAGTCCTGCATTCATGTTAGCGGCTCCTGCTGCTATTTTTTACTGTTTATTGTTATTACCAGGTGGAGGAGTTAGGCTCGTCTTACTACTTTGCTGATGACTTGTGGGAAGACCCAAGTAGCTTTGTAGAGATTTATGCCTGGGATAGAAGCCTAAAGCGATTGGTCCCTTGGGATGTTGGCTCTTGAGCTTAGACCTAATTCTGTATGTTGGTTCTGCTGCTTAACTACTGCGTAAAAATGCAAAAAGATGAAAACAAGCCAAGAAACCCATAAAAATGGAGGCTACTAGTGCCTACGTTGTTAGGTTATAAAACTTTAGAAAGATAGAATAAGGAGCCTGGTTCATATTACATGCTCAATATATAGCAGCTACTATAAGTATTACATTTTGGAGAAAAGTCTAGCCACCCTAGGTCATCCAGATACAGAGGCAGGGGGTGGGTCAGAGACTCAAGTTCGCCATATTTTCATGTTCAACATTTGCTTATGTTTGCTTTCATTATGTATACTCTCTTTAATGCCAGGGAACTTTCCAGAGCAGACTGTTAACATTTCCTCTTGTATTTTGAATTGAATGTTGTAGAAATCGGCCCTGAGGAGGAAGTGTGCGGTCTGTAAGATCGTCGTCCACACCGCCTGCATTGAACAGCTAGAAAAGGTGAGACAGCGCCACCTGCTGCAGTGGTGGCTACATTGCAGGTGTTTGGCCTCCTAAGACCAGCTGTCACTTCTTATTTTCAACTTTTTTCAAAACTGTGCCCTTTTCAAACACTGGAAGACCAGCCTTGTTACCAGGCTAGAGAGAAAAGCCTGGTATACAAGAATTATATTATTATTTTTTTACAGTGATAAACATTGCTATTCACCCATAGAATTTCCCACAAGATTTTTCTCTTTCCTTAAGAAAAATAAGTTCTTTGAAATCATTGTTTAGATTCGCCTGACGTTTGTGAGTTTCCTCTTCCTAAAGTGGAGGCAAAGAAGAGAGTCAGACCAGAAGGCAGCTCTCCTTCCTTCCTTGGGGCAGTGTTCCACTGGTACAGCACGAATGTGTGGGTGGGCTGGGGGTGACATCCCCATGGTGTCTCGCCTCCCGAAGAAGTAGATTCTGCAGAGTCCATTGATCAGTCATTTGTGGGAAAGGGGAGGCTCCAGGCGTGAATGTGTTGTCTGCCATCTTCTCTTTCTTGCCTCTCATCTCTTTCTACACGTCAGTCTCTCGGTTACCTATGTTTTTGAGCTGCTGCATGTTGAAATAGTTTCATCCCCTGCAACATTCATTGTTTTAATGACCATGTTACCGATTTTTGCCAACTGCTGTTTTGTAGGGATGACTACTAACATTTATATGTATATGTGTGTTTGTGTGTGTGTATATATATATATATATATTTCTTTTTTTTCTTTTTGCTGTCCCAACTCCATTTACTATGTCCTCATTCATCTCTATATTCCTTTCACCTTATCAAATAACTAAAGAAGATGGACGTGTTACCGGGAGACCTGCCTGTGTGTAAAAGAAAGGCAGTACTGAAGACTTAAAGAAAATTTCTGTGTGTGAATTATCATCGTCACATTAAATATTCCTCAAGTTGATGTTGTCCTGCTTTTAAAATCTGAAACAAAGCTCCGTGATTTCATCTGCCTTACATATTTTCTCTTCCTCTCTATCTCCTTTTCTCAAATTTACAGTGTAAGGGGGTTATTATTTAGAGATGAGTTGATTTCATCAATGAGAATGAAGAGACATGCATTGGAGATACAGGATCACCTGGGGTCTCTATAGATTATCTAGGGTGATGATTTTAAGAGTTATACTGTGTTCCTTGTTCTTTGGGGGTTTTGTTTTGTAGTCTCCATATGTGTCACTGATGCTTTGTTCAGGTAAGTCAGTATAGTCTGGTGCTTATCCCTAATGTAATACACTTTTCTTTTTAAATGACAGATTAATTTCAGATGTAAACCGACATTTCGAGAAGGGGGCTCAAGATCACCGAGAGAAGTGAGTGTTTCAGAGCTTGACTTCAGATACCACCTTTATTTCTCACTGATGCACTGGTCTAACAGGCATTCACCAGGGATTTAAAAACTAAAGTCTAGCTCCCTCCGTTCCACATTGGTTTCTGGTTAATACGTCAATAAATGCCCTGAGTAAAATCTCGCGTTCTCTTTAGCATGTGTGCACTGTCCTTTACTGTTCTCATGAAATGCACTGGGAGCTAAGATCTTAATGAACAGGTACAGAGGCGGTGGTAGAATTGAAGAGGTAAGAAGTAAATACCAATTTTATCACCTTATGGCCCGTTTTAATTCTATTTTCCAATTTTGAGTGGGTAGAAGCTATTGAGGGGATAGCATAGATACTGAGCTTTCCCATGAACTCTGAAACCAGATTGGCTTCCGTACTCGTCTAGATGCCATCTGATTTAGGCAGCTTACCCCGTCTTTCTGAATTGCGCTGTTTTTATCTGCTAAGTCGTAGGGAGGAAGATAGGCGGAAGAACTACATTCGGTGCTAGTCCTTGGCCTCACGGCCCCGTCGTGAAGACAAACAGGGAAACAGGAAGTCACAGTGAGGAGCAGTTGTTCTGTGAGTGGGAAGCAGTGGGGAAGACAGGAGGAGACCTGCACTTAGTCAGACTCGCTCGTTGGGCTCTGTTTTTTTTTTTTTTTTGAGGACATGGAGCACATGTGGAAAAGTTAGAGAAGGTGAGGTAGTTGGTAGAGGGTCTCAGCCTTCCTGTGTTATCCTGGAGAGTCTAGCTGCAGGTCCCAAATTGCGCTCTTCAACTGGCAAAACAAAAGCCTGCAATGAACAGAGCCCACCCTTCTTAGAGCACAGTTCAGCTGCCCAGGTGTTGGCCAGGGTGTGTGGAGCTCTTCATAAGACAAAGTGTGGTAAGTATCATTTTTGTGAAATACACGTTCTCCATTTCATTTCATGCCCAGTGAGATTATTTTCAGCTCCACATATAGATTTAGCTCCTTGGAAACCTTCAGCTGGTGCACTCCTCAAACTAGCTCTGCGCACTGAGGAACAGGTGAGGGGAGGGAGACCAAGAGAAGGCGCTTCCTGGAAGAGACGGCAAGTAAGCTGAGGCGCAGAGGAGTAATGTAAGTGAAGGAGGGTAGTTAGGAGGTGACAGCCTTCTAGACAGAAGGAGCACATGCTCCCAAGCACAAAAACGAGAGAGAACATAAGAAGTACATGAAATCCAAGAGATAAGCAGGGGCTAGGCCATGAAGGTCCTTGTAAGCCATGTTACAAGTTGAGTGTTTCATCATCATGGTAATTGGGGGAGGGGCATTAACTATTTTTTAAAATTTGTTTATCTTTTTGAGGGAGAGAGAGAGAAAGAGAGAGTGAGGGCGGGGAGGGGCAGAGGGAGAGGATGAGAGAGAATCCCAAGCAGACTCCCTGCTGATGCAGGGCTCGATCTCACCACCCTCAGATCATGACCTGAGGTGAAATCAAGAGTTGAATGTCCAACCAACTGAGCCACCCAGGCGCCCTGGAGCATTAAACTATTTTAAGTAGAATATATTATTCTGGCTTCTGTGTGGAAGGAATACCATATATAGTTCAAGAGCAACCGTATTGGAGGCATGGAGAGAAATTAAGGAGCTCTTCTCGTGGTGATCTGAACTAGGAGTAATACTGAGGGTGGAGATAATTGGTACATATGAATTTGAAGGGAATAAAATTGACAGGATTTAATCATTGATTGGATGCTGGACACAAAGATGGAGGAGCCCAGAGTAAACCAGGCTTCTTCCCTGGAAAACCAATGAGAATGGAGTGGGGTGGTAAGGTGATGACTTTAGTTGTAGAATTTTCAAGCGTGTGGTGTCCTTGAGACCTCAGTTGGAGGCACCCAGTAGCAAGCTGAGTGGGAACATGAGTTTGGAGCTTATGAAGAAGATTGGGTTAGAGATAAGACATCTTGAATCGTCAGCACGTATGTAGATAGTCAGTAAAGCTATGAGAATAGATGAACGTGTAGAAGAGGAAGAGAGAAGTTCTAGGAGTCCAGAGAGGGTCCCTGACATTTTAATGACAATGAAGAAGACATTGTGAAAAAAGAATGATTTCACGGTTACGAATACAAGAAAATTGGGAGAAAACACGGAAGGAGGGTAGTTTGGGAGTGGACATTGTGGAGAGAGGAAAAATAGTTGTCCCCGTCTCTTGTCTTTTCCCACTGTGTTTGGCCATTATGTCAGCAATGGGAAGGTGATGGGCCTTACATAGGGTGAGGAACATGCAAGGAAAATGATAGGCTTGTGGGTACCCTCAGTGCCATCCGAGGGCACAACGGCGCTGGCCAGAAGATAACTCAGGGCCCTAGTGAAGGGGAAAATTAGAAGGAATAGTTTTGTTGATAGTTTGTTAGTGAATGTTGGTAGGACTCCTCTACATGGAATCTTTCTGGACCTCTAGGTTTTCCTAGACATAAGCTGTGCAGATTAGGTTATAATTTTAAGATTCTTTCATGCACTTTATGAGTAATACTAGGAATTGAACTTGCTGTTTGGAAATAAGTGAGCAAGTCTGCGACGTGTCTCTGCTAACAATACCAAGTACAAACCCTGAAATAATGTATCACTGAGATTTTAACACACCTATGTAATAGCCCTTTCCTTGCCCAGTACTTGAAGATAGTGCATGAATAGTTCAGAGATTACCGATGAACAATAGAAAGATGTTACAGCCTTGCTTTGCTATTTTTTCTTTTTTTAAAGATTTTATTTATTTATTTGACAGAAAGAGATCACAAGTAGGCAGAGAGGCAGGCAGAGAGAGAGAGGGGGAGAAGCAGACTCCCTGCTGAGCAGAGAGTCCTATGCAGGGCTCACTCCCAGGACCCTGAGATCATGACCTGAACCGAAGGCAGAGGCTTAGCCCACTGAGCCACCCAGGTACCCTTGCTTTGCTTATTTTAACAGCAGTATGTCCACACTCACATTTCCAGTATAAGGATTCTGAGTCTAATCTTCAGCTCCATAATTTAGGAGATGTGAATAATAGTCAGAAGAGTATAAAAATGAGTGTTTGGGAGTAAGGATTAGAAAACAGCAGTAAATTTATAGAAATTGGGTTTTTCCCCCCGATTGATACAGCAAATGATGAACCTCCAAAGTGGTAACTACACGAGTTGATCATCAAAAAAATTAGGGTCAGAATTCCATTCCACTCAACACACATTTATTGGATGTTTGTTCTAAGTCTTAAAGCACTGATAGAAGGAATTCCTTTCAGGCCCAAGAAGATCTTTTCATAGGAAGATGCTTCACCTCTCAGATCGGAGCTCCATAAGGAAGGCAGTTACTCAGTGTCTTCTCAAGGAGAGCTTTTGTTTCAGTTACTTTCTCTGTGCTTTGATCTAGGACCCAATTTCTAGGAAGAATGATAATAAAAATATTTGACAACTTCCTGAGTCATACAGTAATATTTAAATAAACATTTTAGACGTGTTCCCTTACATTCCCTACACAGATTAAACTACAGGGTATTCTCAATCTGTTTACCAAATGACACGTGTTGCAACATAAATGATTCATTAAGTCAGTCTTATAATTTCTAAATAATTGTTGACTCCTGGAAATTGTCAGTTTAATCTTCTGATTAGAGCTGTCACTAGCTAAATAACCCCATGAGTCAGCCCTGATTTCATAGGCAGTTGCATCAAATTCTTCCAACATTTCCCTCCTCGAATTGATAGTCATTAGGTGACTTACAGTTTCCATATGCAGAGAACTTCCCTTATCATCAATGCATTGTTCATTTTCCCACAGTTTCTTCTAAACTAACAGCAATTACAGTAAATTGTTCTCTCTTATAGTATTGTCCGACATTTTTGTATATTCAGTATTTCTACTACTGACGGTCACTGAAATCATTTCCTGAAGGAGCTTGATCCCAAGGTTCCAGAGCAGAGGAAAGGCACAGCGACACAGGGGTTCAGAGCGTAGGTTCTGTTGGGATTGAATCCTTGCTCGGACCCTTAAATCCGAAGTCACCACTCAATACCTTAGTTTTCTGATCTCTAAAAGGAGGATGATAGTGATAACTCAAGCAAAACCCCCGATCATGTGCCCTACAATGCTGTGAATTGAGACATGGTACAATTGGCAGCTGGCTCAGTCCGCCCTAGGCCTGCTCTTAAGCCAGCAGTGGGCAGGGTTCTCGTCACCTGAGTGGATGGAAGGCTGGCGTGATCAGCCTCACCTGTGAGTAGAGAGGTGCAGGGTCCAGCAACTTCATCCCCATTAGGTGGCAGGTTCTTGACTTGCTGCCACTGTTCTGAGAGCCCCAGCGGGCCAGGGGACCCAGCATTGTTTGTCTGATACTTAAACTGACACAGACAACCACCATCAGTTGGGCATAGCCCAGTCTTCTGAGTGTGCTGGGGGTGGGGGTAGGGGCAGTCCCAGGGGCATTGCTCAGGCAACGATTTGTTTTCAAAAGAGAGCTCATTGGGGCGCCTGGTTGCCTCAGTCAGTTAAGCCTCTGCCTTCGGCTCAAGCCATGATCTCAGGGTCCTGGGACTGAGCCCCAATCGGGCTCTCTGCTCAGCAGGGGGCCTGCTTCCCCTTCTCCCACTCCCCCTGCTTGTGTTCCCTCTCTCGCTTTCTCTTTCTGTCAAATAAATAAATAAAATCTTAAAAAAAAAAGAAAAAGAACTCATTGGAACAGAATCCCAGAGACCTGCCAGAAATGAACATTCTAGTGGCTTAATAATGAGGGGGTAGAAAAGATTTCCAGTGTTAAAGCGGTGGGGTGAGGTGGAGTGCTATGGCAGTTAGGAAGGAGTCAGGAGGAGGGTAGGGGAACTAAACTAATCTATCAACCAGTATAGAAATATTTCAGTATTTTAACAACTCATGGGATTTTTCTGGTACATACCAACTGAATAGCAGCCCTACTCATAAAAATTCTCATGAAAATTAAAATAATTGTTACATTTAAAGCATTTTTTAAAGTACCCGACACGTAGTACTCAAAAATATTATTAATTAGCTTCTTTCTGAGAACAATATAAGAATTGTGTCCTTGTTTTATTAAACTGCCTCAGTGGGAAAAGAAAGACAAAACTTAGACTAATTAGTGGGCCCATTATGCTTCTTTATATCTTATTATAGCTAAAAGACCATTATTCCTCTAGGATCTTTGTTTAGTTTTAACTTGAATTGATTTGGCATTATAAAGAGAAATGGAGGTGGCATTTTAGATAATGCTCATGTTTGTTCAAGGTATTTTTGTCGCTCTGAATTTCATTTGTCGATAGAACATTTTTTTCTTCAACATCGATCTATTTGCTGTATACCTACGACAGGGCCTGGCAAGATGTAGGCATCTAGTATTGACTGAATGGCTGGCTACATATTAAAGGGCCTTTTAAAGGGAAAATATAGGCTGTGGCCCGATGATAGACATGTTAGTGTCAGGTAAAATGTGCTTTCTCAGGAAAGAACAAAGGAAAAAAAGGAATTATTTTATGTAAATATACAATAAAAATAAAACATAAAAAAAGTATATAAATACCAATAGGTCCAAGAAGGATGAGTTGTATATATAAGTTTATTTGTGCCATTGGGCCTAAAAACAACTTTCTATCCTATGATATATCCGAAGAGCAGTGGTGATGGGGCTCCTTAACTCCCTTCCTGAGGAGCGATCGACTATTTGGGAGGAAGAGGAAGTTCTGTATTTCCTATGATCCAAGAGGAGAATAGACTTTGAGAATGGATGAAGTATCTAGAGCCCCAGGACAGTTTAGACACACCGTCATCGCACAGCCATCACGATGGGTCCACATCTCTTGCCTCCGTCATCTTTGTCCTTGAACTTTTCCTTCCCTTCACTTTGACTAGTGACAAATTCTCATCCAGTATGTCCTGAATGAGGATACCTGTTTCTTCCCGAGACCTTAATTTCTTTAAGTTCCTTCTAAAGTGGATGTTTGGTGCCTGGCCTATATAAGGCAATAAAATACATATTTGTTTTTAAAAATGGATATTGCTGCTTCATCTTCTCTCCCTCACCTTTTTACCTCCCCAAGGGGATTTCAGTGACTTCCCATGTCTGTAGAGTGTTCCGCTAGGAAGGAAGCAGAGTAATAATGGCGTTACCGGGTGGCCACGAGGAAGACGTGGAGGGAGGGCGTGATGAGCGGCTTCTACAGATCCAAAAGATCACTGGGCATGGGGGTGCCTTCAGTTTTCCAAGTGGATTCGTGTTTATGGTTAAATCACACATGCACATATTTGGTTTTGTGCTAATAGGGGCTGAGATTATGGTTTATGGAAATCAACATGCTTAAAACATTTGAAAAAAAGAATAGCAATAGGGTTGGCAAATTGAAACCTACTCATTTAATGTTGTTTTCCCACAGAACTTTGTGCGTCATCACTGGGTACACCGGCGTCGGCAGGAGGGAAAATGTAAGCAGTGTGGTAAGGTAAGGGGCCCCGGCACCCCCACGGCCATCTCGAGAGGCTCCCCGGGCCTTCGTAAGCTCCTGCGGTAGATGAGTCCTCTCACGCTGAATCCAGGGCTCAATACATCTCCTCCTTTCTGAAAAGCCCTATGTCTCCAGGTCCCTTTCCTCAAGAGGTATTTCAGTTGTAGAACTCACTGCCAGAGGCAGGGGTCTTAAATCCAGGTATGAGCACGTTTTAAGAGAGATGGATATGCTATTACGGTGAATTTCATTGTGGATGGTTAAAAAAATAACACTTCTTATTTTGCTAAAAGCCCTTTCTGAGGACTCCTGGCCTGTCACACTTCTTGCTCAGCAGCAGCAAATCTGTGGGTTGTTGGGACGCTGTACTTACACTGACGCATTATTGTGGTTGAGCAGAACTCAGCAGAGAAAGGACAACACAGAAGCACGAAATGTGTTGCTCTCTTTGGACCCCATCCCGTTCCTGGAAGGAGGTGGCCTCCTCATTTTGTGGCTGATTGTGTCTACTCTTTCTCTCTCTTAGTGTGACTGGTCAAAGGCCTCTTGGGGAGCAGGGCCACTGGGAAAAGGAAGGTGAGGGAAAGGGTGGATTCCTTGGGCCACATGCTATAAAACTCCGTCGATTCTACATGTGATTGACGCCAACAGATTTGGGTTGTGGCTTTTTTCATCATACAAAGATCTACTTTAGGAATATAAGGATCCCCTGAGAAGGTTAAACTGGTGGTGAATCACACTACAAGTTTTTTGGTTTTCTGGCTTTTTGTTTTTACTCAATAGTAAATGGGGCTCAGTAAAGGGAAGTTTTGGTTGGGTTAAGCAAGACTATTTGAAAGAATTTATTCCTCTTACGTTAATTCCTAATTTATTTATCGATATGACTTTTTTGGATCAAGCACTGGGATGAGCTGACCGACCAGCATAGCATTTTTGACAATAGAGGGTTGGAAATATTGGCTAGATGAGGTAGGAGTGTTGAGGGTGAGTGAGATTTGGAAAAAGTTTCATGAATTATGATGTTTTGACTGGTACTGGAAAGAAAATACCATACTGTAGCACCCGTTACCAAGTTTTTCTTTGGAAGGCTACCTATCTCTTCTTCAAGGATATGGCCTTCCATTATAACTGGTGTTATCTCCTCACTTCATGGTGACCTTTAGTTGGTTCCCTTCTGGCCTGTAAAGAAGACAGATGAAATAGGTTGAAAGGGGAAGAAGGTAAAAGGAAGATGAGGAGGAAGAAGAAGGGGGAGTACTGCATTCTACATGTGGAAGGAAGTAGCCCTCTGCTCTTATATGACCTTCCTTCATTGGGTCCATCTCCCCTACTCTTTCTGGTGTTGCCTTGGGGCTTGGGGACTTTCTCTTGCTTAGTAGATTGTAGACTATCTTCAGCTTTCCCATGAGAGAGAGAGAGAGTGTGTGTGTGTGTGTGTGTGTGTGTGTGATAGAAGAAACATGTATTTAGGCATAGCCAGCTCTGAGGTTAGAGATGGGAATGGTAGGAAGGATCTGGACAAACAAGCTCTTTGCCTTGCAAACATATCTTCACTGGACAGCCTAGTAGCTGGCACTCCCCCAGTAACTTCTAAGCCACAAGAAAGTTGGAGGAATTTTATTAAAAGAAAATCAATAAACATATTTTGTGACAGGTATCGCCTACTGTCACATTATGCTCCATTTTCTGGCTTTGTCTTCTGTTGGCATGGTCAACCAAATGGGGAAAACTGGACTCTGTTGCTGTGACCATGTCTCCTTTGGTTCCCCTGTTCTCAGGCAGCAATCTTGGAGTGCTCACAGCTCTCTACACACCATAACTATCAGCTGAGAAGTCAGTGATCCCAACTTTTCACACAATGTTCCCGTAATAATGTATTACTATATTCATCCCAATACGGCTGCTCACGGATTTGCAGAGACTCAAGCAGTTATGGGATGGGATGGTCTTAGCCCTGTTTCTCTTGCTGGACAGTAAATAATCCTTCTTTGGATCCTGGCTTATACTCTGGATTAAAGGAAAGCTAGTGGCTCTATTTCCATTTTATAGATTAAATGATCGCCAATTCATTTCAAACTTTGCTTCTATGCTTAATTTTCATCAGTAGGGTTGTACATTCTTACACATTCAGGGATTCTAAACCATCACACACCCTCCAACACACACTTATACACATGTCCCATATGCATTATTCATAATTTACCCATTGGAATGGGGTGAAAAATAATCACGTCACTCAGCAAAACTTTTTTTTCTGACTGGTGGTTAGAAAACTTATGAGGTTGTTAGGGATTGTTTATAGTTAAAGATGTTGTGGTTTTAATTCCTACTTTTAAAAGTCAGAATAAAGTAATTATTTGGATTAATTTTCTCTTGAGCCTTGAACGTGTGTTTGGCTGAGTGTGTGTGGCACATGATAGATATCAGATGAGAGAGCTCATGATTCAGTTGCTTAGTTTCTTTAACATTTGCTGACTACCACAGGCTGCCATGTTTATGAACATTATATAATTTCACTTTGATTTCATTCATTGTCTTGTATTACATAAGAGTTAGGGTTTAGGCAGAAAAGAGCTAACATACTCAAACTGAAATCATGTATTTGATGAGTGTTTAATAGAGAGAATATTTAAAATGTGTGAGTAGAGCGTGGAGAAACTCCAAGGGATAGTGAAGGGATAGTGAAGAAGTCAGCAAGAGCCATGGTCAAGGAAGTTGAGAGGCAACGTGGGGGTCTTGGGGCGTAGGAAAGAAATAAATGAAACAAGATGGGATTGGGAGGGAGATAAACCATAAGAGACTCTTAATCTCACAAAACAAACTGAGGGTTGCTGGGGGGGCGGGTAGGGAGAGGGTGGTTGGGTTATGGACATTGGGGAGGGTGTGTGCTATGGTGAGTGCTGTGAAGTGTGTAACCCTGGCGATTCACAGACCTGTGCCCCTGGGGCTAATAATACATTATATGTTAATTAAAAAAAATTAAAAAAAAAAAAAGAGCCATGGTCAAGTCAACTCTGAAGAGGTGAGGACATGGAAGAATCCCTCCACAGGAGCTATAACTTTTAGTCACAAGACCTAGCCAGCCCAGGTGACCTACCAGCTGGGGGAATAAATACCCCAACCTCACTTACCTTCAGTACCTCCAGTGGCCAAATCTAGTAGAAACCAGAGCATGAGGGGCACTGTTGACATAACCCATGAAAGACAACTTTTTACAATGAGATGTGAAATAAAGAAAGATAGTGGATCTGGAGAGGCAGTGGGATTGATCTAGCAGATATTGTTTAATGTAAAGCCGTATTCAGCCAGTGATTAAAGGAAGGATGCATACTTACTCCACAAACCTGTCTCTTACTGATCTTCACCACATCTACACATTCATTCAATTAAAATTCACTCAACATTGAGTTATCCAGAGTACTTTAAAAAAAAAATCAATGTGCAAAGAAAAAATACATTCACGATTCTGGCTAATTTTACCTTTCATTATCGAAGGAACCAAGCCTTCAAGCCCAGCAGTATGGCAATTGTGAAAATATGCTTGTAAATCATAATCTGAGCCCTTATCTTTTATTTCTTCATTTAGAAACACATATAAAAGTTCTAAAAATAAATGTGCTAGCTAAACCTCCAAACACCAAATCTTGAAAGCAGTTTTTAATGCAACAGTGCATGGTTAAACTTTGGTCTACATTTTTGTACCTTCCAGTTCCCTAACCAAACACTGCATCATTTTGAATTATTTATCTGTAAGTTATATATACTATCATATAGAGTTTAAGTAAAAGCATAGCACTAATTAAATGGGAAACTATCAAAACTACCTTTTACTATAAAGAATATTATTAGCAACTAATTTAAAATGAACTTATGGTATGATATTTAAAATACATATGTTTAAAGGAAATATGTTCAATAGAAGTTTTTTATTGCAAAAAAGAATAAAATGCTTTAAAACATTCAATGAGGTATGGTTGAGATACTCTATGAATAGTGAAAGGGATTAGAGAAAAATAATGGGGGTAAAATAAAAATAATGACAAATACTGACTAGAGACTATGGGAGATGTTCCTTTACCACCATAAAACACCATTTTCTACTCATCTGGAAATGTGTGTCCCCTGGGGTCAGCTGTCAAGAGACCCTTGAAGGCAAGAAATGGAAGTTCAAGAGTGAGGATCTCTGCACTGGTTAGGCAGGTTTGGTTATTTGTCTGTGTGTTTGCTCGAAATCTTCTGGCTTTAACTTCGAGAGGTTCAGTGAAGGGGTGTAGAGTGGGTAACACAACCAGGGTGAAGAAATCAAGCCTCTCCAATAAACCCCTGCCAACATAGCTGCCGGGAGCCTGGCTTTTCTTTCTGTCCTTGGCTGAGTATTAAGAAAGGAGACAAGGGCAATTAGTATTCTGCTCTCTGCTTCTATGCATTTGACTTTTTGATGCCTCATATAAGTGGTTTCCTATAGTATTTGTCTTTCTGAGTCTTGCTTAATTCACTCACCATAATGCCCTTCAGATTCATCCAAGGAAGGGGAAATGGAGAAAGAATAGTTAAAGGGTACAGAGTTTCAGTTGTACAGGTTGAACGAAACCTTGAGATCTGTACAAGCTAGTGCCTACAGTGAACAATCCTGTATTGTAGACTTAAAATGTTGCCGAGAGGGTAGATATTAAGAGTTCTTATCACAAAAACAACTACTAAGGAGGACAGGAGGAAACACTTGGAGGTGATGGACATGTTTATGGCATAGATTATGGTGATGGCTTCTTAAGTATATACTTATCTCCGAACTCATTGAGTTGTACACATTAAATATGTACAGCCTTTTGGATGTCAATCGTACCTCGATAAAGTGGTTTAAAAAAAAAGGAAAAAGAAAGGGTAAAAGAGCTGAGGGCTCAGAAGCTGTGCACTTCAGTCCCCAGGGGTTGAGTCACTCGGTTCTCACTCAAGTTCTGTAGAAACATTTTGCTATGGCGACTTCTCCCTGGTCTTTGGCTTGGTCAGTGTCCTTATAGTTACAGCTCATGTGGCGCTCTCATCCTTGTTGCTCTTTCTCCAGAAGTGCCTTCACTGGGAAGGCACTGGGCTGGTGCAGAGGGAGGAGTTGAACTGCAGTGAGGATGCCCTACTGGGTAATCTGGGTGCCAGATAGATTCTTCTAGCCGGCCTTGTCAGATAATAACTAGACCTGCACCTAACGATCAGGAGCAATTACTCCTGCCAAGATGATGACTCCTTCCTGTGCTTGCTACTCTTGACACAAAGATCCCAAAGTAACTGGCCGCAGTGGTAGTTTAAGGTTCAAGGGCCTCCTGTGATGTCCCATGGTAGAGATGTTCCCCAGCTGGGATTCAGACCCTGAGGGCCCAGGGTTCTGGGGATGGGCACCACAAATTCCCCAAGTGGCCCAATGGGAGGGACGGTAGACAGGACTGCTCCTATTCCAACTCCTTGGGTTCTGCATCCATGTATTTTACGCCGGAAACGACGGCATCATGAAATGATTATGGATTTAGTGAGCGTGCTGAGCCTAGAGCATGGTTCTCACAGGGTATCCTCTGAAAGCTAGATTCCATTAACACCTTCAAAAGCCATTCTGTCTCTCTGTTAGGCCTGCAACTCCTGGGTGGTGTGGGATGCCATAGGACCAGCATATTTCATGGCTGAAAGCTCACTTCTGCACCTTCATTGCTGTCAAATAGCTTCCTCCGGCTGACACAGTGTTATGCAGGATCCTGTGTTGGTAACAGATTTTGTAAGCCTTTGCAGAGTGGTGCTGACCAAAACCCAGCCGCAGGCAAAGGTAAACCCATGCCCTGAATGTGTGTTGATTTCAGTGAAGATCAGTTGCCGTCCCTTTCCACAGTGGAAAGGATTCAGTGTGATCAGTTTACCATCAATAGCTGGTTCTTCCCTTTGAAGGATGGTGCCATACTCAGTGCTCAGCCTTGGGAAGGGGCCGGCAGGTTAGACGTTCATCAGGGGCAGGAGTTAGTTTCGTTCTGGGGGGTGAGATCTCTTGCTTTTGGACCCAAACAATGTTCACCATTGCTGTCCTGGCCACGCCCCGGAGCCTGCTGCGCCATGGATGGCTCATGAGACTGTGGAGTCCTTGTTACTGCGCCCAAATGTTTAGTTCTTATAGAGCGAGTGCTCTCTGGTGGACTTTAATATGTAATACCATGATCTCCTCTCCTTGTGCTTACTCTCACCTTATACTCCTTGTCTCTTACTCTCACTTTCAAACCTTAGAAGCTTCACTGATTTTTCTGTTTTTTCGTAGTGCTTATCTCCCCACCTTTTGTCTTAAGACCTTCGACTCTCATGTGTGCATCCACGTACCTCTTCCCCACACCTCCCTGTTTCCTTGCCTTTCATCAACTAGCCAAGCCATTCACCATTGCCCGTAAGTCCTTTTATACTCACGGGTCAGGCTACCTTCCTATCCTTTCACACAAAGTGGATGAGCAGCTGCCCTACCTGAAGTGATGTTCTTTGGGAGGATTTCTTCCTATTTACAATTCTCTGGGCCATTCCCAAGTAGGCTTTAGTGAAGCCGTAGTCTGCCTTTGACCTGGACTCACAGGCCAACTTGACCCATCTGGAAACCAGTCTCAGCTTTTTCCTCCCCTGTGAGATGGTCATTAGGGACCTCTATATCTTCATCTTCATCGGTGTGAGTCAAATAAGAGGCCTGGTACTACGTGTAAGAGTGGATGATACGGGGAGTCTGACCCCCTCAGACATCTTTCTTGTGGTTTTTGGAATTGCTCATGCCAAATCCCAGATGGTCCCCATTGAATATAATGATGGATTGCAGCTGGGCCCACCCAACTTTATGGCTTTGTGATCTGACAGAATCCAGGTCATGACCTCCTGGTGATCTGTACTCAGGTAATTCTTCCAGCAGAGCACAGTAGCCTAGGAGTTGTTTGTTGAAAGATATGTGGTTCTCTCCTGCAGATGACACAACCCTGCTTCAGAATCCAATCTGTGTTGTGGTTCTCCCATTGGGGCTTGCCATTAACCCCACGGGGCATCTTTCCTCCTTCCCCAGTACCTCTAGTAGCATGGGGTTGTCTTGGTTGTATGACCCAAGTGATAGCGGGTACTTTTCTTTGTAGACTGGCCGTGGCTGCAGAGATGTTTTTGCACTGGGCCTCACTCTAAGTTGGAAGAATTTAATGTCATCCAATACATGGATCAGGACAGTATTCCTCAGTGCAGAGTATGCTGCCTCCAGAGCCCTAAGAGGCCTAGACGGTGCTGTGCTTCATTGCTAGTCGTCAAACTGTGGAATTCAATGATCTTTCCTCTAGATTGGACAGGATATTCTTGCATGCCCTTGACCACTGCTCTTTAGAAGCTTCACTGATGTGTGGGACCTCTGTGTTTTCATAGTGCTTATCTCCCCACCTTCTATCTTATTAAGACTGTCCACATTCTTACCATTTCTTGCCATCCACTTAGACACGATGTCATTGATAGAGTAAACCTAGTGGTGTTCTGCAGAATGTTTGTATGGTTCAGGTCTCTTTGCATTACACTGGGATGCATTTCAGATGAGTCAAAAGCCCTGTTAACTCCACCAAATGATTGTACACAGTTGTTGATTCCCTTTTCAGAAAGGGATGGAAAATAATTCATTTGCCAAATCAGTGACCCCATGTCATACACTCATGGTCAGAAGATCCCTGCATTTAGATACACCGGGTTGAATTTGTGGTAATCCGGCGTTATTCTCCAGTATAATATCTGTTTTTTTGTTTGTTTGTTTTAAGATTTTATTTATTTATTTGACAGACAGAGATCACAAGGAGGCAGAGAGGCAGGCAGAGAGAGAGAGGGGGAAGCAGGCTCCCTGCTGAGCAAAGAGCCCAATGTGGGGCTCACTCCCAGGACCCTGAGACCATGACCTGAGCTGAAGGGAGAGGCTTTAACCCACTGAGCCACTCAGGTGCCCCAATATCTGGTTTTGTAGGAGCTCAGCTTGTGAATTAAATGGGAATATTTTGGGGACCATGGTCATGGCTTCTTGCAGTCTCTAAGGATGGCAGGTAAAGAGGTAATAATTAAAAAAGAAACAAACAATACCATTGTCATAACTTAAAAATTAATCAGTTAATATCACCTGGTACCCATTATTTTTGAGAATGTGACATTGGTTTTGATTTAGATATGACTGGGAGGGTGGTTTACAGTTTCGCCTGGGCTTCCTCCCTATGCCAGCTCTTGCACAACAGGCCAAGGAACCAATAATTGGAGTTCTGCCAAATATACCAGATATGTCCACTCCAATTACACAGTTAGGGATTAGGGAAATTAATCCTTGTGGATTTGTGGAACCAGTAGACACTTTGTGAACCAGTCCTGGTCCAGGACTTTATTTTTTTAACTGGACCTCATACATCTCTACTCTAACAGGGCACCAAGATATTGCTTCATACCCAGCCAGGTCCTTGGGTATGCATTTCAACTTGGGCTCTTGTCCCAGGGTCTTTAGAGTATGGGGACATTTTCTGCCTCCCCAGTGTACAACTACTCAAGCAAATGTCTGTAGATCCTTCTAGTTAGAAGCTGGGGAAATGTTGCTATAGACCCTTGCTATGATCTTGTAGGATTTTTCTGTGGACTTGCTCTTTCTAATCAGTGAGTTTTATCTTTGAAAACTGGCCTAAGTCCAGAAATGAGGCAAAAGATTATGATTCTCTACGGGAGCATTTGTCCTCATATCTCTTAATCCTCCCTTCTTGATTTCTTTTCATGGTATGGATTGAGCAATACCCATTTTATCTGAAAATCCATCTTGCTGGGGAGGGAATGCTGTATTAACCATCTGATAGGTCTCCGTAGGTCCAGCCCCATTGGCTGCAACTTCAGTCTTGCAGTAATTGTACCCACCTTGCTTCAGTGGTTACGTGGCACCATATGGTCCCCATTATTTTGGGATTCCGTAATCCCAGTTGGTGTCAGAATGCTCACTCCATAAGCCATTTCATACCATCAGACCTATCCTACAGAGGAGAACTTCTCAACAGTGATGGTGTCCTTCTTACCAGTTTTTCATTGCTTTTTTAAGGGGAGTATCCTTTGCATCCTCTTGCAGAACAGAGTCAGCTGATGGATTTTCCTAATTTGTACCTAATACAGCAACTCCATCATGTCTATTTCTGTGAGACTTTCATCACTTCTCCTATCATAGCAATTCAAGAATTTCTACTTTACTTAACATGAAGCTTCTTTATTCAAGTTTTCAGAATGCCATTGAGTGTTAGCATCATCTTCTGGGCTTCCTGATAATATGCTAAATGCCCTACTATAGAGGACTGCTCCCACACTGAGAGACTCCTTTATCCAACTTGAAGTCCTGCCCCTTTTTATTCTGAACCCTCAGGATGCAGTCCCATGTATGCTTTCCCATTCCAGCTGGTACATCCTGGTTATGTCCTGCAGCCGATCTTTTGAGGTGTGATCTGTTCATTCTTGGTGCCTGTATACCAAGGCACATGGCTCTGGCTGCACATGTGCAGTTGATGTGACAGGTCATTAGGTCATTTGAAATGCTATCAGGAAGGGTAATGTAACATTAGATGGTGTTTGAAACTTGAACCAAAAAACAGTCCTCATTAAGTTGAGTAGAAATGCCAGAATTGCTGTGGTAGAGGAAGAGATGATCAAAATCTCATGGAAATAGTGGCTATTAGGTATAGCTGGAAAATCCACCGGTTGACTATTAAACCCTTAGAATGAAGTCAAAATTATTTCTAGACAGCAGAATCCTTTCTTTCTCTAAAAGGATACATTATTTGGTGCTTTTACTTTGACATAAATTCATGAAACCAGGAGGGGCGAAATCTGAGTAATTTTGGCAAATTTTGTCTCTTTCTCAGCTGTCTGGGGGCTGTTATAGCAAAATAGCCCAAGTTTGCACAGAAAGAAAGTGTAGTTAGTTCTGCCAGCAGAAGAGTGTTTTCCTCAATTAGTTAAGAGCAAAAGTACAGCCAGTTACCTCCTGGAATGTCATACTGTCAACAAGATTATAGATCATATGGCTTCTCTGAAAAGCTGCAATGATTTGCATTTGGTAACTGTAGTAACATCAATCCTATCTTTGGGAGAAGTTGTTTTTAAACAAAACAACCTGCTTGGTGAATATCATCAGTGTTATAATTTTATTGGTAAGTATCATAGGACAATGAGATGAAATTAATTTTCATGGATGATCATTATTATATTGTAGCTGGTTGTCTCATTAGGAAAATACTTTCATAGAAGGAACTTCCCAGGTGTTCTAGGACAAAAAAACAGACCCAACAGTAAGTTTCATATGCAGTTTGGGCCATGTTGCGTATAACAGCAAGTATCTGTATAAAACATTTTTGTCCTCAAATCCGGGTAGTCATAAAAATATAAAATATAAATATCACAGTTAAAAGTAGTTAACATGTAGATTAAAATGTAAATCAGTAGCCATTGTTATAGGCCTAATCCTAATTATTCCTTAATAGGCAAGGACCTGGGTTGCAAGCCATCTGCTTCGATGAAGTCATCTGTCTCTGAAAGGACTAAGTTCTGGAAATCATATCTTAGACTCTCCATATAGTCTGACAAGTTCATGGTAGCCATGTTAACTTTACTAAGATGACGGTGCCCCAAATTTTGCTTCCTCAATATATGATCTGTAGTTTATAGCAGGAGCCTTCAGATAAATTAATGGGAAAAGCAGAAATGATGAGGATAATAAGACTGACGAGCTCTGATTAATGCATTGTAATTAGCAGCAGCATTAGAATGGAAGGACGCAGAATGTTTTATTGAAAAATAATAAAGTGTCAATCTGTGTGTGTAAGTCAGCAATTATCCTGGAGCAAGAGCATATTATGGGCAATAAAGGCATCGATAAATTTTCAGAGCCTTTAATTAATGCTATAAAGTGTATTGTAATTAAACCCAAGAGGCAAGAATTTAAGACTTTTTGAAGATCATTTTAATAAAGCCACCATAGATTCATAATTTATAGCACTGTCAGAAATTATAAAAACATTGCTTCCTACAATTCTGTTTATAAAGACATCATTTATTATCATTCATTTTAGATGACCACATAGATTTACGTTTTGGAAAATCTTGAGTATTCATACAAATTTTAGCTTAAGACTAGCAAAACAAGTATAGGAAATTTAGGAAGTTCAGGTAAATTGGATTCTCTATGAGTAAATAAACTCTAATGTTGCATAAACTAGAATATTAATTCTGCCATTTTGGGGGTATTTTTTTTATTCCTATTAAAGTACAGTCAGCACAATGTTGTGTTAGTTTCAGGTGCACAACATAGTGATCTGACATAGTGATCGTGTTACGATCAAAAGTATAGCTTCCGTCTGTTACCATACAATGCTACAAGAAATCATTGGCTGTATTCCCTGTGCTGTACTTTCCATTTCTGTCTTATTTATCCCCTAACCAGAAGCCTGTACCTCCCATTCCCTTTTACCTGTTTTGCCCATCCACGCACACCCCTGTCCTTTGGCAACCATCGGTTCTCTGTATTTATGGGTCTGTTTCTGTTTTTTGTTTGTTCATTTGTTTTGTTTTTTAGATGCTCCAGAAAGCGAGATGATATAATATTTTTCATTCTCTGACTTAAGCATAATACTCTCTAGGTTCCTCCATGTTATCTCTATGACAATTTATTTTTTATGGCTGAGTTCCTTTTTTTCTGACTGTGTGTGTGTGTGTGTGTGTGCACGCGCGTGAGCGCGCACGCACATACATCTTCTTTATCCATACATCTGTGGACACTTAGATTGCTTCCATATCTAGGCTCTTCTAAAGCTGCACTAGCCTAAAGGGTGCATATATCGATGCTACTAAATTTTCCCTGTGAGAAGACCAAGGAAAAAGGCATATTATAAAAATAGCCTAATATCTACTGATTAACATTGTCAGGCAGGGTACACATATCATGGAAGACTGGACTAATAGTTTGTCAAGGGGAAATGTCAACAGCTTGTACGTACTAGGAAAGGGATTGGCTTATGGTGGTTTTGTTAATTGAAGAGTAGAGGTTGTACTCTGGATAGGGCAGAATTCGTCCACGAGTCTCTGGGTAGTTGGTCAAAACAATTGTCACTTTTTATTTGTTGGGGGAGAAGGTTTTGGATTGGTTAGATTAGATTGGTGTAGGTCTGTGCCTGGGTCACTCAACAGTCAAACAAATACCCCCCCCCTTTTTTTTTAAGATTTTATTTACTTATTTGTCAGACAAGTAGGCAGAGAGGCAGGCAGAGACAGAGGAGGAAGCAGGCTCCCCGCTGAGCAGAGAGTCCGATGTGGGGCTTGATCCCAGGATCCTGGGACCACGACCTGAGCCAAAGGCAGAGGCTTTAACCCACTGAGCCACCCAGGCGCCCCACAAGTACCCTTTTTATAGGCTAAAAAGATGTTTTCAGTTAGGTGGCTGTGGGTCTACTCTGGAGTCACTCAAAGGTCTTAGCTATGTATCAGCTTCAGCTGGTGGTGCTCAAATGTCACAGTTGTTTGTGAGCCTAAGCTGGTTAAAAGCATTTGCACTGAAACAACACAACCGGTTTGAGATCTTTAGTGAGGTTCTGCCCGGATTGGAAACATTCCCTTTTTCAGTGTATTAAGTAGCTGTGGTATTTATATTCCATTGGGTAAGCTTATAAGAGTTTTATTTTAGAATTTCATCTCATTTTTCTAGAAATAATGAACTTGCATCTGATGCACATTTTAGATATCAAATATACAATGTGTAAAAATATACATATTTTTCAAAAAATTATAGAAAGTACTTGAGCAAAGATACTTCAAGTTCTCTGTTTGGAGATAAATATTGGCTTAGTCTTATGATTCCCTTGGGTTTGCCTTTTGCAATAGTTTGTGAACCTTGGGCATGGGAGCAGATATGCAGAGATTTATTTTGTTTTTATTGTTTAAAATTTTGGAGGCAAGAGCAGCATCAGCAATTCTGTTGGATAAAATGAAGTCAAACAGAGAATCAGGCAGAGGTCAGGAGATTTCCTTATCCAAACCTCAGTTAAGTACACAAACAGTAAAATCATTTGTTTGTTTCAAGTAAAGCCTTTTTTTTTTCCCCCTAGAACTGAGGGCCATTTGGTATATGCCCTAGATTACAGGAGAGAAAGATACAGCAGAGCTGCTCAGAATAAATGTTGTTTAAACTTTAGTCCAAGGACTCAATTTCATTAAAAAACTCAACCAAAAAAAAAAAATGACCTTATCTCTCAGGGTTCATGGCATTTATATTTATAATTCTCAAGTCAGATCCAAAGCATCTGACCTCACATCCCTATTTTGCTCTTTGATAGTGATGAGCAAAATAGACCTTAAAAATCAGAGTCAGCTGAAATTCAGTAAGGGCATCTGTCAGTACCATAATATTAGATTTGGGCCAGCATTTAAAAATGGGTAATTAGGAATCTGGCTCTTTTTGCTGTGCTGAGATCCCGGCCAAAATCTCTCCATTGCAGGTGGTCTGTGGGAACCGGGTTCATGAAGATTTTGATGTGGTTCTATTTATGTCTCTATGTTAGACAATAACCCCCAAGCCATGGCTGCTGTGATTCTGCCAGGATAGCCTCCAAAACAAAGCATGGACCTCATTTCCAAGGGACCCACCACAATTCAGTATTAGCACAGTGCCCAGAGCCCTAGTTGTGGATGGCCTCGTTGTTTGTGTCTGCTATCAGTGTGGGCATCGGGACAACAGGGGACTCACTGACTGTTTCTCCCTGAAGCCAGAAGGCCAATATTCAGTAGAGAGATGGGGCTAATCCACTTTGTACCATCAAATAGAGTATCTCCAGTTTTCTTCGTCGCCGGAGGGCATTACTGGCAGGTGGTGGAACAGGTTCCTAGGTTTGTGTTGTTAGCTCTTAGCAATAAAAGTATTCCTTCATTTCTATTTACTAGGTAAAGATCTCTGCAATACGCTGCCTCATTTGATATTTAAAACTGTTTTGTGGTATAGGAGAAGTTTGTAGTTTTAGTCTCATTTTCAGGTGAAGGGAGACATTGGAAGGGTTAAGTGATGTGCCTCAGATCACCAGGCCAATAATTAGAAGATCCAAGAACTCTTCCCAGCTTGGGGATCTCTTCATCAGCTTCTGTTTGATCTGCAGTCACCTGCTATAGAAACTGCTAGGACAGGGGCTGTGTGATGGCATCCAGGACTCTGTTCACCAGTACACCAGACCCAGCAACAGTCAGACTTCTAGTTGTAGCTACTGCTGTGACGTCACCAATTCTGCCATACTGATTGTTAGCCGTGTAGCACGTCAACGTCACAGACATCAGATGCTATGTGTGAAAGAGTGGTAGGCATTCTAGATGATGGCTTGAGGATAACAGGGAAAAAAATGGGCAAAAACATGGAAATGAATGGAGCATGTTGGAAATATAATTAA
Source organism: Mustela nigripes (assembly GCF_022355385.1). Taxonomy (NCBI): domain Eukaryota; kingdom Metazoa; phylum Chordata; class Mammalia; order Carnivora; family Mustelidae; genus Mustela; species Mustela nigripes. The sequence continues at coordinate 15,644,176 of NC_081560.1, forward strand.
ATCCATCCTACTAAACATAAGAATTTACAATAGTGAGGGGATGAGAGACTGATGTCCAAAAGTTGGGGAGGTTATGGATGGGTCTGAATGCCAGTAGGAATAGTTGATTCTCTAATCTTGAAAGTAGTTCTTTGGGTGTTTTGAGATAGACAGTGATATGTAAGCCGTGGCATTTTCCCTGGTGGCTGTGCCCAGGAGAGAATGAAGAACACAGGGGAAAACAGACTGTCCAGGAGAAAGAAGTTAGTCAATGGAGCAAACGTCCCGATGCAAAGTGACCCATCAGTGGAGCTTGATGGCTGCTGGCTGGGAGAAGGGGGCGGGGGGGGGGGGGGGGGGGGGGGGGGGGGGGGGGGGGAGACCTTGTCCCGCCGCCAGAGCTGGCCTGGGGGTTCCTGCGCAGACACTGCCCCTGCTTCAGTTTACTTGCTCTTGGCTACAGCTTCCTTCCTCACACAGCCACAAATTGTTCTGTGGCTCTAAAAAGCAGCTTTATTCATCTCTCTTTCACCCAGGCTGTCAAGAGTGGCCCGAGAGATGATGGCAAGCTTGGCAGACACCTCCCATGTGAATTCATTCCTTCATACTCGGTGCTGTCTTATACCACATTGACTCCTATTGAATCTGATTGTACCGCCTTGAATTGAAAGGACCTGCCTTTGGCCCTCTGACTTTGTGTCCTCTGTGTGAGCCGTTTCTGTCGGGGAGTCCTCACTTTCGGTGCTGGGGGATGTGTGGGTTGTTGCTGGCCACACAGCCGTGAACGAACAGCCCACCAACCCTCATAATTTCGTCCATGTGTGTTTTACAAACAGTGCGTCCTTTCCTTGGAAAGTGACAGTACTGTTTGGGGAGAGGTGAGCCTGTTAGGGTCCCCAAGATCACCTGTTTTGAAGATTCTCTAGGATTCCTTCTAGAACTCTGTAAACATTACAGCTGTGATACATTACAATGAAAGGCCGCAAAGCAAAATCAGCAAAGGGGGTAGGAACATGGGGCAAAGTCTGGAGGAAACCAGGTGCAACCTTCTGAAAGTCCTCTCCTAACAGAGCCACACAGGATGTGCTTCATTCCTCTGATATGAGTGGTGACAGCACATGTGAAATATTGTCTACCGGTCTCATTAGAGGGCCAGTGCTCAGACTTTTTATGGGGGGGGGACTGTTTATGTAAGTACCTTCTGCATGACACATTCCCAAATCCAAGACTCAAAAGGAAAGCAGTGTTCAGCATAAACCACATTGTTTGTACCCACATTTTAGGTGTAATGAGCCACTCTTAACTGAGTGGGAATCGGGGCACCCTCTTGAAATCCAAGTTTCTAGATGCCAGCCAAGGGCCAACCTTGTAAGCAGGCCTTGTAAGGAGAGCGGTGTCTAGCCTGTTGGATTCACTCCTGTGGACTTGGAATGATTGTTAGCACTTCAGTTGCTGACAAATGGGTTTTTGATGGAGAAGTGTTTCAAAATCCTGGGGAGTCTTATGTTAAGTCATGTTTCTGGAAGTGAGATTTGAGTTTGGGACAAAAGAAAAGGATTTCAGGAGCAATCATGGAGCCCAGAGGGCTGAAAGTGATCCTGGTCTTCTGTCATATGCAGGAGATGAGAGAAGCAGGTGGAGAACATGAATGGGTTTTAGGAACCCAAGAGAAGGGAAAGGATCAACATGGAGGAAGTGCTCCTTAGTGTAATGCTGCAGATGGGTAGGAGTTTGGGGCACTGAAAAAAAAGTGCCATTGCGAAGTTTTATAATAATGTGTAAATCGATCTTTTTTCTTAAAACGATCTGTATACGTTAAAGCAAGACTTTTTCAGCCAGCACCTTAAAAACTTCCCTGCCCATTGCATCTTTCTCTTTTCTTTCAATCACTTTACAAAATCCCTATTTCAATTGTTTTGAGGTCATTGTCTTGCATTAGTTTATTTGGGTTTAGATGTCACAGGCAGATAGAAATGGATGATCTTTGGGAAAGCTAAACAAAATTCTTTGAGCATTACTGCCTCCTTCTCTCTGGTAATTATTTGAGGACAGCAGCTGCCAAAAAGCATCTCATCCATTCTTGATGGAAAAGTAATTCTGTTTATTCATTTAAGAGGACTGTGTTTGCTATTCCATTAATCTCATTGCTGCTTGCTAGTGAAGAATGAAAATTGAAAGCTGCTTGTTTTGAGTCCCGAGAGGATGGTGAAAGTGTTTGAATTTCCTATGACACTCTTGGACTCTTCCCAGACCTTGACTTCTAGGTCTTAGCTCTGATACTTAATTTTTCTCTTTGTGGGTTCTCAGATATTAACATTGTGCAGCTCCTCGGAGATGGGTTGGCCATTATTACAAAGAACCACATGACCCAATAGTGGCTTTTCCTTTGCTTGTAATAAAAACCTATCTGAACCATGTTTATTTGGGGAAAAGAAACAACTCTTTTTGTGGTTGACTTTGAGTAGTTAGTGGCACAGCAAATACTGGTACCTCCTCTTACACTCAAGGTGAATCAGGAATGGGACATTCTTGGATGGCAGAGGGTGGTGGACATAAGTGCTGAATGTGGTATTTGCAGTCCCTTGAGTCACCTTGAGTGGTGGGGTCACTTTTGGCTTTACTCACTTCATTGGACTTCAGGAAGGCAAATGCGTGCAGTGATTGAAGTGGTTTTAAATTCTCTATCTCTTGTCCTAACATCCCAGGGCTTCCAGCAAAAATTCTCCTTCCACAGTAAAGAGATTGTGGCCATCAGCTGTTCCTGGTGCAAGCAGGCGGTAAGTTTGGGGACAAAATGAAAGAAAATGGGCTTCTGTTTTATCACAGCAGACTTACCTCATTACTTGAGTTACTGTCTACCAGTGGAAGGTTATTCTAATTTATGATTATTTCTCTCAAATAGGGCCCTTGAAGGAAGAAAGATTAAAACTATAGAACTGTAGTCTATATGACCTGGAAGAAACTATAGAGGTCAATTAACTTCTTCGTTTATATACACTGAAGCCTAGGATCAGAGACTGGGAAATCTTCCCCTGTTCTAACCCTGGGTCTAGAATCAAGGACTTCTTACTCCATAGACTGTATTTCTTCTGCTACTCTAGATTGTTGATAACTGCTTTATGGTTGGAAGTTGCAACATTAGGTATTCCCTGTAACACCAGAATCCAGCCATGTTGGTCCTTCTGTTTTTGATGTGGGTGACTGTCCTATGGGGTGGTGCTGGGATAAGGAGCGATCTCGTACCCTTCTTTAGGCTTGGATACTGTTACAGCTGTATGTATGCTCATCGAAATATAACTCTTCTTTACATTTGAACATATATATTCAGTAGGATCCAATGGTAGTTTCCCTATTTTTCTTTTATTTATCCTTTGTCCATTTTTTAACACTTCTGATCCAACCAGATGGTTCATTTTCTTGTTTGCTTATGCACCCGTTCTTTTCTTTAACCAGACAGTGCTAACTCATGGGTTGGCCGACTATGGCCCATAGACCAATCTGACTGCTGCCTGTTCGTATAAATAACATTTTATTGGAACACAGCCATGTCCATCCATTTATATATCTTCTGTGGCTTCTTTTGTGTTACAACAGCAGAGTTGAGTAGTTATATCAGGGAAAGGATGCCCCTCCCCCCCTTAAAGCTAAACTATTTACTATGTGGGCCGTTTATAGAAAAAGTCTGTGGACCCCTGCTCTGAACCCTCAGTTCACCTACTTTGTTGAGTGACCATATAATTGAGACATAGAATCTCCTCATTGCACAGGCAGCCTGAAAAGAAAGGGCTGTGGTGTTCCAGGTAAGTTAAGGGTTTACAGGAAGACTTTAGCCCTCTACACACATCAGATTTAACTAGCCAAACAAGCCCACAGGGCCAGAGCAGATCCGTTTAGTTGCAACGTAGAAAACTGACATTTTTGTAGGTCAAAACTTTTGCATTTGGGGAATTTTATAAAGTTTTGTAAAGTTGGACCTAATCTCTCTAGCTTAATTTCCCTAGGCCCCCACGAATCAGGAGAACCTACTGTCTCTAGGTAGTGCAGTGGCATTTCCTTTCAGTTATTTTTTTTTTAAAGATTTTATTTATTTATTTGTCAGAGAGAGATCACAAGAGGCAGGCAGAGAGAGAGGGGGAAGCAGGCTCCCTGCTGAGCAGAGAGCCCGAGATGCAGGGCTCCATCCCAGGACCCTGGGATCATGACCTGAGCCAAAGGCAGAGGCTTTAATCCACTGAGCCACCCAGGTGCCCCTCCTTTCAGTTATTTTTTACACAAATTCTCTTTGTGCTTCTGTTCAAGAAGCTCACAAATGTAAAGTCCTTGAATGAAACTATACCATCAAGGCAGTATGTCCACCTGGAGAGAAAGAAGCTAGTTCCAGTTCTAGTTCTCCCTGACAGAGTCTGGGCTGCTGGTTTCCTTGATCTGGTGAAGCCCCACCTGTGGGAGAGCATCACTGGTAGTTCCAGCTCCAGTAGAAGGCATCTGCTCCACCACTGTAGCTACCAGGCTGTGGTGAGGTGGCTTATCCAGGGCCCATTAACTTGGGAACTCACTCCCATTTTACATGGCGCCCTTGTTCTCTTGTCATTAATTCATAGTCCAGTTGAATCACGTTGTAGGTGATTTTTCAAGAAGTAAAGATACGAAATATTTTAAGACAAATTACACTGGTGAAATATTTTAAGCCTATAGGTAATCCATTCTAGGGTATCTGATGTCCATAGGAATTTCTGCTGCAGGAAACAAAACCAAAAACTGGGTGCAAGAGCTGGATTTTGGGGGTTTAGGCTCTGACTGCACCTTGTAAAAGTTAGGCACTTTGGGACATAGCTCTCAGTCTATTTAGATTGGTGATTCCTCGGGTATACTTAGGTCATCTCAGAGAACTGGACCATTTTAGAAGTGCAGTGGGCATCCGTTTAGGGATTTATTTGAATTGCTGAAAGAAAATCAATTTTTGAAGAAGGTATTCAGAAAATATTTTCTAGTATATCATCGTTTGCAGATCACAAATAACTGGTCGTAGGGGAAATCACTAACTTATTTTGCATCCACACTTAATTAGTAATTTGCTACAGGACCATGTGAGGATAGGCAAAAATGAAGACAAACCCCCCCTGGGACATAATTGGGGTAGCCGTATTTGCCAAGTTTCCTGAGACAGTTCTAATTTGTGTTTGTTGTTCCAACATAATCATTAACAGTGTTCCCTTTCATTCTTAAAATCGTTCCCATTAAGATGACAAAGTATGGTTCCATTAAGTATAATACAGTAGAATCTGATGTTAAAGTTTTTAAAAAATCACTGATTAAAGCTTTAAGGCCCACAATTATTATATAATGTGGATTTTGTTTATTGGGAAAAAAACTGTTACCACACATCGTTATTACTTTTCACACAAAAGATGATGGTCACTCAGTCCATGGGTATAGAGTTAAACCACTAATCTTGAGGTATTGTTATGATCATCAGTCTACATTTTCTTTCTTCTTTCAAAAACAGGAAGTGTTTTAGACTTACAGAGTGTAGTTAGGCTCATTATATTTTTTAAAAGCAGCCCCAGATAAACCCAGAGAGGCAATCTCTTTGTTACCTCTTGGATTAAGAACTCTCTAGAAGAGACCTCTTGCTTCTTTCTTGGGTTTCCTAAACGAGAAGGACTACCTGGAATGGGTTTACACCTATGGTTAGAAAAAGGAGAGCAGGTGGGAGAACCTTCCTCGCCTCCCCAGCATTATCCCACATCCAGTGTGTGACTGGTGCAGGTCGCGGGCAACAAAATTATATCCGGGGTTCGGATTAATAGACCTCTCCGAGACCTCCTTATGTAAATATCCTATTGAAAGCTTATAAAGTTTGAGCTGGCCTGGACCTACACGGCTGATTTCTTTATCAGTTTGTAAAGTGGGACGAGTTCCAAGTCGTCTGGTCTCACGGTTCCGGGGCTGCCTGGGTGGTGCTAAGAAGCATGCGTCTTCACGTCTGTGAGCCTGGGGGGGGTGCCTGTGTGCGCATGCGCTCATTCCTTCTTGCTTTAGCGGTGCCCTTGGCCCAGGGTTGTTTATTGGCCTATTTTTCTCCTCAGTTTCACAATAAGGTGACCTGCTTCATGCTGCATCACATTGAGGAACCCTGCTCCCTGGGGGCTCATGCTGCTGTCATTGTCCCGCCCACCTGGATCATTAAGGTGAAGAAACCTCAGGTAACTTCTGGGCCCCTGGTGCTCCTGGGCCAGTGCGGAGAAAAAGGAACTGCTGCTTCTTGCTTTTCTTGCCCTGACTCTTTCTGGGGATCCGAAAATCTCTGCTCACTCGTCCCTACGGCCCCATGCTCAGCTTCCCCCAGTCCGTTCCATTTAGCCCATCACTGTACCACAGTGGGGCTCTCTCATGGAACCAGCCTCCCTTTCCTGAAGAGATCCAAGTTCCACAGCAGGAATGGTTCCTTCCCGTTCAGGTGCTAATGGTGTTCTCCTTGGGGGTTCTCCTGAGTTCATTAAATGCTAGTGGTGGGTGCAACTAACCCTTACACAACTCTCTTCTCTTCCAGCCTGGGCATCCCCAGGGACTGAATGTGAGGGCACACTGTACAGGCTTCATTGTTTGGTTGAGCTTGCCACCACTTCCAACCTGAACGGCAGACTGGGGGTCATGACCTTCCTAAGTACACAAGGCCCGCTCAGAGAGCAACACTCTTTTCTTAAGGCAAAGTAGAATTTATCCTCTTAATACCTAATCTCATTCTGTATTCAATTCTTGTTGTACATTCTGTCATAGAGCGTCTCTGCGATGTTCCGGGAAACCTTAGCGGTTTCTCAACACGGTCGTAATCTTTGAGAGCAAAATACCTACCTTCGTACTGTACATCTTAGACCACGAGCTCCAAGTCATGGGATAGCAGACTCGTAGTGCTATGGTGGGGGCAGGGGGCAGAGGGAGAATGATAGCTGTCCTGGGGATGCAGCGACCTTAGGATATCCTGCTGAATGTAATATCTCTAAAAGATAAGGCAGTCCTACTTTATATGGTCTTCAGAATCATCATGCATTTTATTCTCACTGACTCAGTGTTATTTAAAACACTGGCAGATTAAGGACACTGTTTTGCTTTGTGTTTTTACATAGCATTCAGCTTCTGTTGATGAGTAACATTTAGTAATATCTTTCCTAGTTACGGTCCGCCAAAGCCTTTGGGAAATCTCTTCCAGAGGCAGGTGCACTATCTGTACATTAAAAAATGGGGCGCCTAGCTTTTTCATCTTATGTCTTCGAGTTGTTAAATGAGTGGCCCAAGGTGTTAGCAAGTGTAGTACTACGTTTGAAATTCAGGTAACGATTTCTAATTTACTGTTAATTTCAAATCTCTAACCTTTTTACTTCTCTGGTTCCTCAACCCCTAAAATTCAGTACTCTAAAAGTTTTATATTAAATATTCAGTTAAATCAACATGTTTTCATTGAAAACCCTGATGGTATTAAGAAAGCTCCTAGTCATCGTGATGTAATGCGTGATCCACTCTGAAGAACGGTGTGGTTTTCTTAAGGAGAGATCAGGGAGAGCCTCATGAAGTAGGTGAGTTATATTCTACCTCTCTAAAGATGGGTGGGATTTAGACGGATGGAGAAGACAGGAAATAGCAGGCAGGAGAATGGCATGAGCAAGGCTGCTGTGTCCAAAATTGTACTCCTGAGGCTGTGAGACTAGTTTATATTGCATGGGTGGTGGTATATTTCTGTGATGTTCCTTTCAAAGGAACAGGTGTCAGATTGTTCAATCTTTTTTTTTTTTTAAGATATTATTTATTTATTTGACAGATCACAAGTAGGCAGAGAGGCAGGCAGAGAGAGAGGGGGAAGCAGACTGCCAACTGAGCAGAGAGCCCAATGTGGGGCTCGATCCCAGGAACCTGAGATCACGACCCAAGCTGAAGGCAGAGGCTTTAACCCACTGAGCCACCTGGCGCCCCAGGTTGTTCACTCTTAGTTTTAAGACTAATCAGTGAGTTTTGGAGCTATGCTTCTAATCCATCTATCCTAAAGTAGTCCATCAGCCTTTCACCATTTTATCCATTGAAGATTATTACCTAAATCTATTATATTAGGGGGTTACCAAGAGGTGGTTTTTCTAGATTTTACTCTTCTTTATTCTCCTGCTGGTAATAAGAGAACTAAAAAATAAAGCTAATACATGACAGATGCTTGAGTATTTATGTTTATTTGAAAATTTTCAGAATAATAAGTTGGCATCTTAGCAATGTTATTGGTTAACTAAGGGTGGTGGTGGTGGTGGTTTTCAGAGAGTATCATTATGAATTACCAACTTCATGTGATATAGAAAATACATGATATTTCAATCCATCGACATCATTTTTAAAATATTTATATTGTTCTATCTTCGACCAGTTAGACCGCCTTCCAGAAAGCTCTTGTCTCCATTTTTCCTGAGCCATGCGAGTTTTGATGCCTTCCTTGGTGTCAGGAATCATGCCACGTCCCAGGAAGAGCGTGGGAAGAGCACAACTTACGCATTTCCTGCCCTTACCTGGAAGCAGCCATTTCTCTGAGGAGTCTTGGTTACTTCTAACGATGGATGGTATTATGGTTCACAGTCTGGAGGCTAAAGTCCAGATTGTTCTCATCACACCCTTTCTTATTGTCCTTCTTTGATTCAGAAAAGTATAATAATAGGAGTAAGAAAAACTAACACGTATTGAATGCTCACTAACACGGTTAGCATTCACAACCAGAAAGGGAAAGGAGGAAGAGGGTCCTGCAGAACAGGGAGAGACCTGTCATAGCAGAGTTTCATCAAGAAAAATGGAAAGAAAAATAGAGCAGTCATCAATGTTGAATTCTGTAGGCATTAAAACATAACAAGGATTGAGAAGAATCTTTGTGTTTGGCTCTGGATCATCGATGACCATCAGAACATGATTTTATATGTATTAGGAAATATTTTAAGTACTTTACATTCAGTATCTCATTTTACTATTAAGTAACCTCTGAGACAGGTATCCTATTCCTACGTTGTAGCCAAGGAAAATGAGAGCTGAAGTCAAATAAATTACCTGGGGCCACATAGTTATTGAATAGTTTGAAGTGACATTAGGAATTGTGATTCTGGAAACAGAGCTCTTAATGATACGTCCTGCTGCCTTCCTGTCTTACTGTTGCAAGGCTTGCTGAGTCACACATCTTTAAAATTTTTGTAGTCCTTCCTCCTATGGGTCCCCAAAAGAAGTAATTTAATCAGTTAACTAAATTCCATTTGAAAGCCAGTGTATGGTGAGCGTGGGGGACAATACTGTGGTTGAGAGTTCTAGCTTATGAGCCAGACTGCCTAGATTCATAAACTTGCTCTGCTGTTTAATGACTTGTATAATCTCAAGCATTTAAACTCTTCAACTTCCCATCTGCAAAGTGTAAATAATAATTAGTACCCAATTACTGGGTTTTCATGAGGACTAATGGGCTAAAAAATAAAAATAAAGCACATAAAACAGCACCTAGCTCATTATAAAACTCAGATGTTAGCTCTTGTTATTTTCCTTGTTGAGTACAGGGTATCAAATGAAGTTCTACATCAACAGATGAAAAATAACAGAAGTTATTGTTCCCTGGGCCATTTGTATTACACTGAGAGAAGAAAGGAAGAGAGGGATTCTTACGGGGAAAGAGGCAGAGTGGGGACCACAGCCTAGTATCTGGTGTGCTCTCAAGTGCACCTTGAGATGCCACTGTAACTGTTGGATGTCACACAGCAGTGGGATTGTGTGTTCACTAGCATGATCCTTATCCCATGGCCCGAGAGTTAATTCAGCTACTGAACTGAGGAACTGAAGAAGACACGGTGAGCATTCACAACCAGAAAGGGAAAGGAGGAAGAGGGTCCTGCAGAACAAGGAGAGACCTATCATAGCACAGAGTTTCATCATGAAAAATGGCGAGACAGTAGTGCAGTCATCACTGTTAAATTCTGTAGGCCTTAAAAAATAACAAGGATTGAGAAGGGTCTTTGCGTTTGGCTCTAGATCATTGATGACCGTCAGAACTCTAGTTTGTAGAGTGTGGGTGGCAAGTTGTTAGTGAGGGTGTGGAAGCAGTGAGATTAAAGAATTCACTGGAGACATTAAGAAATGCTAAAAAAAAGAATTTGGAAATTAGATGGAGAACAGCAGAACAGTAGCAAAATGTTTTTCCTACTTGTAGAATTTATTTTTTTTTTCTGTGTATTTCTGAATGTGAGGACATGGCTCAAAAACAAGAAGATATTGTTAACTGAATGAAGTAGACATTTAACTCCATTCACAGAGGCCATTATATGCAGCGGGAGGTCCACAGATGAAACAGATGTTCATCTGATGTCCACAAAGAGTATCCTCCCTAGGCGAGAAAATTGATACAACTAAATCTCTGGGCCGGGAGTTTTGGATTCTGGAAAGGGAATTCAGCCACATGTAAATCCGTAATGAAAAAGAATGATCTTCAGGTATCTGGAAGGTTTGCCGTGGTTGTCAGCGTGCATCTTTTAGGACAGATATACACAGTGTGGTGAAAGGAAGTCCCGGAGGTGGGGTGAACCAGCCGTGGTCTGTGAGAGTCCAACACGGCTAAGGCCTTGAGTGGTAAGTGTGACCCGAGATGTAGCAACAGGGTAAAATATGAGGAACTGTGTGACTTTGATTGTGGAGATCACTGCAGGCTAAACAGAAAACGCTGTGTATGCTTGGTCTTGAAGGATGCGAGGGGCCTCACTGGGAAGACAGATGAAGAAGGACAGCCCAAGCTTACAGAACATTCTGGAAACTGCTGTGAAGGTGCATCCCCAGATATGGTCAGCTTTATTTGTGACGCTTGTGTCTAAAACATGACTCTAGAGAGAAAGAAACCTACTTGAGAGCATCATGGTCGGAAAAGCAGATTGTAAAGAGGTGGAATTAAGTCATGTATTTTCTATATCAGTTAAAAGATGGCTGGTTCTGAGTAGACCATGGTTCTGGGACCAGCTGTGTGACGCTCGCGTGGTAAGGAGAACGAGGGTGGGTCCGGATGATTTGCTGGGTTTCATCACCAAGTTATTTGGAGAGACCTAGAACATAAAAGATTATGGAATTTAGATGATAGTCCAGAATTAAAAGGACCAAATTTTAAGAATCAAGCACAAATCTGTTCATGCATTTAAAGGCAAAGTTATATTTAATGTTACAGATTTCAGTGTTTCTGCTCTGGACTGAAAATGTTAGAGGATAATATTTTGACTGTATGAACAAGTTGAAGATGTTGAAATACTAGTGCGAGCGTTTGGAGCTAAAGGAGAAAGACTCATGATATGTGAATGTTTGTGGGGTCGAGTTATAGGAGACTAGAGGTGTGTGTTGTTAATAAATGACATCATTCTGCACATAATACTTTAAAACTTGCCTTTCCTACTTAAAAAAAATATTGGGGGAGAATTCTGTATTAATACATCTAGATTTAACTACCTTTAAAACTGCTATATATGTTCCATACTATAAATAGATTACAATTTATACGATTTGTTTAGCCAATTCCCTACTGGTGGAGATTTATATAGTATCTCATGGTTGACTTATAAAAAATGCTGCCATCAGCTCCTTCCTAGCCCATATGAGCTCTCTCCATGTTAGTCCTTATTCTTTATGATTAGATAATGTGAAAATGCTCGGACCCAGGACATGTAATAGCTAGGATCAACCATATCTCTCAAAAATTGCTCTAGCCATTTCCTTTGGTCAGTTCGAAAGGTTAGGCAATCCTTGCTGTGATTTAACCAATTATGCCTGAGAAATGGCAGAGACCCTGTCCTTATCTTTTGGAAGTAGTTGATTTCTCTGCTCGCCTATCCTCAGGACAACTTTTGTCCTGGCGGGGCAGCGAGAGCAGGCAGCACAAGAACGCTCACTAGTAAGAGGAAGTCCATGCCTCTTCACCGCCCGTCAGAGTGTTTTCCGGTATGCGATGAGGGAAGGCTTCATTTGGGATGACGAAATGTGAGATATCTTCTCTTTAGAGCTGTTGTTATAACCAGTCCTTTGCGATCCCATAACTTGGGAAAAGCCTTAAAGGATATTAGGAATTGGTTAAGTTTTATTCCCAGTTGAGTGATTTACCCAATGAGCATCCTTTTTTTTTTTTTTAAATAGCCCAGGAAGGGATCCTGACTACGATACAGACTTTGTTCATTGGATTATTTCCGTAAAGTAGTACTGTCCCAATACCTGGTCCAAAAAACCCAAAAGGCCTTTATCTATTCTTAGGACTTGAACACAACAGTGGGCACAGAATGTATGGGGGACAAATGCTGTTAGAGTCTGAAACATACAAAAATCCATACGAGGGGACAACGTTGTACTGTTGGGCTGGTGTTCAACTTGCCAGCAAACCTTCAAGATGGCAGAGTTAGCCACCCTTGATAACAGGGATATTTCTGTTGTAGAACACAGCACACGTAGTATGAATGGTTTCTTGAATGATACTGCAGCACGTCTACAAAACAGCTTCTTGGAATAATTTTTATGTTCTTGAAAAGCAGGCTATTTTAACTCTCACAACAAGACTGACCCAGGCAGGGTGAGCAATTTCTTAGATGAGCCAGACTGGCTGACTCGTCTTGTCATGGCTGAAACACAAGCCGGCTCGGCTTCCCCATCCATCTGTTCCCCACTGGATGGCGATGCCTTTTAGAAGAAGTTCAGTGTTGAGATTGAGATACATATTTACACGTGAACAGAAGGAAGCCCTGGGAATTTGGAGGTCTTCTGTGAAATCCCATACTGCTTATCTTTTCCTATCTGTCCATAGGGATGTAAGCTTACTCCGAGCTCACACAGAAGCTTCCAGGGACTGTAAGTCAACCTCTGTGCTTCATCTGGGCCCCCTCCTTGTTCTGTGAGATGAGGAGGACCTCATCATGCACTTGGCTCCGTGAGGCTCAGAAGCCTTGTATTTGCTCTGTGTGGAAAAGGCCATCATGTATGTCTGTTCCCTGTTAGAGTTGAGGTCCTTGCCTGCTCTGTTTTCAGACCTCAAGCCTTCTCTGGATGTGTTTTTCTAACTCTGTTTCCCAAACATCCTTGATCAGCAGAGTCGCCTGAAGAGCTGTGATTTCTGGGATCAGACGAGGTTCGGGAATGATCTTAGCCTGATCCATTAGACTTCTCTCTCAGAGCGTAGTTACTGAGTGCTGCCAGGAACAGAGGCTTGTCGTGTATTCCTGAAAGCACTTGGCTCCCTGCGTTGCTCTTGGCCATAAATGAACTAAAGCAACAGGGAAGTTAGGAGACGAGCATTCACTTCCGAAAGATCCTTTCCGAAACCAGGAAGGACTCAGTAAGTGTTGTGAGTTACAATACTGACTCATTTCAACAATGACTTGAGCACACACTGTTGGCCGGGCATCAGTGCTTGGTGCTGGGGATATACAGCCATGAACGAGGCGACTAATATTTATGGAAGCGCTTATCACGGGCCGAGACCAAGCTAACTACTTCATTTACCTTTTCTCCTTTTAACTTCACAACTGTCCTGTGAGGTAGGTATTGTCACCTTCATTTTTAAGTTAAGAAACTGTTATTTCAAAAGCTCGCCTGACTTGGCCAAGGTCACAGATCTTGTAATTGGAAGACCCAGAATTAGCACCTCGTGTGTCCAGTTCCATGGCTCCAGCTCCTTATCCCATTGAAATGATGCTTCAGTGCCTTATGTATGTCTCCCCACTTTTCCCTTTGACTTCAGAGGTTCTCAGCTCTGGCTACCCACTGGAATTGCCTGGGGAGTTTTAAAAAGCATCTTGGCCTGGGCTTCACGCCAAACAAAGAATATTTGGGGGTCCACAGATCCACATTGTTGAAAGAACTCTGGGTGAGGCCAACATGCCGTGATGGGTTGAAAACCACTCAGTATCATTAATTGCCATCCTGAGAGTTTCCAGCATTCTTCTTGGGACACTTGGCTGACGAAGTGTTTATGGCGCCCAGGTAGTTTTTCTTCCCTTTTAAACAAAGTAGTTAACATGTGGGAAATACTCTAATAATGCAAAAGTTTCCCCAAAGTGGAACATGGTAACAGATCCATTTAAAGAGGAATTCAGAAACGTGGAGAACTTTTTTGTAGGAGAGCTGTGATCTACAGTGAATGGTAAGAAATAACCTGGGGTCTAGAACACCCGTGAGCTCCTGAGATTCTGGGTCTCTCTCTTCTGGTGAGACTTGGAACCTGAAAACTCTTTTAATTGGTTGGAAGAAGAAAGCTTTGGGACAAATGATGGTTCAAGAAAGTTTCCTTCATCCTTGATGAGCACCGGCTACAGAGCAATGTATGTTTTAATGGTCCAAATGAAAGTAAACTCAGAAGTCAAATAGTTTCAATCTTGCTAATTTGAATGTGCTAATATATGTACTCGAGACTAAGGTATATTTTGAATGCAGTAAGAAGAAAATACCCAGGAACCTAAAAGAACAGATATCTAAATTTCTTGAAGCTATTTGAAAATCTTTATCTGCTCAAGCAATGCATGCGTCTATGCTTATATAAGCTTTTAAGTTAAGCCTTCTGTGTTTCAGGCTTTCAACACTTTGTTAAACATCTATGAGGTGATAGTAACATCTTGCCTTTGTGAAGATGGCAATCTAATTAATTATTGGCTCTCTACTAATTAAGCCAGTGAGTTGTGACTGTCCCCTAAGAGAGGTTCTTCTCAAAGCATCTGTATCACAATCTCAGAGTAAATGGTCAGTTGAAGTAATCACAAAGTTGTGGTCCATAAAACTCCTGGAAAGAGAAAAATGGGGAAAGTGAATTTGGGGTCTCTAGATTCCGCAGGTTGGAGGCATGTCTATGAGAAGAACAAATCAAGGCTACTGGGGGAGAGAGGGCTTTTCAAACCAATAGGTCTTTAGAGAAAGAGAGAGTGGTGATCGTCACTCTACTAACCTAAGTAATTTAAGGTGAGTCTTATCTCTGCATTTTAAAACCTAGCCCTCAGCACTGATAGGGTAGTTAGATCATCAAGTTCCCCAGGGTATCATGTTACCTTATGACTATAACTAGAAAGGTCATTACCGAAGTAAACAGAAAAAAGAAAGAAAGAAAGAAGAAAGGAAAGAAACAAAGAAACAAAGAGAACGAAAAGAAAAACATGAAAAATGGCCTCCTTTTTTACATTTCCACATAGGTGATCTCCATTGCAGGAGATGAACTTGAACTTGGTTGGGCGGGAGACGGACCTGGTTGGGCGGGAGACTGGAGCCCCTCAGAGAATTTGGGATTCTTCCATTTTTACTGGGAGGGTTGGCAGGTATAACTTGTGTTGTTATGTGAGTCCATGAGAGCCTCCAGGGTTCTAACTCGCTGCCTCTCCATGTGGTGGGGAGTCGGTCGCTCCCTCTGAAGCACTCGACTGGTTTCTGTCTGTGGCTTACCCATGAACAGTGGCTTGGAAGTGTCAAAGCATGAGAAGCATGCCGTGGACCAGCATGCGCTGCCCTCGTCTCCTCCATGGGTCTGCATGGCAAGCTCAGGCGCTGTCCGCCTCTGCACTCAGTGGTTGCCTTCTTTCCCTACAGAACTCGCTAAAGGCTTCGAATCGGAAGAAGAAGAGGACCAGCTTTAAAAGGAAAGCCAGTAAAAGAGGGACAGAAGTAAGTGTCTCGGGACTCCGTGCCCGTGAGCAGCTCCCTCCTCCTCACCGTAGCCCCTGTCTGATGTGATCTGGCCCAAGCTGCTTTTCCTCATAAACTTTTGGCCCCGGGTCTCTCCTTTACTGCGCTCACTCAAACCACCCGCTGGAATTCCTTTCAATTTCTGGAAAACGTGTACATGTATAGCTTCCTGTGACTTCAGGGTCCGAGGATTTGCACTCATCCGTGGAAATAGGATCCCAGGATGATGATGAAGAAATCCCATTTCTAGAATGCTCAGAGCATACAGAATAAAGAAAAAAAAAGTTCTCATTTTTGAGAACAAGGGCTTGTTCTCAAAGGTGAATTATAGCTTGAGGCCTTTCTTCTAAACTTTATACGGACTATCTTTTTAATAGTAAGCCCTGTGAAACAAGATGTAGCTTTTTTATTGGGGGGGGGGATCAATCAAGGGTTAGTGGGGGGGGGGGTACTGGTATTTTCTCCCTTCCATTGCTTTTGGGCTATGCACCCAAGTGTTGCTTTCTTCCTTTAGCAGGAAAACAAAGGTCGTCCTTTTGTGATAAAACCTATCTCTTCTCCTCTCATGAAACCATTGCTTGTGTTTGTGAACCCCAAGAGCGGAGGCAATCAGGTGAGTCATTTTTCATGAGTTTAACTTGGAAACCTCAGTGCTTTCTTGCAAACAGTTTCCAACACCAATTCAAATAGCAGCACCTTGAACCCCAAACATTGGAAGACAACCAGTTTCTCAGGGACAGGGTTAGAGATGCAGGGCATAGCCTTACTGCAGAGTTAGGCAAAACTGGAGGTCTATGATTTATCGCTCAGCTTCCAAGTAAGACTCTACCAGCAGCACTCCAAAAATGCTGACTTTTTCCTTACAGCTTTTCAAAAAAGATCATTCCAAAATCTCCCGGTTAATATGTTTCAGAGTTTCTTAACTCTTTGTTAGGAAGCTTTTTATGGACTTCTCTTCATGGTTTCCCCTTGTAAGTTAGACCTGACTACTTTCGTCCCTATCCTCAGAGCAAAATGAGAACAATGATTCACCATCCCCAGTTATCATTCACAACAGACGCCACCAATACTATCAAAAATATCACCTAAAGATTTCATTTGGTCCATGCCCAAATCTTGTGGCGTAATTAATCACGGCCTCATTTGAGGAGAAAGTAATAGCCTGGGAACACTTAGGTGTAATGACATACCTGAAGTGATACAGCTCTTTAAAGGACAGAATTTGTTCTAGAATCTAGGTCTTTGTCTCCTCATACGCTTCTCTTCCTACTCTGAGGCTTCTTATTGGTACTCTTCTTTGGCTTTGATTCTTCTCTGTCTTCCTGTGAGAATAAATATAAAATATTTTCTCTGTCCATTAAGTGCACATTTTTCATTTTGAGGTGAGATTCCTTGAAGTTTCACACTTTACAATTACCGATTTGAAACTGTCTCGTTAACTCCATGTAAGGAGGGGAGTCCTATAATTAGGATTGATGTTCTTCCTCCAAAGGATGCCGGGCATTTTTCCAGAAGGATTAATTACAATAAAGCTTCTCTTCAGAGAGCTTGTGATTTAAAGAAAATACTTTTACTCCATTTCTTTCTTTGCTTAAAAATTCTCGATAACGTTCTGGGTTAAAAATCTTTAACATTGAAGAAAACAGGGGAAAAAAATGTGCCATAAGTGAAAAATCTACTTTCAGAGTCCTTTTTTTAAGTTGGTGAGTGATGATCTTCATATTGTGATGATGGCGATCCTGAGACTGTCACTGGAGGGGCTTTTTGGAAGTGGGGTTCAGTGTGCCCTGAACCAGAGTCATTCCCTAGGTCTCGACTCCGTAGAGCCTCATGAGGGGTGGAGGTATATTTGGAGACCATGGAATCAGCAAAGCTAATGTAATGGACTCCATTGACTTTGACCACTTGAGTATCATGTGCTAATTCCCAATATATTTTACCATGAGAGTCATTCTAGAAGATGTACTCATTAAATCATAAGCCTTTTTTCCTCAAGCACTTAGAAACTTACAGGTTTCAGGAGCAGACAGGCCATTAAGATAGATCCCATTTTGTTGGGATCTCCAAATAAATTAGTAATGCCAGAGCTGATCCCACGCTGTTTCCTATTTCACTAACTAGAAAACAAGAAAGCTTAAGTAAACTTTCTAAGGGCATCTTGTTAATGACACTAAAGGGGCAAATGGGAAAAATAATTCAAACAACATTAACTATATGTGAGTTCTGAATTGAGTGGATCAAACCGAGATTGTTCTGGAATTTCAGAGTAGTGACTTGGGAGTGGTAAGAAACTGTTGTCATAGAAATGTCTGAATTGACAGTGGACCTACTTACTTATGCAGAGAGAGGAGGCTGGGGGAGCAGTGGCTCCTTTCCTTCTCACTCCCTGGCAAACTCCTATTCATCCTTTAAGGCTTGGAACCTTTTCCCAAAATGAGTCACCCTGTCCACTGTGCTCCCAGAGTCCTTGGCACAAACCTGTGTTTTGTGAATTGCAGCCTAAGTGCTCTGTGGGTGTTCTGCTAAGACAGAGGCTCCCTATCACCTGGGGCAGCAACTTCCAACCTGTGATTTCTAGTGCATGGGCTCTAGAAGTGAACAAATAATCGTATAACAAGCAATGCGGGTTTTACAGCAAGTTATCTGGACAGCGGCTTTGTTACTGATGACAGTTCAGGAAAGGAAAGCATTATTCTGGAAAAGAAGTTGAGATGTGTTTGAGATACTGGATGTGACCGTGAGGTATTCAAATAAAAATGCCCAGGTATTAGAGACAAAAGACTTAAGGGATTTGCTCTCATTTTATGCATTTTGGCTTATGAGATTACTTCTAGAATATCTAGGATTCTCAGAAGTATGGCTAACCACACACACACAAAAAGAATATTGTATAACTTTCTATTTCTATGTAAAATAGAGTTTTTACTAAGCTTAGCAAAGAGCATTGCTTCTGAGCACAGTGCAAAATGCTGAGGAAATTTTAAATGCATCCGGATACCTTTGTACGATGGCAATCATTCAAACTGATCTCCATCTACAGTCTTGGGAAGGGACCCCTTGATTCCCAGTTGTAGTGAGTAGGGAAGGGCCGTGGTCACAGATGATCTAATTCCTCTCTTAGGGCCCACCTTTTCCTGTGCTGTGGCTGTCCTGTGCCCTTATCATTGCAGATGAGGGGAGATTCTGGGTGATGGGGAGACAGAGGGTGGACTGTGAAAGTTTCTCCCTCTTTGGCTCCCTTGAATCTTGTTTCCTCCATAATGTTGCCCCTCCCCCCAACCACTTTAACTTTGTTGGGATAAAGGATCAAAGGATGGCCCTGAAAACAGGGCAAGTGAACCCCAGGAAAGTGGCCCTGAGATTCTGCTTTTCTAGAAAAACCACACTGATTAGCGAGGGCTGATTAGAAACACTTCCCTGCTGTTGTTGTTCAAACCTATGTTTTGCCTTTTAATGCCTGATTTATTTTGCTTATCTCTTTGTAGATAGAAAGCACTCCCTCTTTCTTTTTTTTTTTTTTTTTAGGACTTACTTATCACAGATTTTTTTTATAAATTTCTTTTCAGCATAACAGAATTCATTGTTTATGCACTACACCCAGTGCTCCATGCAGTACGTGCCCTCCTTAATACCCACCACCTGGCTCCCCCAACCTCCCACCCCCCACCCTGTCAAAACCCTCAGATTGTTTTTCAGATAAAAGCACTCCCTCTTTAAAGCGGAGGCTTCAAACTTTTACTTAAACTTGCTTGGGCGTCTCTTAAGTAATTAACTAGACTCTGTCGCCATCTTCTGGCAAGAAAAATAACTACAGCTTTTCAGAAATGCAGTTTTTTGTGCAGAAATTTTCCTATACATTGAGACGAACACATTTGGGACTGCCTCAATGTCCTTTGTAAACAATAATTTGTTTTAAACAGTTATTTCACAGTAATTGTCTCTGTTTTTCCATCACTTAAGGTGGAGGAGATAGTGGGAGTTCTGAAAGTTTTAGAGGTTGGCGGCGCTGGTGCTGGGGGAACAGGAACTGGAACCAGGGACTACAAGGGCAACTTTGAGTTTCTTTTCCTGTGGAAAAGATGTAATACCTGGGAGATAAAGTTTATACCTGCACAGTCCCCTCCTCTGTGTTTGAAAACCTAAGGACTCGAAAAATAGCCCCCCTCCCTTGGGTTACTTAACTTTCACTCTAACTTCAGAACTTAGTGTTTTTCATGATTTCCCTGACTCATTAGCATTTTTCTCCCTGAGTATTATGTCGACGCTCCTGACATCTTTCGATGTTTCCCGCTTTCCCACGATCTCTCCTGGTGGCTCCCGCTCAGGACTTCTTTTCCAGAGACTTAGGTTATATGTTCCGGGTTAAGCAGGTGTTCTGCCCGCTAGAGTGATTCTGCCTTGTCAGTCCTGACACCTGGGGGTCCGGACTCTGGCTTCTCACACTGTTCAACGTGAAATCCCCGGGAGGAGGGGCGGCATGAGTTGCATTCGACTTCCAGGGGCCTTATCAATAGGTGGCAAGAGGAAGGGGTTATCTATTTGTGGGCGCGTTGAGAGCTCACGCTGAGTCCAGCCCCATCACATGACTGGACCTGTGTACCGTCACCCCAGGACCACCCCTCCTCAGTCAGGGGCAAGTCACTCAAGGTGGGAGAGGGAGACAAAAATCAGTAACTTCAAATGTTTGAGTCCCCAGACATTTTTTTTTTTTTTTAAGATTTTACTTATTTATTTGACAGACAGAGATCACAAGTAGGCAGAGAGGCGGGTGGAGAGAGAGGAGGAAGCAGGCTCCCCGTTGAGCAGAGAGCCCAACGTGGGGCTCGATCCCAGGACCCTGGAATCATGACCTGAGCCGAAGGCAGAGGCTTTAACCCACTGAGCCACCCAGGCGCCCCCAAGACTTTCTAAATACTTGAGCAAACAACCTCAGTGATATTGTGTGATGTACAAGCTGGGGATAAATCGAGAATCATGATGTTTGGGTATAATTTTAGGCTCCTAATGCTTAGAACAGGCTAGGAAGAGGGCAGAAGGGTAGTCAGCAGATGGTCACACATGTCAAAGTCCACGCCCAGAATCTTCTTGTCAAGCCAGCCTCAGCAGATGGAAGTAAATCAACAAGACAATAAATCTTTTCCCCAGTTATAATACTGGTGGAAGTGTGGGGGCAGCTGTCTTACTCCACTCAGGCTGCTCTAACCGAATACTGGATACTAGATGGTTTAATAGCAGGAATTTATTCCTTACAGTTCTGGGGACTGGGAAGCCCACCATCAAGGCACCAGCACATATGGGAACTTCCCGGTTCCCGGAGCGCCGCCCTCTCCCTGTGTCCTCTTGCTGTGCTTCTTGTCCTCTTCACATGCCAGAAGCGATGAGGGAGCTCTTCGGGGTCCCTTTTATAAGGGCACTAATCCCATTCATGAGGGCTCCACTTCCGCCCAGGGCCGCATCTCCTTTGATAGGACGAGAGCCCACCTGGCTGTCTAGCTCCTTAGTTTCTAGCCGGACTGGGACCTGACAATGTCAGTCTGGCTCCCCTGATTACAACACTCCAATGACTCTCATTCCCTGGAAAACAGAGCCCAAGCTCCTTAGCCATTTAACTGACAACTCCCCCAGTTTTGTCTCCCACCAACTCCCGCAGTTTTGTGTCCCAGCGCTCCTGCCTCACAGCGCAGAAGGTCACATCCCCACGGCTCTTTGTGTGACTCCCTCTTTCTCTTCTCCACGTGTAAAGACATGGTTAGCCTTACGCGTCTTTCAGGAAGTAGTTCAGATGTCATCTACAGGATGCCTGCATCTAATCCCCAGAGGGGCACTCAGCGTACCTCCTCTGGCCTCCTACTTCTCGGTAGGCATCTCTGCCGAACCGTGACCCGTCTTCAGCTGATGCATTTATTTTGGATTTGGCTCTTTCTGAGCTCCCTGAGTGTACACGTGGGCACACAGTAGGAACCTAACATGTTTTTTAAGAAAATTAAGTATTCCTTTGGGGTCATTTGAACCCAGTTTGAAATAATTCTTTCAATTATTAATCTCTTCCTCCCACTAGCTTTTATCTTCCTTGGGACTTTCCTAGCAGCTTTTGCCGCGATCTGGTGAATCCCTCTGGGACATAAACCAAGGCTTGCTCAGTAACCCACCAGCATGTTTCAGGCTATGGAAGAGTTACAAGGCTTCAATGGAGACTGATAAGCTAGTGACGCAAATTCATTCTTAATTGACTCTCCATACCCCCCAAGCCATTATAGTATTTTCTTTAATGAATAATGCTAGAACTTCCTTTGTTTAATAATAGAGAGTAGAATCTTCCCTGTTTTGTCCATTTCTCTCTCTTCCCACCCAGTACTGTGTCTGGCACTTAGTAGGTGAATTGATGAATCCTGTTTACTTGCCTCTAGAACAATCTGCCTGTCTTCTGGGAAGTTCTTTTCTCTTCTCCCAGCCTGTTCCCCAACCCCTGGAGCCAGAAAGGACCTAGAAGTCCTAGCCTCAGCAATCAGACAACAAAAAGAAATTAAAGGCATCCAAATCGGCAAAGAAGAAGTCAAACTATCAATCTTTGCAGATGATATGATATTATATGTAGAAAACCCAAAAGACTCCACCCCAAAACTGCTAGAACTCACACAGGAATTCAGTAAAGTGTCAGGATATAAAATCAATGCACAGAAATCAGTTGCATTTCTTCACACCAACAAGTCAGAAGAAAGAGAAATTAAGGAGCCAATCCCATTTATAATTGCACCTGAAACCATAAGGACCTATTCTTCACTCCACAGGAATACCCAATCTCACAATATCTTAACAAACTCTATAGTCCGTGAGGTGACGTAGCTACAGCCATGTGTATGAGAACCCCCCAGAGTGTGTGAGAATTGACACGCATCCTGTTTTTTCCATTTAGAGAAAAGCAGAATACTGTTGGAGAAAATCTGAAGCTTTTTTCAAGAATAAAACAAAATAAACAAACCAAAAACGCCAAGTAACCTAAACTTGAGGTTGACAAAGGCCCAAGGCTGAAAGCTCTAGCCCATGGACCCTGCGCCTCCTTTCCTGCTCACTAGCCAGAGGACCTTAACAGGAAAGCAATGGAAGACGTTGTGCTCCACGTTCTTCAGACATTGTGTCTTTCTTTCCTCCTAAATCCTGATGAACTCTAAGCCAGTTTCATGTCCTTTATTTTTGTAATCCCAGGATTTAACCTCTTGGTTTGCTCTTTGCATGCCTATAGACGGAGTGAAAGCAAAGACCAAAGGCAGGTGTAAGAAAGAAAGGGGGCAGGGAGGGAGAAAGAGCAGGAAGAGACAAACCAGCACAATAGCTTCCAAAAAAAAAAAATATGCAGCTTTTGGATTTGGCACGTGGCCAGTGACAGATAGGAGCATGTTTGGGACTCGTTAGTGAACGGCACTTCTGTAAATGTCTTAGTCAGCTTAATCCTGTCAGTGAGAAAGAAATGACTCTTTTCCTGGTGAGTTAGCATTTCTCAAGCCCTTCCATTCTATGAAATGAATTACCTAAGCCCTCAAGGAGCTTATCCTAGAGGTCGCAGCAGAGCTGAGGGAACAGTCTTTCTTCAGTGAGTCAGACCTTTATTTTTCTCCAGGCGACATGGTGGATTTAAAACAATGCAGTACTTTTCAGATCCTTGCCAGTTTTGCTATTGCGTATGTTTTCGAAAGACTACTTTTAAAAGAAATAATTCTATCACACTCACACCTGAATGTGACCTCTGATTGGGTTGTCGTGTGTGGTTTTACACGTTATCCCCGCACAGCTCTGAGGGCGTTCTTAAAACAGGCTGCGGTGTCAGTGGGGCCTCTCGGACATGGTACGGTGCAAAACTTGCTAGCCTGAATTCCCCTTCCTCCAAAGGATAAATGTAGACCATTAGATGTTACCATGAATACACACTTCAGCAAAACCAAAATGGTGTGGTCATTCCAACCTTTTAGAGAAATTTTAGTTTAAGAAAAACCGCCTCTCAATGACTTTTACTTAATTTTTATTTTTTTAAGAAGGAAGTTTTTTTTTTTTTTTAAGATTTTATTTATTTATTTGACAGAGATCATAAGTAGGCAGAGAGGCAGGCAGAGAGGTGGGGGGGGGGGGAGCAGGCTCCCTGC
The DNA here is from genome assembly GCF_022355385.1 of Mustela nigripes. Taxonomy (NCBI): domain Eukaryota; kingdom Metazoa; phylum Chordata; class Mammalia; order Carnivora; family Mustelidae; genus Mustela; species Mustela nigripes. Next base: position 15,667,971 of record NC_081560.1, read on the forward strand.
CGAGCAGAGATCCCAATGCTGGGCTTGATCCCAGGACCCTGGGATCCTGACCTGAGCCAAAGGCAGCGGCTTAACCCACTGAGCCGCTCAGGCACCCCCCTTTTACTTTATTTTGGAAAGGGGCTCATTACCTAGTATTGCAGGTGTTGTAGAAGCTGGAATTGAGATGAGCCCAGAAGTGGCCAGAAGTGGAAAGGAGTAATTAACATTAACCATTCCTATTCCTCTAGGGATTTAAAGCTGAAAGACTGATTTTCAAGCAAATCAGTGGGAAATTTTTTTTTTTTTTTGAACTGGTCACTAAAATGACTCTGGTCTACCAGTTAGGCGTCAAAGATTACTCGAGATAATCCCCAACTGACTTGATAGCAAGGCTCGGTATAGGAAGAGAGAGAATGACCCAGCATTTAGTTAGTATTATGTGTCCAGCTCTGTGTCTGAATTTTATAGGAAGCAAAATATGTCATGTGGTAAAATTGAAGGATTAGTTGTAATAATTAAGGATAGAATGTTATTCCTAAATTTATAGCAAGCACATGATAAAGCAGAACTTTTAAATTATAGGTTTGGTTGAAATGTGGAACAAAAGACCTGCATTGGCCCCTGTAACAACCGGCCTAACAATGTGGTAATTACAAGCTACACTTTAGCCCGCACAACCTCAAGTGTAATTTACTGAATAGATTAACAAGAAGCAACAAAGAAAGGGACTAACCTTCACAAAGGCCTATTTTGTGCCACATACTGGGTTAGATCCATAACTATTACTGATTCATTTAATTCTCATTATCCCCCTGGAAAGCAGATTTTGCCCTCCTATTTAATATGCTAGATTTCTGCAGGCTTTTAAGTGCTCACGATCACCTCATGAGAACACCCAAGTTATTACGGACTCAAATACCTTGCTCTCTCTGCTGTCCCAGAATGACTCTCGGATACAGCATAGTAGGTGTACAGACTTGGGAATATTTTAAGGGAGAGCACTCAGACTTGGGAATATTTTAAGCGAATAAAGGAACTGTAATTATAAGCGACATGCACTGCCCAACTGATCAAATGTTATTTGCTGCGGCTGATAATGACCTACAATGGGGCACCCTACGCAGTCTTAAAGCTCTTTTGATGCCGCTTAATGAGACGATCCTTCTTCATTTCTTCTCTGCTCAGTTCACGGTTAAGAAATGATCTCCAGAACTGCCTTGTGTTTTCCGTGATGATCAGTTCTCCAAATGCCAATTATAAATCACTTAAAACATTCCAAAAATGTTCATGTGAGAACTGTTTGACTTAGAGACATGGAAATTGAAACAAAGTCAAAGTAACTCAAAATAAGCTGTAACTAAGAAAGTCCCATGTGTCTATCCTAAATAATGAGGAGCCTGTAAGCCTTCGGCTTCAGGGTGCGCATGGGTGGCTCAGTGGGTTGAGCCTCTGCCTTCCGCTTGGGTCATGGTCTCAGGGTCCTGGGATCGAGCCCCACGTCCCTCTGCTCAGCGGGGAGCCTGTTTCCTCCTTTCTCTCTGCCTGCCTCTGCCTACTTGTGATCTCTGTCAAATAAATAAGCAAAATCTTAAAAACAAAAAAGAGAAAGAAAGACTGACTTCAGTTAAGAGAAGTTATTTCAGTAAAATCATACTTAGCTCATACTATCTATATTCAAATTATGCAAAAGTCAAAGTAGTCTTCACAATGAAGTAAAAATTCATGTTAAATGACATGGACTGACTAATAAGTTGCCTACATGGGTTTTGATGTCAAGTGATGGGAAAACCAGTAGTTACTATTCAGTAAGCACTTAACTGCATGCCACACACTGTGACCACTCTGCTCCTCAAAACATGACTGCATTTAATCCTTGCGATAAGTCTGTGAAAGAGGTATTCTTATCTCCACATTAAAGAGAAGGAAGTTGGGCTCACTGAAATTGGAGAACTTGGCCAGCGTTAATGCAGTTGGACAAAAGCCCCATCTGGACATTCTACCTGCGTATCAATGGCCAAAGCCCGTGATTTTAACTACTACTTCATGCTGTTTATAATTAGGTGATATTTTACTTATGTCTTTTTTTTTAATGAATATATAATGTATTATTTGTTTCAGGGGCACAGGTCTGTGAATCATCAGTCTTACACTATTCATAGCACTCAGCTGATATTTTAGAGAAGAACATTTTTTAAAAAAATTTTTTTAAATGAGCAGCAAATATTTGGAAATCTCTTCCTATTGTCTTAAAAAAATTTTTTTTTTCCTGACAGGGAACCAAAGTCCTGCAGATGTTCATGTGGTACCTGAATCCACGGCAGGTGTTCGATCTTTCTCAGGAGGGGCCCAAAGATGCGTAAGTCTGGAAACAGCCCACCATGGTCCGTACCGGTTTGGGCAAGCGAGAAGGGCTTCTGCTGTGAAGTCAGGCTTCCTTATTAGATTACCTTGTGAAATATTTGCTGACCATCCCTCATTGACTTTCTCAACCGTGGTCACCTCCCTTAAGCCTTCGTCTGATGTAAGAGCTTAAGTATCCCTACTCTTCTTTGGGCTAATTCCCTTCTAGACCAGCTACACAGTTGTTATCCCAGGACATCCTTCTAGTGTGCTTGTGTCTCACGGGCAAGCAACTGTCGATTATCTACAAGTGTGCACTGAGGAAGGATCTGTCATTTTTCTGCTTACTCATGCTCAGCTTGGGGAGGTGCATCAGTGAGACTCTAAGTGGATCTTTGGAGAGTGGCCATATTTATTTATGAATATGTTCATGTATTTAAATGAGAGGTGGTGTGTGTGCGCCTGTGTCCACTGGAGACAGATTGATTGATTATGCCTATGGATTCCGCCCCAGGACAGGAAGACTTTTTAATTCCTGCTCGATCCCTTTTTCTGAACTTCTCAGAAGTTTCATTCTGTTAGGAGTATTGAAAATCAAGTTTAGACCTGGGTGACATGTATCCTGTATCTTCCCTTTGGTGGTGGCAGTGCTATAGATGGTGGGAAAGAGCTGGGCTCTTTCTGCTACTGTCCATCCCTATTTTAAAACCCATGTATTGAGGTAGTTTGGATGTCATCAGATAAACATTAGAGCTTAAGGGATACTCATTATTTTTAAACAAATAACAATACCAGAGGCAAAGTAATCTAGAGAAATAATATTCCTGTATTAGATGGACAAATCATATATTTGAAACATTCAGGAGAACATTAAATATAAAAATTAATTTCTGCCATCATTCTTTTAATCTATGAACTTTTTCACCACTAGAGTTCGCTATAAAACTTCTATATTTTTTTCTGTATTTGGATGGACTAAGGCAAAGCTGCTACCCTGGCTTTTGTCCTTTTGGATGCTTTTCTTAAAATCTTATCACTTTGGCTAGACTTTAGGCAGAGCCTTCATAGGTCATTCCTAAAGAATGTGGCCGGATAGGACATGTTTCCAGAAAGAAAAAAAACAGCAACAACTTGATTTTGAAGATGATCTATTTTAGAACAGAGGCATTGACAGCTTCACTTAAGGAAATGTTCTAGCAGGGGTGCTATAATTGTGTTTTCTCAAGAGCCAACATGAAAAATGATCTAATTTTAAACAAATTTTAAATGAAGAAAAACCAGTAAGTCTTCCCTCTTTGGGCGGAAGCGTATAAATGTGGCTTGAGAGTTGGTGAGTGAGTGGAGATGGGGCTAGAATTGCAGGTGTGGCGGTAATGCTGCGGGCGTTCTCCCGCCATCCTGTCTCTCGGAAGAGGTTTACTGGGATTAAGAGTGGAAAGTATAAGTTTGAAAAGCAAATCCAGGAAAAGCTGACAAAAAAAAAAAAAGGAGGAGACACATAATGACTCCTGACTATGGATTAAGGAGGATTTTCTTTGAGAAAGGAGGAAGGGGCATGATGGGAAAAGAAAAGGAAGTCGAAACGAATTAGGGAAATCATATGAGTGGATACATTAGTCGGGATTATGAGAGAGAAAACTCTGGGACATCCTGACATCCCATTCCAGCGTCGGCCATTTAAAAATGATTCTTGCTACCAACCGCTGCAATCGCTGATCCCTTTGTTGGGATCCATGCCCATAGTGATATTATTATCCTCATAGTTATGCCTTTTCTCCAGGGACGGCCCCTCAGAGCTCTTTTGCCCTGTGGTTTCTCTGCAATGGCCAGTGATGAGCTCTTTTGTTTACTTCATGTTCTTTTTCCTCTACAGGCTTGAGTTGTATAGGAAAGTACCAAATCTGCGAATTCTGGCCTGTGGTGGGGATGGAACGGTAGGTCCTCAAAATAGAATCAAGCTCTCTTACTTATTTCTTCTTTCTTTTGCTTTCCTTGTGACAGTTCTCTTTATTATTTCCTACCACACCTCTTTCCAGTTCCCTAAGACCTAGGTCTCTGTCATGGGAATCATGGCCCATAAGTCATGGTTATTGTCTCATGGATTCATACTTGGTCTTCCTAAATTGTGTCTTACTCTCTCAGCTCTGTTGTATCCTTTCCTGTTCTACAAGGTAAGGATGTGGCAAGATCATTACAATGAAGGTTATAGATGACTGAATTCTTCACTTAAAAAAACTACTTAATTTCTTTGTGTTTTGTTTTGTTTTTAATTTCTTTGGTTCTTAATCATCGGTCACAGTCATTAAGGAGAAGTACATGGACAAAATTATTGCATTTGTTCTTTTTTTTTTTTTTTAAAGAATTTTATTTATTTATTTGACAGAGATCACAAGTGGGCAAGAGAGGCCGCAGAGAGAGAGAGAGAGAGAGAGAGAGGGAAGCAGGTTCCCCGCTGAGCAGAGAGCCTGACATGGGTGGGGCTCAATCCCAGGACCCTGGGACCATGACCTGAGCCGAAGGCAGAGGCTTTAACCCACTGAGCCACCCAGGCGCCCCTGCATTTGTTCTTTATGAGTAGAGATAAAACTTAGAATACTGACATTGGTTTGCCTTAAAGATAATCTCCTTTGTATTCATTTTTGAAGAAAAAGTGGAATTGGGCTGAAGTTTAATATTATGGGTTCATTTTCCTCTATTTGTCTTAGTTGGTTCTCCATTTGCCCTCCACTTATGCCGGCATATCAGCAACGGGAAAGAACTGAGAACCACAACGTTTAGACTCTGCTGCCCACTATCTTTTTCTTCTGTATTTGGAGTTTGCTCTCATAGGATCTAGAATTTTATTATGAACTATCTTTGGCTTTTCTCTAATCTCCCTAATTAGAATGTTATAGTCTCAAAGGTAGCAACAAAATCTTTGAACTCTCTCTCACAGCACTTAACGCCACATTGGATACACATTATATACCAAAAAATACAACTGGAAAAAAACAGAACAGTGTTTCTACAGGTCCCTTAAGCTACTCTCTGAAGATGAAAACGTTTTTTTAGTTGGAAAAATAGTGTTTACTGTTTGTCAAGATTCACAATACACGTTATTAGCTTATAAAAGTCATTATAAAATCTTACAGCTGAGAAGTGAACCCAGTTCACTATTTAACCCATTGTCTTCCAAAACTTTTAGACCATGGAACTTTTTCTGCCACAATACCAATTAAAGTTCTATCAGTTGTAGGTTGTCGGGAGATACACTAAAGGATAGGCAGATTTCGAATTTTCCCAACTTTTTTTAGTAGAATTATATCCAAAAAAATCCTCTGGGGATATATATCTATATCTATATCTATATCTATATCTATATCTATATATGTATGTATGTATATGTATATATGTATATGGTATGTGTGTGTGTGTCTATATATATGTATATATTTGTATGTATATGTAATTATATTAAATATGTATTAGTATGTTGCATTTACCCATACACAGAGTGTTCTTAGCTCAGCTGTCCCCTGATTCATTGTCTTAAAATATAAACTTATTTAAGTGACCCTTTACTACAGTTCTTTTCCTTATTTTAGAATCTCCTTATCTTTCTATATGACTTCAGAATTTGCTCCCATCTTTTCTCCTCTAAATCTCAATGACAGCAGCAGAGAAGCTGAGGCTATATGCCTGCTGTCCTGAGTTCAGAGTTTTTACCTTTCTCCGCCGAAGTGACCATGACCTCAAACCCACATCCATTTTCCATTCCTTCTCTAGAGCTTGGGCCCCACCAATGATCGAGTGCCACCCCTTGCACATTCCGCACCCCCTGCCGGAGCCTCCTGGCAGGTCGCGCTCCATCTCCTTTTTTCTTCCTTTCCTCTGCTCAGCGGGTATGTGTAGGACACAAGTTCTAGGTTATGTGCGTTTGAGGCATCCTATGCAACTAGAGAAGTGTTTGAAAACCTGGAGCTTTAAAGCCTAAAAGGACCAAAGAGAGCCGCGTCTGGATACTTGCGACACAGCTGCAATTAGGGAGTCCGGGCCAGAGTTCCGAAGGAGAATGAAAAGATGGAAGTAGAAAGGACCTCTCCTAGGCTATTCTGTCAAGAAAAAAAACCAAAAACAAAATACAGAGGAGTTTCAGGAAAGAGGCCGTGGTTATATCCTGAAGGAGAGACTGGAGAATTATCATTGATTTTGGAACCTAGGAGGTAACTAGTGGTTTTCAAGAAAATCATCTCAATAGCGTGTCTGGGACAAAACCCAGAATGACAAGCAAGTGAGACTTGGTAGATTGTTAACGAATCCTAAAGACCAGACCCAATTACAGTGTTGGATATCTGTGAGTACGCCCTGGTGCCATTAATAACACCTTTTTGACATGAAGACTCCCTCGTTCTCCTACTTAGCCTGTCTTTTCTATCCTCCTTTCTTTAAATATACCATAATTAATAGGTACTCCGCAAGGCTAGATATTCCTCTTCTTTTATGTTCTAGGGAGTTTTTCCTCTTAGGGACCGTATCGATGTTCCTGGCTTCCGTTTTCACCTCCTTCCACATAGCTCACAAATGCACTAGACATTTGTACTCGGGTCCCTTGGAACAGGCATGCCCCAAAGGAAAGTAGCAGATTTACCCAAGGGTCAGTGCCTACTTTTGTACTAATTCTTCTCTCAACAGTAATCTCTGTAGTTTAATCACTCAGAATCAAGACTTGGCTTATCTTGTACCTTATATGCAACCAGGTTTTATTTTATTTCTTTACTTGGCTAAAATAGATGTGTTGTGGAAGAGGCCTGGAGTTTATGAAATGTTTTTCTAGATAAGTGATTGATATTTTTAATCTGGTTCTTTAGAATATGAAACTTTTAATTTTGAGGAGGGGCAGAGTCTCTGTAAAGGCGAGGCCTCCTGATGGATTTATGAAGAAAGCTTGATGGCTTGAGGCAAGTGAAGAACAATTTCTGAGAATATCAGTGTGACATAAGGCATCCAGCCTTTACTCGGTGAGCGTATCAGTCACAGGGGAAGCTGTCAGAATTCTGTCAGCACAGTGACAGGGTCCCAGGGAGATTCAGGAATGGATTTTTTTTTTTTTTTTGACTGATTAAGAGGAGGCTGTATTAACCCTTAACTGCATTAGTTTGTGCGCAAATTATTATTTCATATATAGATGTCTTGTGTTAATTTGGAAACAAGGTTTTGGCTCCGCTGCTGCTTTGTGTCACTCTGCTTCCTTGCACTTTTTAAAAAAAAATTTTTTTAAGATTTTATATATTTATTTGACAGACAGAGATCACAAGTAGGCAGAGCAGCAGGCAGAGAGAGAGAGGAGAAAGCAGGCTCTCTGATGAGCAGAGAGCCCGATGCGGGGCTCTATTCCAGGACCCTGAGATCATGACCTGAGCCGAAAGCAGAATCTTTAACTCACTGAGCCACCCAGGTGCCCCTACTTGCACTTTTAAATAACCCATCTCCCAGCTCTGCTCTTGTCAGCTGGTTGGGTGCCTATGTTTCTGTGGCTTCCAAAAAGAAACAAGGTTTCTTACCATCCTTTGAGACCTTCTAAGTCTGCAGAGGGATACGCTGGGTTCCCTAAGGGTCTTCATGGTCGCAGCATTGTAATAGTATAGACTGTTGTTCTTCAAGAGAATAACGATACAAACCACATTTTCAAGTTTTCTAGAAGTCACTTCAAGTCAGAAGCAGGGAAAATTAATTTTATAATACATTTTATTGAACCTCAGATATCCACAAGATTGTCATTTCAACATGCGATCATGGAAAAATCACTAATGAGATCATTTCTTCTTTTTTTTTATAATTTTTTATTTTTTATAAACATATATTTTTATCCCCAGGGGTGATGAGATCATTTCTGTTCAATGCGTGCTGTCTTCAAAATGCGGCGTATATTTCTCCATCCCGCACCTCCAGTTTGTATCAGACACGTTCCAGTGCTCAGTTGCCACGTGTGGTCAGTGGAGGCGCAGTGAACAGTGCAGGTGTGGTCTCTTTGGAACTGGTTAGCACAGCCCCAGGGTGGCCGCATGGTTGCAGTTATTGGATGGGCTCATCTCACCTTCTATCTCTAGGCTGGAAGGAAACTCCCCTAACTCAGGAATGATCTCAGACTTTCATGTTTATAAACGAGCTGCTTTTTGGGGTCATGCGGCAGTTGTATATTCTTTCCCATCCTTCGCCACGTCTCTGCCTATCCAGCTCCACATAGCTTAAATATTGGAGGGCATGTGGGCCAAGACCCCAGAGGCACACATACCCGCCCCTTCCTGTGTGATGTGATCCCTACCTATCTGGCTGCTGGCTTTGGTAATGGGGCTGGGTCTGCTGGTCCGCCCTTGACCGTGTGAACGTCTTTCCAAAGGCCTGGAATTAAACGATCGGGCCATCCACTTCGTGTTTTATTGCTTGATCACTTGTCTTCCCTAGATGAGGATACACCCCAAACAAGAGGCTCCTCCGTGCCCTGACTTACTGCAGCCGCAGCAGGGAAGAAAGTGTATTTCCCTTGAACTGACAGTGACAAGCCCACCATTCCGAGCCTCTTTCCTCCCAAAGCCTCAGCTTATCTCTGTCTCTTCACCCGCCTCCCCATCTCTCTCCCCTCCTATCTGGATTTCTTTAGGGCTGACTTTAAAAACATTTAACATGTGAGTACTTGTAAGCTATGAAGTACAAACATAAAATATCAAAAGGAAGACTCGTGGTGTACACATCTGAAAGGGCGATTTGAACTTAAGTGCTGCCTTGATGGTCTTTCAGGTCAGAAATGTTGGCCTTGTTTCCTTTTGATCTCTCACTATGTCCATCTTCACTTTTCGTCAGCCTAGAAGGCAATGCAATGTGTACCGGGTCTGGTCAAAGAAAGTGCCCATTCGCTGTTCTCCCAGCCCCTCAGCCGGCTCTAATGTTAGTACATCGCAGGACGATGGTGCTCCGCATGTGCCAGGCCCACACCGGGTGACGGCTCGGGTACCCCATGCACCGCACCAGGAGTGGCTGCGCTCCCCAGCTGCGGGCAGCCCTCACCGCCGGCTGCTCTGCTCAGGGACAAAGCCCAGGAGCCTGGCCTTCCATATGGGGCAGCCCTGCCCTTCCTGACACAAAGGCAGGACAGAACATTGCAAACCGGGAAATGATTTCACCCAGTCTGGATCGTTTTCTTCAGTTGTGGTGGAAAATATACCGAGTGCTATGTTTTGCGGTTAATTACATCTAACTGAAGGGGTCCAGGATGACTGGTGGAGACAATTTGGGGAAAGCTTAACAAACAATCCCGGCCACATACCCGAAGCCCAGATTCCTTGAAGGAGCGGTTCCGGGTAAGAGAGAGGCTGTGGTAACAGCCTTGTCCCAGAAGATCTTTTATAGTGTTTTGCTTTTTAAGGACAGATATAGATTATTAAGATCTGTCTCCTGCTGTTGTGGTTTTTTTTTTTTTTTTTACATTCTCTCTCTCTCTCTCTGTAACACTTTTCTGCTTTAGCACAGCTTGGGTTTTCTGCATTGGATAGTCTCTGGAAAACTTTGGATTGATGGCAGTCAGAGGTGGCATTGATTTGTGACCCTGAGGTTCAGTTTTAAGTGGAGAGACAGAAGGAGGGCATTTTGCTTCTGGGAAAAGGAAGTAAAAAGGAAAAAAAAATAAAGCTTAATCGTAGCAGCTAATGTTAATTAAGCATTTCCTTATGTGAGGCAGATGCTACGTAATGTTTACATGTCATTTAGCTGGTAACAAAACCCTAAGAGTCTTGGGAACTTGGAAAGATTGAGTGGCTTACCTCAACTTGCCCAGCCAATGTGTGATGGGCTCCGTTTTCCCCTTTAGCCCTACATTCTGTGGCCTTCTGAGGAAGCCGGTTTGGGGTCATACATCTCTTGGGTGCGAAAAACTATTAAGGATGGTACAAAGCCACGATACAGACCCCCCTCTGCCAAAGAACTATTGTTAGTCCAACACTGATGGACTTGGGAGAATTTCATGACCTATCTTGACTCTGAAAGGCAGGTGACATCTGGTGACTCCAGGGCTATGTGATGATGGAACCCTAAACCTCCCTGATTGTTTTCAGGGGAAAAATAGAATATTTGGCCATTGGACAAAGAAGGTAGGATGTATCTATGCAGTTCTTAAATCAGTTGCTAAGAAAGGGGATGATCCTTTCCTTCAAATCAGTTATACATTTTCCTTTTCTGCTTGGGCCAGGTGTGAGAGAAAGAGAAAGAGGGAGGGTGAGAAGTCCACGTGTCCTGAGGGCTCCCGCCTCTCCGAGGAACCAGATAGCACAGGGTCACATGGATTCTTGGCGACTTTGAGAGAACAGGAGCCCCTTCAGAAGGTCTGAATGAAGGCTATATCCTGATGAAAGGATTATTAGATGATACCCATCAATTTATGGACATTACGGGACACTCATTTCAGTCTCATTCGAAAAGTGTTTTTGTTTCATGTGCTGTGGACTAACCCCACCTTCCCGTCCATCTTGGCATTAGCCTTCTTCCCCAAGTTACAATTTTTCTTTGCAGGCTTCTCTCCAGAGGAAGTTGTTTTATCGTGTTCTTGCCTTTCTCTTTACTTTGTCTCCCTCCTTTCACTCTTCCTTCCTAGTTGTTTGTATGGTTTCCAACGCTCTTGAGACGCGAGCAGGTTTCCTGGAGGTGACTCAGGCACCCAGCCTGGGGAGATGTCCTGTGTTGGAGGTCTGCCAGTGAGCTGGTGGGAAGGTGGGCCCACCACTTAGAGGCTTTCTCCTTCCAGCCTCCATGCGTCTCCACTGTCTTTGGGTGATGCCTCAAGCAGGGCTCCTTCACACCCTTTTCCAGAGGGAGCTTCTTTCATATATGGCCTCCTGCCAGGAGGGGTGACCTCTTACTCCCTATGATCAGACAGAAGCTAAACTCCTGGCTTCATTGGCCTGCCATTTTGTGTTTGGTTTGCTTCTGGTCCCTGAAGATGTATTTTTCTTGTCATTGTGCCTAGAACGCAGTGGGCATTGGAAATGTGACCACATGACATTATCTTTACCAGGAAAAGAGACTGTTTTCACCTGAGCATTTAAAAAAAAAAATGTGTAACTTAAATCTACCTGAAAGAAAGTAGACTGACTTGTGAGTACAATTCGTAAGGGGCAACCTGAGTGTTCACCTCTCGGAGAAAGTTCTAAAGAGACTGCCTTTCACCTCTTGGAGAAAGTTCTAAAGAGACAGGGGTTGTTGGATTCAAATTTCCACTGTGTTCTGTTGCATCTCCGAGAGGCGCTGGGTCTGTGCAGGACTGTTTGCATCTGTCGTCGGTGATCCCTGATGCTGGGATTGCTGTTTCCCCGTCTTGTCGTTTCGTAGAGGGGAGCTACTTACTGCGTGCAGCCTGTGCTCTCAGCGGCGCGGGGATGGGCACAGGCATCAGCACGCGTTAGCATCTGACCCACACTTCGACAGCAAGCTTTGTTACTACCGTCTGTAGAAGGACTAGGAACACGTGGGGTCAGAATCTAAGGAGTCATCCACAAGAGATTTGCCTGGTTTGAGGGAATGGAGGGACTTCCGGGTTCTTCTTTACTCTGGAGTTTTAGTCCGTCATATTGGGAGACCATCGTGATATGCCCTTCTAGAAGATAAACACAATTTTAGGCTTCTTGATGGACAGTCAAGTTTTACATCCTGGGACGAAATATTGGGGTAGAGAAAGGATGGAGTCTCTAGAAGCAATCAAGAGACCTGATAAGATTCCTATGCTAACACTCCTTGTTGCTTAAAACCTTGAGCCAATTACATAACCTCTTTGCACCTCATTTATTAATAAATCTGCAAATTAACTGAATTTGATCGAGTAATTTCTAAGACTTCTCCATCACTCCAAAGATTTCAAAAGTACAAAAGCCACTGTCTCCAGCACAGTCAGGCCATATCCAGGCCATATTCCAGAACAGAATTTAGGTCTTTATTTAAAGGCTCCCTGCACCACAGTGGTTAAGAGGTTAGCGGTGGTGTTTGGTGTACCTGATTTTGAATGCCAGTTGTATTGTATAAATGATATGATATTAAGGAAGTCATTGAATCTTCCAAATTTTGGCTTCTGCATCTATCAAATGGAGATGAGAATCATTCCTACCTTACAGAATTGTTTTGAACTTTAATAATATGGTTACAGAGCTTTGCTCAGGAATCAGCAATGGTAGGTCCCTCTTTTTATTCACTATAAGCTCCCTGAGAGCAGCCATCTGCCTTACTTATCTTAGCCCAGCTCATTCGTCTTATTTCTTTTGCTTAGTTCTGTGTTTTGTATGTAGTAGTGTTCAATAAATGTACTGTCAAAGTATAATTTTCAAAATAATTTTGAATAGGACTCACACAAATATAGAATAAATACATGTCAAATTTAGTTAGGTCTTTAATGAAGAAACCAGCAAGATGATAAAGTTGATTTATTGGAGAAGTAGAGGGAAAGGATTATGTAGTTATACCAAAATAATTTTTCTAAATTTGAGACATAATTGGTTTATGGCCTTATGGGGGAATAAGACCAAATCTTCAACATAATCTTTTATTGTCAACATTCATATCTCCACAGGACAAACATTCCTGTTAACCTACAGTCATAAAGTTCTTAGGCCTGTGAAACACTATTTGAGTATGACATTGTGAGAATATGCAACTTTCTTTTTGCTATTTCCGGGTTTGGAGTAATTATTCTAAATAGTTATGAGACCAAGCCTAAAGTATTGTTTATCTTAGAAAAAGATTAAATGGGAATATGATTCTAATATGTAAGTATCCATTTTCTAACTAAACTTGTAATAAGTACTAGGACCAACCATAATTATGTTTTCATGATGTTTCATTAAAAAGAATATAGGGATATTTAGGAAAACGCTACTAATTTCTACAATGATGTTTTGGAGAGTAAGTATTTAATGAGTGCTTATATGGACCACATCGAGGGCTTTATATACATTTGAGTTAAATCTGTAAACAGTCTTGTGAGGTAGGCATTATCTCCATTTTGAAAATCAGATAAATAAATCTCAGTGAGGTTAGGTAATTTAATCAAGATTATGTAGCCAATATGAGCCAGGATTGAAATTCAGTCTGATTCTGAGTCTCGTATTGTCTCCAGTGCCTGTATCATAAACCTCCCTAAAAATTTTAAACTGTTCTAAATTTTAAGGTAGATTCCAAGTTAAACATACAGATGATTGGGTCTGGTTCTGCTTCTAAGACAGCACATACGAACAGTCCTTCTCCTTTTAAGAGACTCACCATTTTAAAACCGTTTCAGATAAGTAGTCTGTTTCCTGGACACTAGATTCAAATATATATGTTTGAAAGAAAAGTCACGCCATTTCATTTGCTTTTTAAAACTTTCTTCTCTATCGCGTCTCAGCCTTTTGGCTCAGAGCCAGTGTAAAGCTTTCGTCTCAGGTTGTCTTTGTCACTTACCTATCTTTCTTATATCCCTTCTGGCCTCCACAATGTCTGTAGGTGGGCTGGATCCTTTCTATTCTGGATGAACTACAGCTGAGCCCTCAGCCTCCCGTCGGGGTCCTTCCTCTGGGGACTGGGAACGACCTGGCCCGAACTCTCAACTGGGGAGGGGTAAGAACTGCCCTCAGGGGCTGCCCATGCTGTCAGGTAGGAGAGACCGTGAAGCTGCAGATGTTCTAATGGAAGGGGGCTATGCTACCGCTGTTCAAAGAATAAGTTAGAATTGAGAATCGGCACCCACGCATCATGATTTCATCTGGGACCTTCTTCAGTTTAAATTTAGAATCATCTAGAGAAGAAAGTGGGGTATAAAGATGGGGGTTAATACATAGGCCTAGGGCTTCTTGAGGTATCCATTGAAAGGTGGTTGGGTGGGTTGGCCTCAAGTCTTCATGTGAAGACCTGACTTGATCTTGACCCTTAGCCCTGGCCAGAATACCAAATCTGGTTCAGATTACAGTTCCTGCTTTGGGAGAGTTGCAGATTTGGGGGACGATTTGTTTTTCTGGTTGGTGTCATCATGGCTCTTTTGTCCAGGTGGCCAGCTGTCCTTTCCACCAGAGAGCCGACTTCAGGCAAGCTTAGTGGAAGAAGTTTACCTGTTACTAACCAGTCATTTTATTAATTTTTTTTTTTTTACAGAGTTAAGATAGCAAGAAGGCACACCTTGCTAACATAGGCAGCCCCACCAGCTTTTTATCTACTCATAAGAGAGGTTGGGCTAGGCTCCATGAAAATTATCATCAAATCTTAGCAGATAACAATTTGACCTTTGTGTGAATTAACCTCGCTTGGGTGATAATTATCTTCAGATATTAGCAGATACTCATTTGGTTATTGGGTGAATTAACCTCCTACAGGTCTTTTTTATATTTTTCAAGTGGGCATAGTAGAAATAATAATAATACATTAGTTGCTTCATGTAAATAGGTTGATCGCTGTTAACATCTTTCATCCACATCAGTGACTTGAGTATCCTTAATATTCATGCTGCAGTAACACATGCTCAGGGAGTAAGTGGTTGCCTAAGAGGGCTGTGCCTCAGACAGACTCGCCTTAGGCCATGCAAAGAACAGTGTCCCACTATAGGGTTAGGGAGAGGTGAAGAGGTGGTAACAGAAAAAATCATCTATTCTGTGCCACCTTGATTCTTTTCCTCCTTTTCCATACACAGTTTTTCTGTGTATCTCTCAGATGCCTCTAGTGGCATGTAGGGGACTCCTGTTTTCATTTTGACAGAAGTGACCCTCCAGCATGGCCTCCAGATGTCTACCTGTGACTCTTGGTCCTTGGTACTGGCAAAAATTACTCCTCACCTCAAACCAGTTAGAGCAGTATTGCACTACGCATGTTACTGGTGACTCTTGTCTTAGATTCTAAGTACTTCAAGGGAACCCAGCCTTGCTAATTGCAAAACAAACAGGGAACTATAGCAGAAGAACTCTTGCTTGCAGGAAATGGCTTTGGTTACACTGTTCGTTGCTCTAGGTGGCAATGGGTATATTCTTTGATTCTTTAGGGCTACACTGATGAACCTGTCTCTAAGATCCTTTGCCAAGTAGAAGATGGGACAATTGTACAGCTAGATCGTTGGAACCTCCATGTGGAAAGAAACCCAGACTTGCCTCCAGAAGAACTTGAAGATGGCGTCTGTAAGGTGAGAGAGTTCTTTCTTCCCCAGAAGGGAAGCCTCGAACGTGTACCTGAGTCACAGGAAGTGCAGTCCTGGCTGGAGAGGCATATGGTGATTCCTTCCTATGACATCACAGGAATTGGTGTTTGAGTTTATGGCTACTAGGCCTGTAGGGTAACACTTTTCCATGATTCTGCCCCACAGACCTCTAAAGACTGAGATTTCCTATCTGCCTCCAGAGCTCAGGGAGCTGTTCTCCATCCTCAGTTTCCACACCAGAAAGAATGTATTCATTTTCTAATCTGTCAGGCGTTGCAAACCCATGACCTATTAGAAGGTGAAAACTATGGATGGGTGTTCTGAAGCTTTAAGCATGTGGTGTTTCAATGGGAAGATAACCTCCTGAGATTTGTAGTCTCCTATTAAATCTCTCTTATGTGAAGCAAGTATGAAGTAAGTCAGCTTCATCACTTGGTTGGGACTTGAAGATCCCCAAGTAAATATTTTCACTTAGTATTTTTCCTTCAGTGACTGAACTTTCATTTCCACCCAAGACAAACCAAGAGACACAGTAGTACATATGTTAATGCACAGCCCCAGGAGAACATTTGGTTCTAAGTTCTGGCCTCAATTTCAGATAAATCTGACACATTGCCAAATAGTCACTTCCTGCATATTACCTTCCACTTTTCTTTGGTGATAGTGTTTTCAAAGTTTTGCACAAGAACCTCCATGTGCAAATTATGGGGCCCAGTCTCCATTGACTCTGATCAAGTAAATGCAGGGTTAAGGCCCTGGATCTGTACTTCCAGTGGCGTCCCTGCTTTATTGGATTATGCCATTGGTTGAGCCCACATGTCATAGGCATTTCCACTTTAAAATAAATTGAACAAGATATCCTTTTAAACCAAACCAAAACCTAGTCACTCAGTAGCACCGTGATCCTGACCAAGGGTGATAAACACTCAAGTTTATTATTTGGCTAAAATAGGTTAAAGTATGTTTTATCTTGTCCTCACGTTTTTTCTCCTAAGCCATGATCCAGAAATTGTGAGGTTTCTAATAGATACCATGACTGCTTCATACATTTGCATTCCTAAGTCACAGTGTTGTTTGAAACTGCAGTTATCACCTTGGGATACGATACTTCTTTCTGATGTGTTCGACTTACAGAAACTGGGTAGGATAGAGCCTAAGTGAAAAGAATTATGCCATACGGAAATTTTAAGGTCCTTTCCCCACCAAGATTAGAATGCTTAGGCCCTCAGTCAAAATCTCTATTTAAGTCTCCACCTGACAGCTTACAAAATGGAAAGACTCCTTGGTACAGCCAGAGAACACTAATCCAGATAATTAAGGGTTTTGAAAAACTGGATTTTTGAGGAGATATGTAGGAAATTGGGGCAATTTTTCCTGGAAAATATGAATATGAACTTAATAATGGAATAAATTGGGATATTATTTAGGGGATGGTGACCAGATGTTCTCCTAAAGCTATTGGTGAATGCTAAGACATGGGTTAGAATTGTAGCCAAGAAAGCATAAATGGTAGGGATGAATATATCTGTGCTTTTGGCAAGATCACCAGCCCTTGCTGTTGTTACTAAGGCTTGGTATTTTGTTTAAGTGCAGGAACTAGACATTCTCAAATATGAAGCCAGGAGAATGAGACAAGATTTTGGCATTGTTCTGTGTTTAGTTTCTCCCCTGCTCTCCAGCCAGTTGTAGACATTTCTAAAGGGACTGATTTGACCTCCAAATTTATGATAAGCTCTGACTCAGGGCCTTTCATGGGCGGTTCATTCTTTATTTCTATTGGATATGAAGGCCATCTGTTTTCTTTCCTTCTGTATTAATATCTGTCTTCCTGTTACTCTCCCTCTCATTTCATTTATCTCTTAATGCGATAAGGTCCTCACTCTAATCAAACAAAGTTTTACTGGTCAAGGGGCATAAGAAACCCTGTAATAAACTTACTTTTGAAATCTTAAGGGTTAAACACTTACTTCTAACAGAAGAGAAGTATATTTCTATCTGGAGGCTAAATCTGATAATTATCTGGAAACATTCTCCAAGCTGAGATGCTTCTCTCTTTGGTCTAACATTTACCTTCCACTCTGAGTTGCGGAAGGGAAAGTAGAAGAGCCACCGTTTCCTTTCTAGCATTTTCCATGTGCTTTCTCATTGTTTAACATGGAAGCCTTAAAAGCACCTAAGTTTTCCAGTTCTGTTGAAGGATTTTAGGTTGCATAGTCCTCACCTTTACTAAGCTTGCAGTGGTAGCAACCAGGGACCCAGAGGACTCTAGGAAGACTTGTGTGTGTACCCACATCTGTGTCTATGTATTTCATGATCATATTAGAGATTAAAAGGTCGGACAGACTAAATCAAAATCTGAATAATACTGATAAATATGTCTATACACATAAATTTTTTTTTCTGTATAGATCAGGGGTAGCTAAATGTTTCCCACTGCCTTGTTGCTTATGACTTATGTCAAAAAAGGATTTTAAAAAATGGAAGTGGAAACATATTAAATATTATTTATTTAAAGTTGCAGTATTAATATGCTGGCCGTAAATTCTCAATAAGTTTATCCACGGATTAGCTTACACATGACCCTTCCATTCGGATTGACTTTCTGAGTTTGCTTAGTGAGTCATTCTTTGTAGCTATTGGGGCTGTGCTTCCCCTCAGCTTAATTGGGCTCTCTTATTTAATATCCACAAGAAGAGTTCCCATTTAATAATTTGTATCTGCATTGCTTGTTTCCTATACTACTTAAAATTCTTGGGAGTCTTATTTGATTTGAGCTTTCACTAATGAATTAAAAAATCCCTTGTTCCTCATATGCAAACACCTTCTCCCTCCGGTTGTGACTTCTCTCTTTCCCAGGGACTGCCCTGGAGACAGGTGTCTGGCATTAGGCTTTATTTTACTCTCTCTGCCTGGTCACGCACCACTTCACCTGTACTTTGTTCATCATTGCAGCTTCCTCTGAATGTTTTCAATAATTACTTCAGCCTCGGATTTGATGCCCACGTCACACTGGAGTTCCATGAATCCAGAGGTGAGGACAACGTCCCATTTCCATCTCCCAGGGAGGAAGTTTCCAGCAGGTGTTTTGCATGTTCCCTTCTGTTTGTATATCACTTAAATATTGACAGTGTGCGTCAGTGTTGTTCATTTTAACTTTCATGATGACCCTGGGAGCTAGAATAAGATAGGGACTTGTTACAGATCGGGCCCTGAGACCTAGTTGTTTAGGGTCTCAGAGATGTAAAGGACGACACAGATGGATAGTCCCGGTCTCAGAACGCTGATTTTTAAGTTTGACTCGAAACTTTGGGGTTAATGAACTACTAGGAAGAGATAAATCTTCTTTCATTCAAATCATTTGGATATTCACAGCTTGCTGAACCACCGATTGTTAACATTTTATAAACCAGGGACATTGAAATCTGGCAGCAAAAACATACAAGTCCTCCCTGTGTGTGAGAAAGAGATAGCAGTCATCTTAAGGAACAGTAGGGGAGCTGATGAGTGTTGAGGTGGAAAGAAAGGCTGGTGATTGGATTGGTGACAGAGGTGCTGGGAATGCCCGCTGGACAAGCTAGAGGGACAAATGAGAACCGGTGGTAATTTCAAGGGCTGGAAGAGATGGAGACAAGATGAGGGAACAAAATTATTTTCGAAAGAGAAATAAGATGAAATAATGGCATGTGGTTAAATACTTCATCAGAAAATTTCTTATGCCATTCAGAGCTGAGAAAGTTGAGGATTTGGGCTTATGTTTGGAAGCCCCAAACGTCCGTGCTCACGCTCATTCACCGGTGTTTCTTCATCTCTCGAAATCTCTTATTAATGTAACTACATATATCTGTGTCTTTGCCTGTATCTACATCTGTACCTAGTCTCATAGGAATAAGTTAATATATAACCAAAATCATGCTGGGCAGTAGGTTAGTGAGTGTGTTGTGAGATAAAACACATACGTGAGAGGATTATTTTACTTCTTTTCCTCCAGATTCTTCAAGAGAGTCAGTGGTTTTAACTCCTAGAATTTGAAATACAGAGACCTAAAAGAATTCAAATGTTCACATTCTACTAATAACCCAGAGGAAATTCTGATAACACTCTTACGCAACAAAGGTCAAGAGTGGAGTAGTAGGATTAAGGGCGTTAGAATACAAACTGTAAGTGAAGTCCAAACCTGTAATTCTTTTACTGAGATCAGCAGTTTTGGTAGGCTTTGCCTTCCTGCTCTCATGAGGCTTTGAGAGTTAAATGCCATGTCAATTAAAAACAATACTCAACATAATACTCTTCATCTCCATCCGTGTTGGTGTAAATTGTATCTACCATGTAAATCCGTGTCTTGGGTAATTGAATTTAAATGAAAAAAAAAAAGTAAGATAAAATAAAAGTGATGATGATCAAAGAGAAAGCCATAGTTTGACTTTTCTCTCTGAAAGTTTGGTTGAAAACAGTACCACAGATATCACATACCCAGATCCGAAACACTACTACCTCCCATCTCCCTGTCATAGACAGCTCTTGGAGATAGATGCTCAGGGAGTCCTACTGTAGGGCCCACATTTATAGTCTGTTGGTCTCCCTATACTTAAGGAGACTTAATTTCGGGAAGTAAATGAAGATTACTTTCCTCATTTCTTAACCCATTTTTTTCCCCTCATATTCTTCAGGAGACTCTGGTTTTGGGCTTCTTAGCAAAATCTTTCAGTTTCTTAGCAATACTTATAATTATCACCAATGCATGAATCTTCCAAAATAGACATCCTGGCATGAAAAGAGACCTAAATGAGTAAGTGGCAGACAATGAGTTCATTCACGGGAGCCTAATATTTTGTCTAATTAATCTGACAATTTTCTAATGATACATTTCCTTGTACTGTGATGAAACTTTTGTGTCTCAGAGTGAAGGAAGCAGGGAGAGATATCAAGGGAGAAAGACCAGGCTTAGAAGAGAATTCTTGAAGGAAAGTGATTTTTTTTTTTTTTTAAGTGGGACTACTTCTTTATTTGAGAAAGGAATATGCAAACTGTGGTGTATACGTGTGTGTGTGTGTGTATGTGTGTGTATACATAGTTTAATGTATGTGTGATTATAAAACATTTGGTTAAAAGATTCAAAGACTAGTCTTTTAATAGGTTATTGTTGGGGCTTAGTGTAAGTGCCTTTGAGGAAAACCAGCCACTGGAGAGCTGATACAAGAGAATTGTTTCCTGAGATACTCTGCAGTATTCATGAAGATGGTATATAAATAAATATCGAGAAAATGTTGAAGTCAGGTTTAGTTGTTTAGTTGATAACCTTATACCAGAAGTGTGGACTTATTAATACCTGTTAATCTATTGACTTTTCATTAATTAAAAATCATTAATTTATGCTGAAAATTATAATTACTCAAGCTTTTTTTTTTTTTTTTTTTTTTTGCTTTTACTATTTTCTATTTATTTGAATTTTCTTCACATTTTTACCTGGATAATCAAGAAATCTCAGGCTCTCCTACAAAAGGAAAAGAAAAATAACATAGCTGCATTTTCAATAGGGGCAGACTTACTTATTTCTTTTGATATTAAGTGGCTATTCTCAAGCCAAAAACACCAATAGCTGAGACTTCAAACTATTCTCAAATGTAGACGCTCAGTGTGAGACTTCATGACAAAACTTGTATCATTTGCCATGAAATACCAGAAGGGTGACTCAAAGCCTCATGAGAGCCATTATAAAAAAAAAAAAAATGAGCTTGGATAGAATAACCTATTAGGTATTAATAAAAGGGGAGAGAGAGAGAGAGTGTGAGTGTGTGTGTGTGTATGTGTACGTACTTGGGATTTATGCTAATCTATCTACATGAAATGGGTAATAAATATAAATCTTACTAAGGCAGAATCTCTGAAAATGTAATTGCAGAAGCAATTTTTGGCATAGATGTGAAACAGCCCATCAAACACAGGGGATAATTAAAGGCATTTGAGATAGTTTATTGGCGGTATTACTGTTTAAACACTTTTAGAATCACCAGTAAAAAATCAAGCAAGGAGTAAAGACATTCTTAACATTTTGATTGACTTTGTATAAAAAGAATGCAAACATTTGAATAATCTGGGTTTCTATATTTGATCAGAAAGTTTGTTTAGTTCATTTGATTGGAAAATAGAAATGCTTTCTTCTTATTAAATTGGCTAAATCATGCTTGGTTGAGCTTTTGCTTATATATCAGAAAGTGCAGTCTTTCAGAAGAGGGTTTGGAGATGTAACAGAATTGGCCATTTAATTTTTAGCTGGAGTCTTGCCCAGAACGTTAATAACTATTGCGTTATGACAGTGCTTGAGCAAGTACATTGAAAATATTCCCATCCATTAATGTATAGACATGTTAACAATGATTATGGTCATCAGATAGCAAAGTTAGGTCTCACTTTGCCAGCTATATGAATTAGATTGTCATTTTTTTTGGACGTGAAGGATATTAAGCATGTCAAACTTTTAGCCTTAGATTGGATACTTAAATTTTACTGCCTCTCTGAAATTACTTATTCAGAGGAGTTGAACCTTATGCGACAAGGTCAGAGAAATACAATTATGACTCTAAAGGAGGCAGTATTTAAATTTGATTTAAAATTTACTATTTTCACTGGATATACAAAAACATGCAGATGAGCATGTTTCTGAGGATTATGAATGTTTCATGATTCATATGGAGAATGAACAGATTTCTTTAAAAAGACATTTCAGTAGCTTGCTAAATTTCATCAAAGGACGCACTACCAGTCTTATGTCTAGGTACTGAGACTCAAGCATGATTTGCCCTTGTGAAAGTCTTTTTATGGTCCAGGGTTCTCTGTCTGTAACCTCCTTTTCATTTTGAACCTCTGCATGGCCCCTACCTTCATTCGAGATTCAAGTGTACCTGCCTCTGGAACCCTTTTGATCATTCCTTTTATGTGTGACTCTCACTTCACCTGCTATAGGCATCTGTGTATGGCATATACAAAATGATGTTTCCCTTTGCTTTTCAAATCTATCTCCTCCACTCTAAAACTCATGTGGGCAAAAGATCATATCTTCCTGTAGTCCCTGTGCCAAGCCCATAGCTATCTCAATAAGTATTCATTACTATAATGGAAAGTGTAATTAGAGGAGAGGCCCCATATATAATATAAAAGATAACAGTAGAAAGGACCATATAGTAGGGATTAGATTAGTTGTATAGGCAGTAAATAATATAGGAATTTGGCAGGGAAAATGTATCAGGGGAAAATTTACAGACAGGGTAAGAGAGATAAAGGAGGAGTGCGAAATATGTAGTTTAGAAGTTAAGTGGGTAAGGGCATTTCAGACAGCGAAGTACAGAGGGACCAATGAGCTTGTGATAAAATGGGATGACCAGTTAATACATAGTGAAAGAGGTTTGCAGCCATGTTGAAGAACGGATAATGTTGATAAAACTATTTGTCCTTCATGGGAGATGATGTTGGAAGACAAGATTTTTTTTTTGGATATATGCCATTTGAATTGAAGGTGGCATTGTGATTGTAGGTATAGATTTGGGGATCATTTATGTATATATAACTGAAGTCTTAAGATTGGGTACATATGTGAGTTTTGTGCCATTCAAATTGCTTATTGAGTTTTATAAACATAGAGTTGAACTTGTATTTATGAATACCTCCTCTAATATGCCAGACCAATTACAGACAAAAGTAGGGTCTAGGATCTTATTCTGATAGCACAGATGTTATTGTGTTGTGCATAAAAATAGGATTAATATATTAAACCAGTGGAATGGAAAATACCCAGAACCTTATTATCATCATAACTGGATTAACATCTAGAGCCAAATCATTTAGGTGATTTTGATGATGAGATTTGGGAAGTTTGAGCTAATAAGCTTGAGTTGAGATTTTTGGGTTTTGAGTTGATGCTCTAATGGGGATGAGACCTTTGGGGACCTTGGATGGAATGAATGGTTTTCATATGAGAAAAATATGAACCATGGGTGTCAGATGGTGGGTGATCGTGGGTAGAATTTTGGCCTTTATGACATTTGCTATTTGGTATCATGCTTGTTGGTTATGTTATTTTACATGGAAAAAAAAAAGACTTTTTTAATGTTATTGAGGTCAATAATTAGCTGACCTTATATAGGAAGAGAATTCTGGGTTATCTGAGTGGGCCCAGGGTGATATCGTGAGCCCTTCAAAGTGTAAGTAGAAAGTTAATTAGGAAGTCAAAGAGATGTGGTAGAAGGGAAGCCGGATAGATTTGCAGGGTGGAAAAACACTTGATGTGGCCCTGTTGGCTTGGATGGTGGAGGGGATTTGAAGCCAAGGACCCTAGGAGGGCTCTAAAAGTTGAGAATGAACCCTAGCTAACAGCCAACAAGGAAAAAGAACTTTACTTCTCCAACTTTAAGGAAATGGGCTTTGCCAACTATCTGAAGAAACATTGAAGTGAATCCTTTTTTTCAAAAAGATTTTATTTATTTATTATTAGTTCATGTATTTTGAGAGTGTGTGTGAGTTGGGGGGAGGGGCAGAGGAAGAGGGAGAGAGAGAAATCTCACACTCATACCTGCTGAGTCTGGAGCCTGACACAGGACTTGATCTCACAACCCTCAGATCACAACCTGTGAGGAAATCAAGAGCTGGAAGCTTAACCAACTGAGCCACCCAGGCACTCGTGAAAGTGAATCCTTTTTAGAGCCCCCATAGAAGAGTCCTGCAGACTGACACCTTAATTTTGACCTTGGATGAACCTAAGTAGAGGACTCAGATTTTGGCCCAGGGAACAAGAAAATAAATGGATGTTTTAAGTTGCCAAGTTCTCAGGAATAGGAAACGAATACAATTAGTGTTGGTGTCCAATCAGATTATAAATAGACTAATGGCTCTAGACATGCATAGTGAGCATTTAGATCTCGCTTGGGTACACCCTGTTCTTGTGGAAGAGGGAGATGGGCAGTCGAGGAACTGTAGCAATAAGAGCATGGATGCTTCCACTATTGGGATCTTGGGATACTTTGAGTATTATTGATATTTCTTGAGAATGGCCTTTCATAGTTGACCTCATACCAATTAACAGATACAGCTTCCTTAAGGAACAATAATACTTACGACTTTGTTACTGGTCCTTTCCCAATTCTGTATGTCCCCTTTTCTTGATATAGTTGGGGATCATGTTCCTTGGACCTTCTCAAAGACCTTTCAATTCTTACACATCCGCATATCCAGCCACTCAACACTCTAAGGGCCAATAAGGAATGACTAAGTACTATTATTTGTAGACATCCCTTGCTTTCTTAGGGACTGGCTTCTGCAGGGAGTAGGGAAGTTCTAATACTACCCAACATCTCTCTCAGCTCCAGCCAACCTTTGTTTCTGAGGCTCTTTGAAGTAGGGTAGATATTGAATTGGAAAAAATGTGTAATCAGCAAGGCAGGCTCAGTCAGGGAGTCAGTATATAATACCATTATACTATTAGCAGAGATAACAGAATTTACTTCCATCTTTTCTGTTCTCAGGGCTAAGGAATATGTGTGACTCTCCTACCTGGTTATCTTTCTGACATCTCTCTAAATGCTAGTATCTTCATCTTGTCTAGTTTCACATATTAATTGAATTTTATATAGTTAAATTACATTTGAAGTGACTGTTTTCATCAGCTGTGTCAGTGAAATCACCAAAAACTCAGTTTATTTATTAATTTTATTCTACCCATTTTGGGTCTTAAAAAACATTTTCTTTCTCTTGAGAGAAAACTTTATTTTTTAAAACTTTTTTTTGAAGACTTTATTTATTTATTTGACAGAGAGAGAGAGAGACGATTAGGCAGAGAGGCAGGCAGAGAGAGAGAGTCTGCCCACTGAGCAGAGAGCCCAATGCAGGGCTCCATCCCAGGATCCTGACATCTTGACTGCGCCGAAGGCAGAGGCATAACCCACTGAGTTACCTGTTTCTGTTTAAAGAAACAGAAAATACTTTCTTTAAAGGCGGGGGGGGGGGGACAACTGGGTTCATAGGAAAACCCCTTAAGAATGTGAATCTTTTCCAAACCACAAAGTAGTGTGTTTTGTTTTGTTTTTTTAAGTAAATGTTAATAGTTGTTGCATGATTTGCTTGATAGCTGTGGACATTAGTGCCCTGAAAAAGTTCTATGCCAGAACTGTGGGTGCCATTTTACAGTTGTTTTTATTATAACTTGCTCAATAGCCAGATCTGACTTTTCCTTTCATTCTCTTATAAAATTAGGGATTAAGTACCCATGATAAGTTATATAACAACAGAAATCTGAATTTTGCCTCTGGTCCATAAAGCAAGAGTTAATGCAACTGAGATTGGTACCACGCCAAATCTGGGTTAAGGAAGATTAAAAAAGAAACAAACAAACAAACAAACAAAAACATTATTTAGAGCCAAATTTATCCCAAAGACCCACACAATAAAAATGGTGAGTTCTGGGTCCAGAAATGGGGACCAAAGGGATGGAGTACTAAGTACCACTTTTGTCACTTTTTCTGTTTAGTATAACCTGTAAATTCACCTTTAACTTTTGTTTCATTTTGTTTCTAGGGTCCAGAGTACTCAGTCCAATAGAATAGAATGAATGTTCAAGGAGAGGTGTGAGATACAGAATCTTAAATATGTAAAAACTCTCAAGAGTCAATATACAACATACTACCTTATTTTTCTTTTTAAGTTTACAAACTTTGACCCGGTTTCCATGTTAGGTGCTAATATTATATTCTAATAATCTTGAAAATAATCTAATGATCCTAGGTCTAGGATTATTCCCTGAGATTGTGTAGTTCTTACTCTGTCCTATCTTAGTGAGTGAGCTCTTGCTCCTTTTCTTCATCTAGACAATTATTAAGATTTTCCATTCAAACATAGGGCCAGGACTTGAAGAGTTTCAACTAGTTAGCCAGCTGTCTGATGAGAAGCAGTTTGAAGAGAGACCTTGCCCTGAGAAGGGATTAATGAGCACATGGGGTAAAATAGCAGAAGGCAAAACATTGACAACGGGTCCCATTGGAATGTCTTGGAATTCTACTAGAAAGAATATGAGGAAATAGTATTTCACTTAGGGATTTTATAATCCCTTATATTCATGTGAACATTCTCTGATGCAGATTCTTATTTAACCTTTTTTGTGGTCTTTATATAACAAACAGGACCAAACTCAAAATAAAACCATTTTTCACCCACAGTCTTTGTTGTCACAAGCCCCGAGTCATTTAGCGGTTGACCTGCATGTATGTCTATTTATGTACCTCCAGTTAACCAAGTGAGTGGTTAAGGCCTGTGACAAACAAAAGCACAGATGGTAGTTAGGAGTTTTGGTAAGATGTGAAAGCAAATTCTCTACTTTTACCCAATTTCCCATATTTCATTACATTTGGAATCTGCATACATAGTTTATAGAAGATGCGCCCTATGGAGGTCAAAGCAGATAATCACCCCAAGGCAAGGGTGATAGGAACCCTGCCAGCACTCTATTCTGAATAGAATCCAGAGTGTCTCGACTTTCAATGTACATGAAGTCACCCGGAGAGCTTATTAAATCATGATTCCTGGACACCACCCCCTACACATTATAATTCAGTAGGTCTGGGGTAGAGCCTAATAGTTTGCATTTCTAACAAGCTTCCAGTTGATGCTGATGATGCCATTTTGGGGCTACACTTTTGTAGCGCTAAACAACTATACCAACCAGCCTGTAACTAAGGAAAAGATGATAATGAGGCTGTTGACTCTGTTGGATCTGTGGGGTGGGGAGGGAGGGCAGGAGAAGTAAGAATGTTAGTGGAAGTCACTACCTTTAATGAGGTCTCTATAACAAAACTACCTTTTCCTTTCACAGAAGCAAATCCGGAGAAATTTAATAGTCGTTTTCGAAATAAAATGTTCTATGCAGGGGTAAGTATATATTTTATAATTATTACCTATTATTTAATACTAACTAACTACTAATTACTTGTTGATAATAGGAATACTAACTATATGAAAAATTATTACTCACCTCAGATGTTTACAAGTATTTCTATATATGATTACAATTTAATGTCTGGTTTACAATTAAGATGTATTTAAGTTGGTAGAAAGGGAGCTGGTGTTCATCATCTTTGAACTTGAAAGCTTTAAGGCTTCCTGTTGTCCTGAGGCGATGATATTCAAGGAGTGATATGAGCAACATCAAATCCAATCTTGAGAATGGGGGAGTTAGGCAGACTGAAAGAGGTATGAAAAGTCTTGAGTAAGAATGTGGTTTGCACAGGAGTACATACGCATCAGTGTTGGATGAGAAATTGACAGAGGGTTGGCAGTTTCTCATGGAAGCATATATGTGAGTAAAGGAGGTCTTTTTTCCTTCTCCTCAGGGACATCCTAGGGATGAATGGCCAGAAAGAGGACAGGGGTGGGGTGTGGGAAGGCCTTGAAAATACTGATTTTAAAAAAGTGTAGTTGAAATTTAGACCACTGAATAGAAAGAATGGAAATAAAAAGGGAGAGGGTGAAACAAGACATTCTTAGTGGGAAGTTCAAGATGATATCAGCACCCTGTGATCAAGTAGGAGGTCAGGAAAGGGCATCAAAATAAATCTTCAAACTGACCATTGGAATTACCTACTTTTTAACTTTTCTGCTGTGTTCTTAAATTTTATTAGGTTATAGTTTGAAAACAAAGAGTTTTCAGCCTGACAGCCACTGTATTTTGCTTTGCATTTAGCAAGAAAAGAACTTCTTTATATTTTGAATAATTTAGAAACATTAGGAACTGTTGATAATACGGAAGCAAGGATTTGGCATAACCATGTGATTAAGTTTGGTTTTTCTTCCTTTATTCCCTTGTGGTATAGGCTGCTTTTTCTGATTTCCTACAAAGAAGTTCTAGAGATCTATCCAAACATGTTAAAGTTGTTGTAAGTATTGAACATGTTGACTTGGCTCATTTG
Organism: Mustela nigripes; assembly: GCF_022355385.1. Classification (NCBI taxonomy): domain Eukaryota; kingdom Metazoa; phylum Chordata; class Mammalia; order Carnivora; family Mustelidae; genus Mustela; species Mustela nigripes. The sequence continues at coordinate 15,696,405 of NC_081560.1, forward strand.
AATATAAATATGTATGCTGCAAAAAACATACCCCAAATACCAGTTTATATACTTAGATTAATCAATGTGTTGCATTAATTCCAGACATCATTTAATGTAGTTTATTCAGCCAACATTTCTGAGAATATAGCTCTGTTGGAAACTCTCTTAGTTGCTTGGGATGGACAGACAGCTGGTTCCACTCCTGAAGAAACTCACAGTTCAGTCGCAGAGAAGAGCACTTAAGTCATTACATAACACTATAATTAATAGTGTTGACTATGTGCACAATGTGGTGGCATTCAGAGGGAAATGGAAACTGACTCTGGTGAGTCCAGGGAAACTATCATTGAATAAATGATGTTGAGCTGGGTCTTGACATAGAAATAGATGCTCACCAAAAATACCATTATTTCACAGTTACTTGGGACTCTTCATTTTAGGCAAATGCATTCATTTAATTTTTTGTGATGATTCACTCTGTAGGCTGGCCAGGGTTCTTCACCACTGAATGGTTTGTTTTTGATACTATTTCTTCCTGGGTTTCTATCTCAGGTTTTTAGATACACACTCCTTGGAGGCACAGAGAGGGAAAGTTACCTATTCTCTAGGGGCTTTATTTTAAAATTGCATATCATTAGGGGTGCCGGGGTCACTTAGTCAGTTAAGCACCTGACTCTTGATTTCTGCTCAGGTCATGATCTCAAGGTCATGGGATTGAGCTCTGAGTCAGGCTCTGCATCCAGGGTGGAGTCAGCTTGGGATTCTCTCCTTTTCCCTTTTTCTCCCCCTCTGCCCCTCCACTCTCATGCATTCTCTCTCTCTCTCTCTCTCTCTCAAATAAATAAATAAATAAATAAAATCTTTTAAAAATTAAAAATAGCATATCATTAGTTATTGAGAAAGACATAAAATGCTTCTTTATAATAAACAAGTTAAAAGAAGGAGCAAATATCACTATTCTACATAATTATTTAAGGAGAAAGAAAAAGCAAAAATAAATGGGGAAAAAGGAATGGGATACAGCAATGTTTAAATTTATCACAGCATAGATAAAGAATAGAATATGTGATGCAAGGGGACAGAACAACAGAAATACATTAGAATACAGAAAAACAGAAAAATATGTATGGGTGTATAGAGAAGCAGGAGTGGGATACAAATTAAAATTTGTAAACACCATGCAGCAAAATTTGTAAAAATTTGTAAAAATATTTTAAAAAATAATTTTGTAAAATTTGTAAAATTAAAATAAAAATTTGTAATCACCATGCAAAAGCAGTTCTAAGAGGGAAGTTTATAGTGATACAGGTCAGGTCTATCTCAAAAAATGAGAAAAATCTCAAGCAACCTAACCTTATACCTTAAAGGAGCTTTAGAACAGCAAAGCCCAACCAGTAGAAGAAAGAAAATAGCAAAGATTAGAGCAGAAATAAATGAAATAGAGACTTAAAAAGCAATAGAAAAATCACTAAAACCAGGAGCTGGTTCTTTGAAAGAATAAGCAAAATTGATAAACCCTTAGCCAGACTCATCAGACAAAAAAAGGACTCAAATAAATAAAGTCAGAAGTGAAGGATGAGGACTAAAAACCAACACCACAGAAATACAAAAGATTTTAAGAGAATATTATGAAAAATTATATGCCAACAAATTGGACAACCTAGGAGAAATTGATACATTTCTAGAAACATATAATCAGAAGAGAGAGAAAATTTAAACAGACCAATTATTGGCAGTGAAATTAAGTTGGTAATCAAACTCCTGACAAACAAAAGTCCAGAACCAGATGGCTTCAGGGTGTGAGTTTTACCAAACATCTGAAGAAGAGTTAATACCTATTTTTAAACTATTCCAAAAAATAGTTGAGGAAGAAAAGCATCCAAATTCATTCTATGAGGCCACCATTACTCTAAAACCAAGACCAGATAATTCACAACAAAAAAAAGAAAACTTTGGCCTACTCTGTCTGACTAACATAGGTGCAGAAATCTTCAACAAAATATTAGCAAATTGAATTCAATAATACATTAAAAAAATTATTCACCAGTCATGTGGGATTTATTCCAGGGATGCTAGAGTGGCTCAGTATTCACAAAAAATCAACATGATACATCACATTAACAAGAGAAAGGAAAAAAAAAATCACATGATTATCTCATAGATGCAGGAAAATCATTTGACAAAGTACAACGTCCATTTATGATAAAAACTCTCAACAAGTAGGCTTAGAGGGAACACACCTCAACGTAATGAAGACCATATACAAAAAACCCACAGCTAACATCATACTCAGTGGTGAAAAACAGAACTTTTCCTCTAAAATGGACAGGACAAGGATATCCACTCTCATCACTTTTATTCAGTATAGTATAGGACGTCCTAGCTGCAGCAATCAGACAAGAAAAAGATACAAGGCATTCATATTGTTCAAGAAGTAGTAAAGCTGTCACTATTTGCAGATAACATCATAATGTATATATAGAAAACCCTTAAGATTTCACAAAAAATAACTGATAGAATTGATTAATGGATTCAGTAAAGTCACAAGAAACAAAATTAATATATAGGAATCTGTTGCAATTCTATATATTAATAATGAAGTAGCAGAAAGAAATAGGGAAACAATCCCATTTATACTCACACCTAATGAAATGAAAGACCTATTCTCTGAAAACTGTAAAACACTGATGAAAGAAATTGAAGATGGCACAAATGGAAAGATATTCCATGCTCATGGACTAGAAGAACCAATACTGTTAAAATGTCCATACTACTCAAAGCAGTCTTTGGATTTAATGCAATGCCTATCAAAATGCCAACAGCATTTTTCACAGAATCACAACAAATATTACTAAAATTTGTGTGGAACCACAAAAAAACTCCAAATAGTCTTTCTTGGGAGAGAAGAACAAAGTCAGGGGCACCTGGGTGGCTCATTCAGTTAAGCATTTGCCTTTGGCTCAGGTCTTAATCCCAGGGGTCCTGGAATTAAGCCCCTCATCTGTCTCCCTGCTCAATGGGACATCTACTCCCTTCCCCTTTGCCCCTCCCCCTCTCTTTTCTCTCTTGCCACCTGTCCCCCTCTCTCAAATAAATAAAGTCTTCCCCCCACCAAATACTAGAACTCATACAGCAGTTCAGTAATGTGGCAGAATACAAAATCAATGTACAGAATCAGTTGCTTTCTTATACACTAACAATGAAAATACAGAAAGGGAAATTAGAGAATTGATTCCATTTACTATAGCACCAAGAACCATAAGATACCTGGGAATAAACCTAACCAAAGAGGTAAAGGATCTGTACTTGAGGAACTACAGAACAATCATGAAAGAAATTGAAGATGACACAAGAAGATGGAAAACCATTCCATGGTCATGGTTCAGAAAAATAAACATTGTTAAAATGTCTATACTGCCTAGAGCAATCTATACATTCAATGCCATTCCGATCAAAATTCCACCAGCATTTTTCAAAGAGCTGGAGCAAACAATCCTAAAATCTGTATGGAACCAGAAGAGACCCTGAATTGCCAAGGAAATGTTGAAAAAGAAAAACAAAATTGGAGGCATCACGTTGTCTGATTTCAGTCTTTCCTACAAAGCTGTGATCACCAAGACAGCATGGTACTGGCACAAAATAAACACATAGACCAGTGGAACAAAGTAGAGAGCCCAGAAAAGGACCCTCAACTTTATGGTCAACTAATCTTTGACAAAGCAGGAAAAAATATACAGTGGAAAAAAGTCTCTTCAATAAATGGTGCTGGAAAAAATGGACAGCTATGTGTAGAAGAATGAAACTCGACCATTCTCTTACACCATACACAAAGATAAACTCGAAACGGATAAAAGACCTCAATGTGAGGCAGGAATCCATCAGAATCCCAGAGGATAACATAGGTAGTAACCTCTTTCTCATTGGCCACAGCAACTTCTTTCAAGATGTGTCTCCAAAGGCAAAGGAAACAAAAGAGAAAATGAACTTTTGGGACTTCATCAAGATCAAAAGCTTCTGCACAGCAAAGGAAACAGTCAACAAAACAAAGAGGCAACCCACGGAATGGGAGAAGATATTTGCAAAGGACGGTACAGACAAAGGGCTGTTATCCAAGATCTATAAAGAACTGCTCAAACTCAACACACACAAAACATGTCAAAAAATGGGCAAAGACATGAACAGACACTTCTCCAATGAAGACATACAAATGGCTAATAGACACATGAAAAAATGTTCATTATCACTAGCCATCAGGGAGATTCAAATCAAAACCACATTGAGATACCACCTTACACCAGTTAGAATGGCCAAAATTAACAAGACAGTAAACAACAAGTGTTGGAGGGGATGTGGAGAAAGGGGAGCCCTCTTACACTGTTGGTGGAAATGCAAGTTGGTGCAGCCATTTTGGAAAACAGTGTGGAGATTCCTTAAGAAATTAAAAACAGAGCTATCCTATCACCCCACAATTGCACTACTGGGTATTTACCCCAAAGATACAGATGTAGTGAAAAGAAGAGCCATCTGTACCCCAATGATCATAGCAGCAATGGCCACAGTTGCCAAACTGTGCAAAGAACCAAGATGCCCTTCAACAGACAAATGGATAAAGAAGATGTGGTCCATATGTACAATGGAGTATTATGCCTCCATCAGAAAGGATGAATACCCAACTTTTGTTATCAACATACACGGGACTGGAGGAGATTATGCTGAGTGAAATAAGTCAAGCAGAGAGTCAATTATCATATGGTTTTGCTTATTTGTAGAGCATAAGGAATAACACGGAGGACATGAGGAGATGAAGAGAAGGGAGTTGGGGGAAATTGGAGGGGGAGATGACCCATGGGGGACTGTGGACTCTGAGGAACTAACTGAGGGTTTGGCGGGCTGGGGTGGGAGGTTGGGTGAGCCTGGTGGTGGGTATAATGGAGGGCACATATTGCATGGAGCATTGGGTGTGGTACATAAACAATGAATTCTGGAACCTTGGAAAGAAATTTTAAAAATAAATAAAAAATTTTTAAAAAATAAATAAACAAAAGAACAACAAAGCTGGAGTTACACAATTCCATATTTTAAGATATATTACCAAGCTGTAGTAATCAAAACAATATCATACTGGCACAATTATAGATGCATAGGTCCATGGAACAGAATAGAGAATCCAGAAATAAACTCATGCTTATATGTCAATTAATCTGTGACAAAGGAGGCAGGAATATACAATGGGGAAAGGACCATCTCTTCAACAGATAGTGCTGGGGAAACTGGACCACTCTCTTACACTATACCCCCAAATAAACTCAGAATGGATTAAAGACCTAAACATGAGACCTGAAAGAATCAAACTCCTGGGGGTAAAACAGCAGTAATCTCCAACTGGCCATAGAAACATTTTTCTAGATAGGTCTCCTGAGGCAAATGAAACAAAAGCAAAAATAAACTACTGGAACTATACCAAAATATAATGCTTTTACACAGTGAAAGAAACCATCAGCAAAACAAAAAGACAATCTACGGAATGGGAGAAGATACTTGCAAATGAAATATCTCATAAGGAGTTAATATCCAAAATGTATAAGGAATTTACACAACGCAACACACACACACACACACGAATCCAATTGAAAAATGAGCAGAGCAGAGAACCTGAATTGACATTTTTCCAAAGAAGATTAAAGATGGCCAAAAGCCACATGAAAAGATGCTTAACATCACTAATCATCAGAGAAATGAAAATCAAAGCTACAGAGAGGTATTACCTCACACTTGTCAAAATGACTAGGATCAAAAAGCCAAGAAATAACACAAGTATTGGTGAGGATTTGGAGAAAAAAGGAATCCTTGTGTACTATTAGTGGAAATCCAAATTGGTACAACTTCTGTGGAAAACAGCATGGAGGTTCCTCAAAAATTTAAAAATAAAAATATTATATGATCCAGTAATTCCACTATTGGATAGTTACCCAAAGAAAGTGAAAATTCTAATGAAAAAAGATATATGCACCTGTTTATTGCAGCGTTATTTACAATAGCCAAGATACGAAAGCAACCCAAGTGTGCATCGATGAATGAAGAAGATGGGACACACACACACACACAATGGAACATTGCACAGCCATAAAAAAGAACGAAATCTTGCCATTTGCAACAACATGGATGGACCTCAGAGGTACAATGCCAACTGAAATGAGTCTGTTAGAGACCATACAATTTCAGTTCCATGTAGCATTTATGAAAACAAATGAATAATGAAAAAAAAACCCAACAAACGAAGGACTCTTAAACACAGATTGGACCTGTGGTTGCCAGAGGAGAAGTAGGTGGGGAGATTGGTGAAATAAAGAGGCCTAAGAGATATAAACTTTCAGTTAAAAAATAAGTCATGGACATGAGAAGTATAGCATAGGGAATATATCAGTGAGATTATAAAAATGGTAGTTGGAGACGGATGAGGACTTCACTGGATAAGCACTGAGTAATGAATAGAGATACTGAATCATCATGTACATCTGAAAGTAATAACACTGTATGTGAATTATATGTCAGTAAGAAAAGTGTGTAATCACCGATTAGTAAAGCGTGTGTGAGACATCAGTCTTCTGATTCAGTTGAAAGAAGAGACAGAGGCCATTACCAGTGGTGTCAGTAACCCTTGGCATCGCTTTCAGGTAGTTCAGTTCTCATACAATTGCAGTGGAAACAAGCATCTTTTGATAGCAGAGACTCTTGAAAGTAGAAGTACTGCATTCTTAAAGCTGGAGGCAAGAAAGACAGTGGTCCCCTGAACTATGAAGGTCTTTATTCATAAAATTATGGCTATTAAAGTAACAGCAACCTCCCCCTTTCTTTAGCTGCCGGCAACCCAACCTAAAATAAACGCGCCCTTCTTTTCCAGTATTTTTCACACTGAGAGGAATGGTGGTGGCACCTGCTCAGGGGTCAATGCCATATTGAATGGATTGACTGTTCAGATCAGCTGCAGTGAAATCAAACTCTGTATACTCCCTAACCACTAGACAGTTTGTCTACTGCATCTACCAGTCCCCCGATGATAAACGTCTCACTCGTGCCTGTCTGTATAACAGAGATTAAAAGAAGGTTGATACTACAAGTCAAAATATCTAATAATCCAAATGCAAAGAGGCCAAAATGGCAGCCCGATAACTAGGAAAGATTTGGTATCAGCTAGTACAGGCAAGATTGCAAGTGAATTGGTTTGTGTAATCCTATCGTGTGTGTGTGTGTGTGTGTGTGTGTGTGTGTGTGTGTGTGTGTGATGAGGAAAAAAAAATTAGAAACAAAATCAAATATTTGGGATTTATTTCTAGTTCTGCCTTTATGAAGTATATGACTTTGGGGGTATCATGTAACCTTTCAGAAGGGTTTACTTTCCTCGTTTAAAACAGGCATAAGAAGACAAGCCTTTGAAACAACAACTAGGGACCATCGTGATGTGTCACGCAGGGAAACAGGATATTTCCATAAGGACATCACTGTATGTTTTTTGAGTGAGAGATGGAAAGATTAGCTAGAGCGATCCCATGTAGAGGTAAAAACAGACCATCTCATTTTTGCTGCCATGAGGGCTGTGTTTCTGAGGTAGTAGTTACTCTTTCTCATAAATGTAGTCTGTATGAATACTACATCAAAAAAGCATAAGACAATAATAAAATTCTTTGTATAGCATTATTTGTCCTCCTTACCCATGTTTTCTTCTTTTGATCTATCAATATGTGAGCTTGGGTATAGGAACGTATGTTATGGGCTCTTTCCTTTATGTGTTTGAAATAGGAGAAAGGTTGAAAGCTACTGCTCTTCCCTGCACCTCCCCCCCCCCCCAGATTTTCTTTATTTATTTGAGAGAGAGAGAAAGCATGAGCATGAACTGGGGGGAGTTGGCAGAGGGAGAAGCAGACTCCCAGCTGAGCAGATGACCCTGAGATCATGACCTGAACCAAAGGCAGATGCTTAACCAACAGAGCCACCCAAGGACTGTTCTAAAGACATACAAAATTTAAAGGCAGTAATATGTAAGAAAGCTTTGTGAAGCAAGATACATGGTAAATTGCACTCTTGTATAATTTGATAAATTCCCAGAATCACTGACATGTTTCTTAGGAAGAAAAGGTAGAAAATTTTAAAGGATTTCTGTTCTAAACACAATAATTTTATAGTTTTTTTTTTTCTGTAGGGTAAACAGTACTGCTTTGTGTGCTATTAGTGTATCACACGGTGTTTTCAAAAATTTTAGTGACTGCACTCAGTTTTGATAATTTAAGATATTTTCTTTGGTATACTCCTCTATCAGCTCATTCCAAGTGCCTAAATTGGGAGACTGTTTTCATCGTGTCTGAGGATATTCAGTCAATATTTAGAATTTGATTCCTTTCTAAATAACATCTTAAAATATTTTGTTTATTTAGGGCTATAATATTTCCTGGAAATAATTTTTGGAGCGTGTTTATGAAAATTAGGCTGCATTCAGATGAGCTGGGAAAACAATGAGACACTAATGCTAGCAGAATCACTGTTCTCAGACCCAACACTCCTTTTAAAGAAGTCTTTAAAAATTCACAGGGAGCTTGGGAATGCATTACTCTGCTCTCCCAAAGAGAAGATAATGGGGGATTCTCTGGTGAGGGTTTAGGGAGCAAATAAAAAAGCACACCTTTGACATTGAGAAGTCTATAGTGGTGACTAGAGTTGTCTTGACTTTTGTCATTCCCAGTGGGAAATGAGAAAGGGAAATGAAGGCTTTTCTTTGATTAGTTAGAGGATGCTCAAGGGAAGTGCTAACCGTTGAGGGAACAGAGGTATTGAGGCCAAGCCAGCCTGAGGCCCTTGAGACACCCTGGGGTCTCACGTCACATTTGGACGTGATCCAGGTCCAGGAAAGTAGTTTATCTCGGAAGACCAGCCCTATGAAATGTGAAAGAGTGGATAGATCCCTAATGGAGATACCACTGATTTATAATAGTTTTTATTTTTTTAAAGCTTGCGGTATATATTCCTTTTGAGCAGTTTTCAAAATGTTATGTTTGGTGTTTTCAAAATAAAAATTGATCTCAGAAAGCAAATAACCATCCTGGGTAACTGTGGTGGAGATCATTACTGCCTGAACTCAAGGCTTCCTTTTTTATTCCTTTAAACGTTCATAAATCTTTTGGTTGATACTGCAAGTCAAAATATCTAATAATCCAAGGTTAAGAATGACAGCAGTTCCTTTGCTTATGAAGCCAGAGAAAAATCATTTTAGTCAAATGGCAGGTTTGTTTTTATACCAGAACAAAACCGTGCTCTGAACCCTGGGTCTGCTGAAGTTAAAATCACAATAACGTTTTCAGTTGTAGTCACAGGTGTTCACTCAAGCAGAGCTGAGGGCAAGGGGAAGACCATTACATATATATTATATGTGCATATACATATATGTATTATATATATATTAATATCTACACATATATAGATATGTAGTTATATATAACATATATATTAGACTCATGACTACTTCCAATCCCTCTCTCTTCTCTGTTGCAGTGTGATGGAACAGATCTCACTCCAAAGATTCAGGAACTGAAGTTCCAGTGTATAGTATTTTTAAATATACCCAGGTAAGCTCTGTTCGTCCTTTTTCTTTGGTTTGATGTGCACTCCGTTTGGCTTGAGGTTATTGGTTTTCATTACAGAAAATGTCCAGGGCACAAACAGTGAAAGTAAGGTATCTCACTGGCTCGTTAGGGGTTTCCAGGTCTGATCCTTTTGTCTTCCTCCTCAGTTTGTTAGTGTTCTCTGTGGTGGGTGGGTTTTTTTTTTAAATGCGACGTGGCATGTGTGCTATGCACTTACCCATCGTTAAGAAACCCAGGCGCCCCTATTTACTGGAACATTTTAATACAATTCTCAATTACTGATTGCCCCTACCTCCCAAGAATAATAGACTTGAATAAATCCCTGTTCTCAGTTTCCCAAAAGCTGTTAGGAAACCATCCAAACTGATTTTAGCATGGAACTCATTCAAAATTGTTGCTAGCTGATTGCTTTGAAAAAAAGAAATAGGATCAATTAGAGTAGCATTTTCTAGCCAGGATGTCAACTCTCTTTGGTGCTATTATATACCTCAGGAGAAAGGGATATTTAAGATTAACTAGACTCAAAATAAGCACATTTTCTCAGTGGTACAAAATTAAAGTCTGGGCTCCCAAGCCAAGATTTTGGAGGAGATGAATCTATGACCCTTTGTTACTTGCAAACCACACAACTCCAGACACAAAATCTGCAGATAAGTTCTATTTAGACTGAATTTAATCAAAATGAGAATTGTATGTAAATCTAAGGCTAGGAAAACAGTCTCCTGATTACTTTTGGCAAAGCTCAGTATAGTCACCTACAATCCTATTCCAGAAGGATTTTCATCTTCATTATTTCCATAAAAGACCTTGATTCTCAGAAAACATTATTTTGTCAGGAGACATTAGCTCCTTTAATTTTTTTTCTCTGTTTTTCCTCTTGCTCCCCTTCTCATCATTCCTCTTCCAGTTTCCTTTATTTCTCCTTCTTTTTTCTCCATCTCTCATCTTTTCTTCATACCTGTCTCACTCTTCCTCACCTACCTTTGTCTGCTTACCTTCCCAGTGGTTGTTATCTTGGCTATGTACATAATGACCATACTGTGTACCCACCTCCATTTCCTGGCATGCAGTGTCTTCCTCCAAGATCAAATTCTGGAACTGCCCATGGGTAACTCATGGCATATAATAGAAAACAGATGTAATGGATCACTGAGGGATAAATGTTAATAAATAATGAGTTAGGAGGCACTTGGCTACCATGAGAGGCTTTTGCTATAAAATTGTGGCCCATTTTCACAGATGGGTATTTGGAAACGAAAGTCCACTTTTTTTTTTTCAATCAGAAGGTATGCACCAAGAACAGAAAACTGTTCTTAGGCGAGATACACGTTGGATCTCCCTCTAAGGTAATACCTAATGACAATCGTAAGAGTGAGGGAATAAATTTAATTCTGTTTTTAATCTTATCTTGCAGATACTGTGCCGGCACAATGCCCTGGGGGAACCCAGGAGATCACCATGACTTTGAACCTCAGCGTCATGACGATGGTTATATTGAAGTCATTGGATTCACTATGGCCTCTTTGGTGAGCAATACAATATTTTATTGAAATGAAATACATTTTAGTTCTGGAGTTTATTCATCTCGTAGACTTTCTGGGTTGTGGCCTTACATTTTCCTCTCCTACTTTACAAATTGATCAATTTTATGCAATATAGAATTGCTTGGGGAGAACAAGAACAGAAGATAATTCTTTATGTCACCAAGGTGATTGATGCTCAATTGTTTGATTTTCAAAAATAAATACTATTTGTTAATTTTCCTGATTAATTTTCTACCAGAATGAAATGCAGCATTTTTAGGGAAATTAAAGAGCATTTTGCCCCAGACATATCTCAGCAGCATTGCAGAAACCTTGCCATTTGATAGCTTTTTGTTTTACTGAGGACCTACCTTTGTTTAGGTAGAAAGGAAAGTGGTCCTGTGCATTCCTCTTTTTCATGCCTGCTTAAGAATGAGGTGGCTGTCTCCGTTATCACAAAATACCTGAATAAAGAAAGACATCACTATTGTGACAATGATGAATATTCATTTGCTACAGTGTTGAGATCACCTTTGCATTTTAATTTTGTTTGCTTGCATTAAATTGTGAATTATAGTGTAAGGGAAATTTCAAGCAGGTTTTAGCTATGTATTTCAACTTATTGAATGATGAGGAAACCATTTAAAAATTACACTTATCATCTTACCTGATGTAAATCAGACCACCTTATCAGTTTATAAAACGAAAAGTGGAAAAGTTAAAAGCTTTTCCTTGCAATCCCTGGTTCGTTTGGGGTTTGTGCTATGCCTCATGCCTTGAAGGTAAAAGGGTTGTATTCCTTGCTCTAAACAAGACAAAACAGCTCTCTTTGTCATTCATCCTGTGGATCCCTACTGACTCTTCCTGAATCACCTCAGGTTACTAGATCAGACAGAATAGCCTCTTGTGCTTGTGGCAAGAGTGTCTATCACCCAAGATGGTGATGGCGCTCCTGAAGTCTGGTGAAATGATTGTTGAGTGGTGAAGATTGTTCTGGCATTGATCTTATTTTCAGGTCCTAGCTCAAGTTCAGCTCTTTCTTTCCCAAGGTCTGTATGCTAATTACAGGCAAAGACCCTGCTGAGACCAAATGTAGGCATAAATTCAAGAAGGATCTGTGCAAGGAAGAATTCTTAGAAGCAACCAAAAAAAGGGCTCAAATCTGGCCCCATGTGTTTTACTCATTCATTTATTCATGGATTCAGTGAATATTTATGGAGTATTTACCGGTGTGTCAGAGCCTGACAATGTGGCAGAAGACTGTTAGGGAATGTGGAAGAGAAGATGATCCTTCACCTAGGCTTGGGGTGGGGGGCTGGAGGGCAAAGAGAATATTAGATACTTCCCCACTGCTCTCAGTATCAAAATCAAAATGTAGGCCTGCAAGATTGTTTCTCTCTGATTCTCCAGCCTTTCCACTGCCCTCTTTGCTTTCTAGCTCAGGTAGCCTTCCAAGTCAAGCTTAGCTTTGAACATTTCTTGCTGCTTTTGCACCACAGGACCATTGCACAGACTTTTTCTCTATAAAATATTTTTTGATTCTCCATCTTCTATAATTTCTCAACCCATATCTATGTCAGGTCCTTTTTATAGTCTTGCTTGGGTTATTTTTGTTGACAAATGCATAGTGTCTGGACAGGAAAGATATAGCCAACTGACACAGGGTAACTGGAGGAGAGTTTGTAGAGGGACCCGGCAAATAGTGAAGTAGGTTTGTGAAAAGGAATGATGGGTGGTGGTGTATTCCTGAGCTGAACGTCCAAAGGTAAAGAAACAGTCAGCTGCACCAGAAGAAGGACTGTTTGGGAAGGACCACCTGATAGGAGTAGTGTTTGCTGAGTGGAAGCAGTGAGTCATTGCCAGCATGGCAGGAAGGAAACTAGAGCCCTAGATAGACCACCCCACTCTTCTTGGCCCTGAAGATCTTCCACTGGTGCCTACCTCTGGAGAAGTCTAACCAGATCCCAGCGGACAAGTGGCTACTGATAAAGTCTGAGTAGGTCAGGCTCACAGGGCAAGGAGGGCAGGAAAGGGTGGAGTGCCAGCCAGGAGTGGCAGGTGGTGGGTATCCATCACTCCAGTGTGTGTCTTCCACACAACAGAGAGTTGGTACTTGTAGCTGGCTTGAGCAAATGTGGCAGAGTGAATGCATTTTGCCAGGAGAAGAAGAGGAGGATTGGGCATTCTGTAGAAAGAGAAATTTCCATACACTCCAAAGTATGAGAGATCCTAGTCCTCTGTGGGAACAGTAATTCATTTGATGGAGGTGAAAAGTGAGAGTGGTTAGGCAAGGACCAGATCATGGAGTGATTACAGGATTCATCTAGAGGTTTTGACTTTGTTCCACGGTCAATGGGGAAATGGCAAAAGGTGCTTTTAAATAAGTATTTGTTATGAGAAAAGCCCAGTATAAAAATAGACAAAATAATATATTGACCCTCACGTGCCATCACCTAGCTTATAACAGTATGTCATGTTCAACACATAGGCAATCTTCTTTCTGTCCCTACCTTGACCGCCACCCCTATATTAATGTGAAGCACATCTCTGGCATTATATCACTTACTTATAAATACTTCTGTATGTGTTTTTAGAAGATAAGACTATGAACACAACTATATGCCTTATATCTGAAAAAAATTAAGGCAGTAGCATCTGAATATTACCATTTACCAAGTGCTCAAACATCCAGTTGTCTTGCAAATGTCCCTTGCTTCCTTGTGCTCTGTGAGTTTGAACCAGGATCCAAGTAAAATTTATTTGTTGTAATTGATTAACATGACTCTTATGTATCTACAGGTTTCTGCCCATCTCTTTACCTTCTTCATTTACTTATTGAAGAAACCAGGCTGTTCGTCCTGTAACGCTTCCCTGAGTTTGAATTGTGCTGATTATTCCTGAGCTGTCAGCTAACATGATCCTCTCCCTTGCTGTTTCCTTTAAGTTGCTGGTTGGATGCGGATCCTCCCAGCCCCCAAATCTACTTTGTGGCTAGTGTTTCCTTCTTCTGGAAGAGGATAGGTAATATCTAGTTGTCTCTCCGGTGTGACTAGTGGTCCCTGATAAGCATTGTCTGGATCCAGAAATCATTAGAGATTGGCAGAGTAGTGATATTCTAATTCTATCCTTTTTCACTAATTAACTGGAATATTTCTATAAAGAGCAATTTCACCCATCATTTGGCTGCTTGGTTACCTTATTGGTATAGGAAAAGCAGGATAACAAATTTGTTTTATTTATATGTCTTCAAAATAAGTAATTACTAACATCTTTGGATGGTGACCATTGTTTTAAACGGATTTGAGTTTTTAGGATGCTTGCCATTCCAAATTTGGGTCTGTGTACCCTCCCCTCAAATCTGGGTGGACTTACAAATACTTAGCAAGTCAGGTACAGTGGAAGTGACCCTGGGTAACTCGGGGTTCTGGACCATGAAAGGCCAAGCAGCCCATGGGAAATACAGGTCATACTGATGTTCTCTAATTAATAGGAATTTTATAAGTTTCAGGTAATATTTGTCATTTAAAATGTTTCCCTGTCTTCATTCATGTAATGTTAGTCATAAATATCTATTGAACACTTACTAATCCACAAATTCTTATTGAATTAATAAATGACACTCTGCTACATGAAACAGATACGAAATGGACCCAGAGACCAGCCCTGTCCTCAGGGTGCCCACAGTTCAGTGTTATGGGAGGACACACACAAAAAAGCAATTACTGCGTTCTGGCCTCACAAATTCTAGGAGAAAGGCATGTGTAGAGCTAGGAAGAATTGAAACCAAACAGTGCTTATTAAATGGGAAAATCAGCAAAAATTGCACAGAGGAGGCAGGAGTGCCTACGGAAGAGATTGTGAGCGTCCGTTCTGTGGGGGAATGAGCCTGAGAGAACGTGGTGTCCCCGAGCTCTCATGATGGCTCAGCGGTGGCACATCTGCTGAAGAAAGACGCTGCTATGGAGAAAGGATAGGACAGGACCAGGTTTTTGTAACCATGAAGCAGGAAGGTTGGGAGAGATGGAATGAGACAGAATCAGATTTGCAGTTTAGAAAGATTGCCTGGATGTCTGGGTGGAAGGTGACCAGAATCTTTCCTGCTGGAGGCAGAGAGACAAAGCAAGATGTCGGTACTGAAGCCCAGGGGCAGCAATGGGAGGCCTGGAATCCGGGGAAGAAAGTGGTAATGACGGGGGCGATGCACAACTTCAAGGGTTATTCAGTCACGGTGACTTACTGTAGAGGGTTAAAAGGACTATACATGAATCCTGGCCAGCGAGGGCAGGCCATGAGGTAAAGGGTGAATATGTTAGAGATGTGGAGAATATCAAAGAAATATAATATTGCCAAAAAACGAGTTGTGGTTTTTTTTTAACTGTATTTTTAAATTTTATTTTAATCCCAGTCTAGTTAATATACAGTGTTGTTAGTTTCAGGTGAATGACATAGTGATTTAACAGTTCTATGTATTGTGTTATTAATGGTTCTATATATTGTGATATATAGATATATAGTCATCTAACACTTCTATATATATATGATGGTTATATAGAAGTATATCAAAATATAGGGATTTAACAGTTCTATATATTACCCAGTGCTCAATTTATGTAAGTTAAATTTGAAACTCCTATAAGGCACCTAGGGAGATAGAAACAATTTGAAATATATGTTTAGAGCTCATGGGATCCTTCCAGGTTGGGGGAGAGGGTTTGGGGGTCTCTCAGATCTCCTTCCCGCCCATCCCATTAGTAGGAAAAGGAGAAGAATAATAGTTGATAGAAGCTGGTGAAGAGAAAATGGAATACCAAAAGTACATCAATTATTTCTTCTCCTTATATGATATGAATCATGTAAAAATACATAGCAGCTAGCATCAAATGTGGATCTCAGATTCTAGTGACTTTAGATTGCTTCCAAGATAAAAAAAAAAAAATTCTACTTCAAGAAAGCAGAGTTAAATGTAGTGTATACTGCACAGTTTTGAACATCCTATGCTCTCTGAAGAATATGGGCATATGTTTCTGTTTTCATTCACATCTTACCTGACTGCTCATATAACAATACACTATTGTTCTAGAAGAAAGAATTTCATTTCCAGGACTTGGGTCTCATGTTTCTTGAAACTATTATGCTGATTATGTTTCTAAGAGCATAAATTATTTGAAAACGACATCTGTGTAACATGATTGCATAAACAGAAGACTGTGGTTATTTGGATATATGTATATATTTTTGTGAATTTAAAATATTCAGAGTGGCACTTGAAGAGAGACTCAAACAGAATTACTGGGTGGGAAAAAAACACTGTTTCTTTTAGACTCTTTATCTTGTGATTGCAAACTTCAAAACAGTAGTCTTCAGTTTGTTTCCCTGGTTGAAACGCATTCCTAGAATTAAGATGATTCTTCATTGAGTTCTCGGTAACCTGATTACCTTTTTCTTTTCTTTTTTAAGATTTTATTTATTTCAGAGAGAGAGAGCATGCAAGCAAATGGGCTGAGGGGTGGGGCAGTAGAAGAAGAAGGAGAGATTATTTTAAGCAGACTCCTTACCCAGTGTGAGGGGCTTAATCTCTCCACCATGAGCTTATGGAGACTGTCTCCCTACCAACAGGGGCTCAGCCTCACCACCATGAGAACATGACCTGAGCCAAAACCAAGAATCAGAAATTTAACCAGCTGAGCCACCCAGGCGCCGCCTGATTCCCTTTCTGGATTCTATGCAGACCAGAATCAGACACTGTAATTTGTATTTATTTCTGCCTCAGGCTTTTTTCCTTTATGGTTTTGGAGATCTTTTCATGTTGAGTCTTTTTCTAAGTAATCTAAAACTCTAGGACAGACCAAAGCATTATACAGATTGAGGCACTGGTCACCGAATTTGCTGTGCAGTATGAAATCCAAAGATTTCAGTCTCCTGAACTTTAAAGAAAGTGGAGCCAGTTTTCTTTATGTTAATTGAAATTAAAATATGTAAGCTCTTTTGTATTTATGAAGTAGAAAAGCTTAAAGGTTATTTGGTGAGAGAAATCACATGGAGAAATTCCCAGGGCTGAAGTTTTATATACACCAGAGAGTATATTCTTTATTTTTTCAGGAAAAAAATATTAAATGTGTGCTTATTTTGATAAAACACGAAGAACTAAAAATAAAAATATCAGTCATAGTTAAATGATCTGTAACTATTTATATTTTGGTATGTTTTCTTCCAATTGCTATATGTGTGTTTTTAAACTTATAAGAAATTGTATTAGTTAAACCCATAGCACAAATGGCTGTCTACTCTTTCATATATAAATATCTCAATTTATATAATAATTATTCCTTTATGAAAAGCTTCCTTTATGAAATATTGAGGGTTTTGGATGCATGGTGGTGTAAATAATCCTGTAATAATTACTCGTAAACCTCTGTTCACATTTTAAAATACTATCTGATGACATATCCCCACAGAAGAAATTACTGTTAATGACATAAATATTTTAAAGCCTCTTAATAACAGTTATAAAACTGCTTTCTAGAAAGTTTGTTCTGTTTACTTGCCCAACAACAATGAACATGAATACCTATTAAGATGTAACAACATCCCACAGGTGCTGGAAATGTGTTCACAGATAGAAACAAAAAGCTATTCTAAAATTACACCTTGATGAAACAGAAGGGAAGGTGAAAATAAAATTTCATCCCTAGAAAGAAAGAGAGAAATCATGTGTGTTTTATCCATCCCATTATGTCCTATGTGAGTAAGGACACGTTGTTTTAACTTTATCGTTACCTTGCGTGGTTTTTTGGTTTTTTGAACTGTGGGGGGGTTTTTGCATATTTTAATAGGCTGTTTAATCTTTTATCGTTGAATTTCAGGAGTTATTTATATATTCCGAATACAAGTCTTTTGACAGATCTATTTAGTGCTAATACATTCTCTATCTCTTCTCATCTTTTTATTTTCTTAGTGTTTGTTTTGACAAGCAGAACTTTAAACATTCTTCTGAATTCCAATTCTATGAGGTAGGCTTATTTCATGTGAGTGCTTTCTGCGCCTTTCTTAAGAAACCTTGCTTATTCCAAGAAAGGTTGGGAAAATATCCTCCTGTGTTTGATTTTTAAAGATTGGTAGTTTTGGTAGTTTTAGCTTTTGTGTATAAGTCTGTAATTCAGCCCAAATTAATTTGTGTGAATTGTATAAAGTATGTATTAAGATTTGTTTTTATTTTTTTTTAAGATTTTATTTATTTATTTGATAGAGAGAAATTACAAGTACACTGAGAGGCAGGCAGAGAGAGAGAGAGAAGGAAGCAGGCTCCCTGCTGAGCAGAGAGCCCGATGCGGGACTCGATCCCGGGACCGAGATCATGACCTGAGCCGAAGGCAGCGGCTTAACCCCCTGAGCCACCCAGGCACCCCAAGATTTGTTTTTAAAAAAATACATTTACCCAGTTTTTTCCCAGCATTATTTGCTGATAGATAGACTTTGCTATAGAATTACTTCAGTGCCTTTCAGTTGAATGTGGTTCTGTTTCTGGACTCTATCCTGTTTCACTGATTTATTTCTTTATCCTTATGGCAGTACCACAGTGTTTTGATTACTGTAGCTTCATAGTAAGTCTTCAAACGGGTAACATGAATCATTCCACTTTGCCCTTCTAAGAATGTTTTGGGTATTCTGTCTTTTGCATTTGTACATAAATTTTAGGATCAGTTTGTGTTGACCAAACAAACAAACAAACACTGCTGGGATTTTAATTGGGATTGCTTTGAATCTTTAGAGTAGGGAGAATCGACATGTTACCAGTGTGAGTGTTCTAATCTACAAATATATCTTTCTCCAGTTAGCTGTTCTCTCATTTCTCTTAGCAAAGTTTTATACTTTTATAGTTTCAGCATGGTTTTCAGGCTTTTGCGTACCATCTGCTGATTTTGTTCCTAAATCTTTTATGTCCTCTTCTCTGCTCCCACCCAGCCAGGATTGCCCATCATTCCCATCTGACGGCAAGTAGAGTAAGGGCTTGGGTACTAAGAAAGAGAATGAAGCTTGGAGACAAGTATCACGGGGAGGAGTGTAGTGTGGCAAGACACACGGTCTCAAGCCACACCTGTGGCATGAAGGAAAGTTGTTCTGGTCTGGGCAGCAGGGCAGTATGGCCGTGAATATACTTTGTTCAGGGGATGTCTTTGTTTGCCTCTCAGGGCCCGGGCTACCAGAAGGGCAATGTTTGAAATTTTCACAAAAGTGATAGATGCTAGATACAATAGATAATTCAATCTCTGTCACGAATAAACCACGATATTATCACCAGTAAATGATTCCTTCTAGCAAATCATGGGGATATTTATGGTTAAGCCTAGACCACTCTGAGTGATGAAAAATAAGCATTTCTAATAAGCATTTAAAGTATTAAGGAGGGCAGGTATTGCATGGAGCACTGGCTGTGGTGCATAAACAATGAATCTTGGAACACTGAGAAAATAAAATAAGAATTACCTTTACTCTAACTTGTTCCAAAAATAGCGTGGCTGTGCTAATAATAATAGAACTGTCTTTATCCTGAAAAGCTATGTAGTATAATTCCTCCTGTGCCTCGCAGTGATCTTGGGTTGATTTTGAAATGCCAGTGGGACAGCTGTTTACGTGTTTGTGGTATTTGCTGCTGCTCTAATTTGAGGCTGAGAAGATGACTTAAAAATGCTCTACAGTACCGTGTATGCCTTCTCATACCAAAGGGTTGGAAAGTATTTAAAACAGTTTTCAATTCTGTCAAAGTCAAAGGAAGAAGTTCTCACCTGGCAGGTTCTGCATTTTTATTTGTGATTAGGCCTAGTCAAGGGTGACCAAGGGGAGGAGAAGAAATGGCATTTCCAGAACACTGGATGAAGGCATAGAGCTCTCAGCTGAGAAGTACTTGAAGGCAAGGGAAATATATTAGAAAAGTTCTGGACATGAGAGAGTGGCTCTAATCTAAGTGATTTAAGTGGATCATTTGAGTACACCCAAGAAAAACTTCCAGCTGCATAACAAAGGATCGGGGAATAGACCAAAAAGAACTTTAGTAAATTCTGACTGCATCCTCCTCTGCTTTCTTGTTCTCCCAACTAATTGAAAAAAATTGTATGTAAAGCACACAATGGAATGCTTTTAACATTACAGGTGTTCTATAAGTAGTTCTTCTCAGTTTTTATCCTTTTTTCTTTCTGTCCTTTTTGTCCCTTTGTGTTTCTTTTCTCTTTGGAATTATAGATAATTAAGTTTCTTTTACTCAAATTAATTTTTATACAAGTATTAAAAAAAAAGAAATTCAATGCATCAGAAAATACACATATCTGGCAACGAAATAAGGGGAGATTGACTTCACAAATCTCTTAACAAAGTTTATTCCCCATTCATGGAAATGAGACATACAGAAACAGGTTGATACTATGTTTTAATCTTTGAAATTTTGAGCAAGTTACAATTTTACTTCTTTTTTAATATTTATTATAAGCTAATTGATAACTCAAAATACATAATATAACCTTGCTGAAAAATTATTTAGCAGTATCTGCTCAAGTTAATTATACATCTCAGCTTAACAGCGTAACAATTGTTCTCATTGTATGTACCCAAGAAAGTATCTAGCAAAAGATACATACAAGAAAGTTTATATCCACAATAGCTACAAACTGGAAACTTGGAAACAACCAAATGTTTACCAGCTGAAGAACAAATATATACATTTTGCTAGATAGTACTTAAAAATAATGAACAAAAAACTTCAGACACAAAAGAGTCAGCTACTCCTATGGTTTACATGAATTTCAAGTTCAAACAAATTGAATCTATGGTGATAGGAGTCAGACT
Organism: Mustela nigripes; assembly: GCF_022355385.1. Taxonomy (NCBI): domain Eukaryota; kingdom Metazoa; phylum Chordata; class Mammalia; order Carnivora; family Mustelidae; genus Mustela; species Mustela nigripes. The sequence continues at coordinate 15,717,379 of NC_081560.1, forward strand.
ATTGGTTGCTAACTGGTTTGTGGGAGGGGTATAAAAAGACTGGAAAGGAGCACATGGAAAACTATAAATTATCTAAAGCTTGATCAGGATGGTGATTCACATATGTGTATAAAATAGTCATCAAGTTGTATAATTTGTGTACTCTTTTAAAACCAAATATGTATAATTTTCATTCATCCCTAAAGGTAAATGATAACTATATATGTAATAACATACACAACATAAAAACATATAGTATATAATTTAACATATATAAATATACATGTGTGCATATACATATTTTTTTAACTAATTCAGGTAAGTTAATGCTACTTTGTTGTTCTTAACAACAGGCTTTTCATGTTAGATTGACTTTTCCATTCTTTGGCCACCATGGTGAACTGAGCTCTGTGTTTGATTTTGATCCTCAAAGCTGCTTTACCTTTTATAATGTTTGTAATTGAGTAATTAATATAATTTTGCATTTCTTTGGTCTTATACAGATTAAATTTTAGGTTTGAGGAGGTTTTTGGTAAAAAGAAAAAAGAAGGATTTTTTCTTTTTTCCTTTTTTCCAAACTTTTCCCCCAAGTTTGAAAATTAAACAAGGATGGGTTGCCAATATAAATATGAATATATTTAATATATAATTTATAGTTACATATTATAGCATATACATATATAAGATATATGTTATGTATACATAAATATGTTGGGTAGCTATATTATGTATTTATACTTAAAGAATACATATTATAATATATGTTTATATTTTAATTAGAAAAATGTCCCTTAACCTGTGCTTTATGTCCTTTATAGTTTTTTTTTCTCCTTACATTGGTTATTCAGTGGGAATAAATAGCACAAAGAGCAACTTCTGTATCAAAGTAATGTGATTAAATTAAGACTGAAAATAAGTAACACCGAAAATTGGCTATTGAGCATTTTTGGTCAAGCTCATAAGAAGTTGAGACTTTAGTTCATTTTGTTAAGGTGACTTACCTGAGGTTTCCCAGTCCACTCCTGGCTAGCAACTTTCACTATGTTTACCAAAGGCCTTTGGGTTATTCAGAGCGCACTTGGGGGTTCTAGCTTTCCTGACTCTTAAGAACTAACTTCCAGCTTCCTTTGGACTCTTGAATTCACAGGCTGCCCTGCAAGTTGGGGGCCATGGGGAAAGGCTACACCAGTGTCGGGAGGTCATGCTGCTCACTTACAAGTCCATCCCCATGCAAGTGGATGGGGAGCCCTGTAGGTTGGCCCCAGCTATGATTCGGATCTCCTTGAGGAATCAAGCCAACATGGTACAGAAGAGCAAGAGGAGAACATCCATGCCTTTACTCAATGAGTGAGTCTGCCCCTTGCCTACCTTTGTGAACACAAAGATCATGAAGAGAGCGCCAAGCATGTGCATGGTCTAGGGGCCTTACTGTGAAAAAGGAACAAAGTCCAAGAAACAGCAGTTCCTTGGTCTCTCTGACATATGTTTCTTCATATTTATTACACAGTGATCACACTCTAACTTTAGAAATAACTACTGTATTGTACACAAGGTAGATAACGCTTCTTCATTGACCACTTTGGTATAGATTTATTGGGAACAACAGAAAATCATTATGAGTGATTCTAGGGTCATAAAATGCATCAAGATAAGAATGCTCTGTTTTGTTTTAAGAAGGCAAGCTGCTGGCCTCTTTTCTACCCAGGTCACTTGGAGAGTGTTGATTTCACCAGTAGTGGGAGGTGGGCAGAGCTGGGTGTTTGAAGCTCACCCTCTCTCCACAATTGCATCCCCTTCTGCCTGTTAGTGAGTTACTTTCCTGGTGCCCCCGTATTGGGATCCCATGGATGCTGGTGCTTCAACCCAGTTTTGCCATTCTGAGGGGCATCCTGTTGTCTAGATACAACCTAACTTACTATTCCATACCGAAATAAACTGTATCCCTCTTGAACCCTTTCTTTCCTTAGGTGTTTTGATGAACCAATTTGAGATAAGGAGATAATAACTGGATATTTAGAGTATATATTCCCCTTAGAGCACCCCTTCATCTAATTGTTTTTGTTTGTTTGTTTTAATAGCAGTATCTATCTGGGGTTGGAGAAGGGCATGGGGAAGGATGGCAATTTAGGGCCTCTTTTTGAGTATCTTCTCTATATAATGCCCATATGGTTAGTCTAACCCAAGGTAGGGTCATTTCTGGGCTGAGTCTTGGGTCATTATTCTGTCCCTGGGGGGACCCTCCAATGTGCTCCTCCTGTTTGTGGCCTGTGGTGCATGGTTAATGATGTGTCCTGAATGGCTGGCTTCCTGCAGTGCCTATGAAGCAGGGCATGCTTTGACAATCTACAGGAGTGCCTAGAATAAACCAGTGACACAGGTGCCATAGCTCACTGCCAGAACCTGACTTCACCTCTCTTTCTGAGATGGCATATGTTGAGGAATAGCATTAGACGGGGCTCTTCCAGTGTCTGCATTTTCGGTATCTGCTTCTGAGTCTGAAGCTGGCATGAGAAAGCCTCTCTCCTCTGCTTCCCCCTTTCCTGGAGTCTCTCTGGACATCAGAGTCACTCAGCACTTTCCCCAGATCATTATCCAGACAGCCTGTCAGTTCTATTCCTTACTTTGTTTACATTTTGCAGCTAGTGAAACTCCTAGCTCATTCCTCCCTGGTTTTCTTTTCTCCTTGCTTGAACTCCCATTAAGCTGAATATTCAACTGGCCAGTTTATATGTGAAAAAGGTAGGATGTCAACAACCATATACAGTTGACCAGATGCTCTCTAGAAACATTAGTGTTAATCCCTGAACCAGTGGTTGGGGAGAAAGCTCTGAAATACTAAATGAAAAGCCATCTTGGAGACAATATAGCAGCTCAGGTTGTTTTGGGTCATTTGGAGATAGTAAAGAAACTGTAATAAAACGAAAAGTTCTTAATATCTACAGGCAACGACCTCCCATCCCTGTTCCTGGTGGTGCTGTATTTGATGACCTTATCAGACGCGAAATTGTTTCCGGGTGCTTAGTTTCAAACAGTTGTTGGTCTTGAACTGAGAAAGAATTTGTATTTTCTCAGCAACTATATTGTGAAGAATTCATTTGGGCTTTCTTCACATATGAAAACAAATACAAATAGTTGTTTTCTTTTCGTACTTAGATTACATACGACGGATGATGCGATGCCATAGATATAACGGCGGGGTGTTCCAGAAACAGCCTCAAGTCAAAAATCATTCCTTTCCACCAGGGGGCAGTGGTGCGTCCTAAGCAGCCTCTGGTCTCAGGAAATCCCTGAAGGATGTTAAAAAGCTTTTCGGTTCCAAAAAGGACACTTGTAAAACTTAACCGAGATATTTACTGCTACCGATGATAAATAACTATTAAAACACTATATTTGTTAGAAAATCAATACAGATAGCACATTTTCAAAGGAAAACCAAACATCACCTTATCTTGTCACGAGTATTAAAAACTAAACCCTGACTGCTCTGTTCACCCTTGGCAATTAGGTTTCTTCTTTCTATTTTACTAGAAATCCTTGTTTTGAAATCTGACTTCTTCCACTGGATTTCCAGATGGAGTTTCCAGTTTGAGGGTTGCCTGGCCATGAAGACCTTTCTACAAGTTTTCTTCAACTTTCTAAGTCCTCTAGGCTTTTCTGTTTCGGCCACAATTGTGCCAGGTTCACTTGCACAGCCATGGTGGAGAGATAATTGGAAGATATTTATTTTCTTCCTTCCTTCCTTCCCTGTTTTCCTCTTTCATTCTCTCTTTCTCTCTCATCCCTCCTTGTGTTCCATGACTCCCTGTTACCTCTGTTCCATTTGCCTGTCTTCTTTCAGAAGAAAGAGAACTGCTTTGTAAAGTCTAGAGAACTCATTTAGAAACCTCTGTGTTTGATGAGGATTGGGGGGTGGGGGTACGGAGTTAACTGTGTCTGTTTGAGAATCAAGTACTGTGGTTCCCTAAACAGCTGGCTTCCTTTTCCACTTGAGCAGTGGTGTTCCTCACAGGTTTGCCTTTCTCTGGGAGATCACATCTGTACCCCAGATTTCATTTGTGACTGATAATGGAGTAATTTCACATCTGTGTCTTCTAGCCTGGCATTCCTTCTAACAGCCAGAGACTCACACCCAGATGTCTCAGCTGATATCTTTACCTGGATATCCCCTAGCAACCTCAGACTGAAGGCTGAAAATGGCCTTATTAACTCTGCTCCCATTGCTTTCTCTGCTCATCAACCAGTGAGCCCTCTTCATTCATATTTGTCTATAAGGAACCATCTACCCATTCACCATGCCCCTGCCATGGAGTCCTCCGAGTCACCCACACTGTTACACATCCAAGTGGCCTTGGAGGCCTACCTCCTATTTATTTTCCATGTCTTTTTTGGAGGATGGGGTGGTTAAAGATTTATTTATTTCATAAAGGGCAGGAAGGGGCTGAGGGAGAGCGCATCTTCAAGCAGACTTCCCGCTGAGGGCTGGGCCCAACTTGTGGCTTGATTCCATGGCCCTGAGATGATGGCTTGAGCCAAACCCAAGAGTCAGACACTCAACCATCTGAGCCACCCAAGCACCCCTATTTCCCATATCTTTAATTCACACCACTTACCCACTCTGCTAGTAATACAGCTTCTGTTCAAAGGCCATCTAAGTTCACTCACTCACCCTGTCATCACTAAATGATGCTCATGATTTCTTGATTCCGGTGTCACTGCCCTTCATGCAATGCTTTTCCAATAGATTAATCAGAAGGATCTTTCTAGAAAAGTTAAACTTGCATTCCTTAGCCTTACAGAACGTTTTGATCATTGCCATCATCATCTTCTTCCTGTGCTCCAGAGGTCATCGCTCATCTGGAGCACTGGCATCTTTTGCATGTCTCTTGCTCTTCTTGCACTGCCTTCTTTCCTGCCTTTTTGTCGGTTGACTCTTGCTGAAGTTCAAGACTCCATTGAAATGTCACTTTCCCTAAGAGTCCTTTTCAATCTACTTCTAGATCGAAAGTGGATCTACTTCTAGGTCTACTTCTAGATTCTGTTAGATACTCTGTTGGGGTTCTAGGTTACGTTCATCACACCATCTACCAAGAATAATATAGTTCTTGGTTTACTTGTCTCTCTTTCCAGCTTGGAGTTTTCCTCTTAGGATCCTCAGTGCCTACCAGTATGTCTGAGATATGATTAGCTGTTGAATAACTGACTTGCACATGGACCGGATCGGTAATCCTGTATCTATTAACATTGCTCTGAGACTGCATCTAAAATAACATAGATCTAAAATCCATGAATATAAAAGTAACATAGGTAACATCTTGATGACACTTGGTGTGAATAAATGGAAGATACATACTCAAGAATTTCAAGATTTGGTTCACATGGATTGGATACGTGAGGGAATTCCCATGAGAAATTATTAAAGAGTAGGCCATCATGATGCCACTAGATCTTCATTTATACAAAAACATTTATTTCCAAATAATTCTTCTTAGTCTATAATCCCATTTGCTATTACCATATAGAAACTGAAGGGCTAGACCTGTTGTGTTCAGTAGACCCCCATCTCTCTGGGACAGGAGCATATCTCATTTTATCATGGCTTATGAATCTATTCAAAATAAGAACCGCAGTGAATATCATTCCCCCAAAAAGTAATAGCAGAGATTCATCTAGCTTCCTATTCATGTGCTAGTAACATGGTGCCCAGGTAAACTTGATGACGCTCTTCAAAAAGCACCTTTGAAAGAGAGCAGAAATGTAAAATTTCTCAGGTGGTTAGGGAGATCTTAAGCCAAGTGACTCCTGAGCTCACTGGTAATGAAGATTCCACTGGGAAAGGCAATCATATTAGTCAGGGGCAAGATTTCTAGTTGGAAGACTTTGAATTGGGCAACTCAATGGGTTGGAGTCCTTCATCCTGGTGCTCAGAAGTATTATTGGTTGTAACTGATAGTCCTTTGAGGAACACAAGGAGTTGATCCACGGGTAACTTTATGTGTGAATTTATATACCCAGCAGAAAAGAGGGATGGCTGTGCCTACCACAGTTACAGCAAAGCTCTTCAAATCCTCTGGGAGAGTGGAGAGAATCATTTTGTAAATGTGACAACAAATTTTAGGTTTAGTTTCTTAAATTTTGTGTTTCATCTTTTCTAATAACTACTGAAGTTCCTTTCCTTTATAAAAGAAGAGAGAAAAGGGTGAAGTCTATGGTCCCCCTCTTCTACCAAGAGTATGAGTGGAATTACGACATCACTGTGATGAATTTAGGCTTTCTTGGTATTACCTTCAGAGTCATTAAAGGTTTGGTTGAGCCACGCTTTTTCAAGATGGTTGTTTTTTGACACAAATTTCCTACAGAGATCTGGAATCAAGAGGACTATGTTAAAGGATTAAATTTACTTTGACTTTCCTCAAAGATGAGTTTACTATGCCAGCCTACCCCCTCTAGTGTATGTGTGTGTGTGTGTGTGTGTGTGTGTATGTGCGCACGCACATGCATGTGTATTTGTATGCGTGCGCACGCGCATCCTCTCTTTGGATGTCTCCAATGACCTAGAGCAAGAGAGGAACATGAAGATGCCTCCTGCCCGCCTGCAGCCCTGCCCAGTGTCCGCGCTCTCGCAGCATCTGCCCGTGCCCTGCCCTGTGCTGCGGTCCGTGGCTTGCCTTAGAGCCAGCCCTTGCCATGTGTCCTGTTGGCTTCATTGCTATCACCGGCTTTTTGGATTATGTCCGTGGCTGGCTGGATTTTCCTTTTCTTTTCATTCACTGTTTGGTGACGCGCTCATTTAATTTCTGTTTAAATTTTGTGTGTCTCTCTTTCTCTCTCCTGGCTTGTTCCCTGTCTGTCCACGCTGTTGTGCTGACTGTCTTCGCTGCTCATTCCCTGCTGCCTCTAGTATCCATCAGGTGCCAGCTGCTGACCTGCGGAGAGTGTCTGCCCCCCCTGGCTCCTTCACCACGTGAGTACAAAGCCGGTCCATTTCTACATTTTGTCTAGCACCCTCCTGTCCTCCTCAGGGTTAGACTACCTGCCTCCTTTTCCCTCCCAGGTCTGCTTCTCAGACAAGGACCCGCCAGCCCCAATGGCCAGGGGCCTCTCTGTGATTTGAAATGGAATTGTCCAGTTCTTTGCGTTCGATTTGTCTCGGTCCTCTAAGGGTTCAGGTGTCAATTTTTGATGAGTTACTTTAGGGCCCATAATTGCGTGGGGTTGTATAAAATTCCAAACTAAGCACTGGTTTCTATGGAGAGTTTGTGATAGTCCTTTGGCCATGCCATTATCTGTAGCTCTGGGATGATGTTGAAGGAGTGTGCCTACTGCCCTTGATTTGTGAATGGACCCCCTCAAATTAAGTGTGGAGTTTTGAGTGCTTGCATATGCATCCGGGCATTATTTGGGTGGAAAATCCATGGTTGTAATAAAAAGTGAATGACTGAAAACTCTCTGAGTTAGCAAAACACACTTCATTCATAGTTAATAATTTGTACTTGATGTGTTCTATGCTTTTATTTTTTTCTAGTGAAAAAAATATCTTTTTTTTTTTTTTTAAAGCACCTTGGGATTTCTTTTTCGTCTTGTTGCCTCTTTATTGCCCTTTTCCTTTCAGATACTTAGCTTTTGTTCAGGTTTAGGTACTGGTACAGATGCTGGTATTAACTACTGAAATTATTACTACCCCAACAGCCCTATGTCACATGTGCTATTATCTCCATCCGTGGTCTTGTGGGGAATCTGGTGCACGAAGCATTCGGTAACTTGCTCAAGGTCACACAGCTGACAAGTGGTAGATTGGGATGCAAACTCAGATGGCTTGGCTTCAGAGTTCACACCTTTAACAATTTACAGTTTGCCACTTTCATCTATGAGGAGCCTGTCTTCCTCTTACGCCCTAGTTGAATCATTGACTTCTCAAGGAATTCTTTGTTGATTCTTGTTGGGGTAGTTATGTTCTCACTGGGTCCACTATTGATATACGTATTATAGTTATCAAGGTTTAATAGGCTGGTATTAATTACATTAGCTCATGTGTGTGTTGCAGGGGGTGGGGGGTGTTGTGCACTAGACTTAGACTACCTGAGATCACTGACCATATCTTCTTAGGAATTTTTGTGTCCCCACCTCTGAACACAGATCTTTTTTTTTTTTTTTTTTTAATGGAATACTATGCAGCCATCAAAAGAAATGAAATCTTGCCATTTGCAACAACATGGATGAACACAGATCTTAACACAAAATATTCCGAAACCAAACAGAGTCGTTAGTTGGCAGAATGAATGAATGGAAGAATACATCTCTAATTGAACTGTACAGTGTCTCTCATTTAGGAATACGCCAAAATTATTCCTAAAGTCCAATCATATAATCCTACTTTCAGTCCTAGTCCTACAGATACACACTCATTCATTCATTTTTCACAAAACATTACTTTGTACATGTTCTGTGTCCACCATTTTGTGCTTGGAATCTAGAGGTGAGCCCAGTGTCTCCATTGGGCTGCCTTCTTGGAACTTAAAATTGAGGCCAGAAAATCAACAGGAAAATGACATTTAATTTTCAATTTGGAGGTTATTCTGCAGGTATATCCTACATTTTACAATAGGCCTCTTCAACAAATGGGAGTCCAAGGAATGGCTTTCAGTGATTTTCAGAGTTCAAAGAATCAAGAATATCACCAATAGAGATGCACTGGAATCTATCCCATGTCTATTACAGTTTTAGTTGTATAATTTAAACACGGCTTTTTTTTTGGTTCCGGGTGTGCATACTACAGTAGGGTAAACTGTCACTGTTCTGTAACGGTGGAACAACTAAGTGTGGCCACTTTAAAACTTGAATGTTGATCTAAAATATTTTATATCTATATATAATATATTAAATGTTACATATTATAAATTTTGTATTTCCATATCTCTGAAATACTTATGTAACAACACTTACTAAATTAGAGTATTTTATTTTAATTTTTAACTTTAAAATTTTTTTCCCAAGATTTTATTTATGAATTTGACAGAGAGCGTGAGAGTACAAGCAGGGGGAGAGGCAGTGGCAGTGGGAGAGGTCATTCCCCGCTGAGCCTGGGGTCATGACCTGAGCCAAAGGCAGACACTTAACAGACTGAGCCACCCAGGCACCCGTAACTTAGCCTATTAAAAATATATATATAGATAAGAAAACACTGTCACAACTGCCAAGGAGCCTAAGGTAAAATCCAAGAACAAGTAGTGTCTTTACATATTAAGGTCATGGTTAACAGTTTTGACCCACTCTCATGCTGCTGTTTGCTACTGTCAGCAGTGTTTAATAATCACATTAATGTTGCTTGGGTCCTCATGAAAGTCAGGACCCCAGTATCTTGGACTAAGCTTGTCTGATTTTTTTTTTCTTTTTTTGTCTCTTGCTCAGCCATTCTCTGCTCAGAAAAATTCCTCTATAGATGATCTCTTCTGGGGAGAAGCTTATCTTTCTGCTGTTTCTGTAGTAAACATTGGTTTCCTAAAGCAACTTACATGGTCTTTCTCTCAAGCTTTCTAAAAAGTTTTTTTTGGTTGGGAGAAGGTCATGACAATAGCCATGTAAGGCGTGGGTTCCCAGGAATTGCAACTACTAATGTCTGTGCATATGGGAAATTTCATCTTTATCCAAAGGATTCTGAAATTTTACTTTTGGTCATATATGACCACATACGAATCCTGAATTTTATTGAAGAGTATTTAGGGCTTTATCCAATATAACAAAACTAAACAAATATAATGTTTCACCACAAGTCTTATGTATGTAGCTTAGTGAATTATTGGAACAATACTTCAGTTAAAAAATCTTTATAATTAAGTGACTTCATAGTAAAGTCCTTGCTGAAAGGCACCTGTGCACACTGAATTTTATAAATCCATGAATATTATAAATTTTATGAAATCATGAATATGAATGCTAAATGTTCCAACTACCAGCTCCTGTTCAGCTAATGCCAAAAATAACACAAGGTATGTAATTGTAAAATATCTTTGTAAAACTTTTATCCTTCAGTAACTGCTTATTAAATTCCAGTTTGTGCCTATTCCCCACCAAAATGAAATAATGTAAACCATTTATACCCAATTTAGTCTATGTTTCATCTTTGAAAAAATATCGAGTGCCTTCTTTAACTACCAGGGTTCTGTGGGATCCTGGAGATACAGAGATTATAAAGCTAAGGTTTCTGTCCTAGAGAAATGGACATGCCAGGAAATAGACCTGTTTTGTTGCTTATAGTACAATACAGTGCCATGTGATAAGCATCTTAGCACAGATTCTGGTTGTACTTCCATGTGAATGACTGTTTGGGTATTTATTACATTTGTTTTAATTTTTTTAGTACTTAAAATTAACATACAGTCAATGACTTTCTTGGTATACAGCTGGGAGTTTTAAGATGGGTGTAGATTCCTATAACCGGCACCCCAATCAGGATACAGAACTGTTCTAACACCCCAGAACGCTGCCTGCTCCCTGTATCTCCCATCCACCCTCCCATCCAACCACCAATCACTGTAGTTTTGTATTTTTGAGATTGCCACATAAATGGAATCACACAATATGTAACCCTTCGCAATTGATTTCTTTCCACATAACGTCTTTGAGATTTATCAAAGTTGTTGCCTACGTCAATCACATATTCCTTTTTATTGCTGAGTAGTATTCTATTGTATGGCAGCTTCCACTTATTTACCCATTTACTTGTTGAAGGACATCTGGTTGTTTTCCGTTTTGGGCAGTTAGGAATAGAGCTGCTATCAAGTTTTGTGTAAATATAAATTTTCATTTCTCTAGGTTAAACACCTAGTAAGGGAATTCCTGGGTCATAGGGTAAGTGTATGTTTAACTTCATAAGAAATCAACGAACTATTTTCTAGAGTGCAAAGTTTGCATTTCTTATGTCTGAGAGAGAGAGTTCCATTTGTTTTACGTCCTTGCCCGCACTCAGTATTGCTAGCACTTTAAAACTTTAATCATTTAATCATTCTAATGAGTGTCTTTTCATTATTTTCCATCTATTATATACTACTCAATGAAGCATCTGCCCAAGTATTTTGCCTATTTTTAAATTGGGCTGTTTGCTTTTCCCTATTGAGTTTTGAGAGTGTCATATATTCTGGATCCAAGTCCTTTGTTAGAGATGTGCCCCAGTATAGATCTTGTCTTCTCATTCTCTTTACAAAGTCCAAATTATTCAATTTTTCTATATTTGTGTTTTTGGTGTTATATTCAAGAACTCTTGGTTGAATCCCAAGTCTTAAATACTTTTTCCTTTGCTTTCTTCTAGCAGTTATAGAGTTTAACATTTTGCATTCAATTCTATGATTCAAGTTAATTTTTGTATAAGATGTGAGGTTTAGGTTAGAGTTTTGTTTTGTTTGCATTAGATGTTCAATAGTTCCAGCACCATTTGTTAAAAAGACTATTTTTTCCATTGAATTACCTTTTCATCCTTATCAAAAATCAATTGAGTGTATATATGGGGGTTTATAGATATGATAAGGATGGATTAATATAGATTTCTGCACTCTGTATTCTGTTCCATTGATCTATGTATTTGTGTCTTTGTCAATGCCATGTTCTTTTGGTTATTGTACTTTTATGTCAAACCTTAAAATCTAGTTGTGTTACTTTTTCACCTTATTCTTTATTTTAAAAATTGTTAGCTATTCAAGCTCCTTTACCTTTCCACAAAAATTTTAAAATAAGCTTGCCTGTATCTCCAAAAATTCTACTAGAACTTTGGAATTGTATGGAATCTGCAGATCAGTTTGGGAGATATAGATGTCTTTACTACGATGGGACTTCCAGTCCATGGTTACTGAATTGTCTCTCCCTTTATTTTGTGCATCACTGTTTTGTAGTTTTCAACATACAGATCTTGTACATACCTTGTTAGATATGTGCTTGTGTTAGATATGTGTTGGTTTTCAGTTCTGGTTGCTGGTATATAAAACTACAATGGGTTTTCTTGTGTTGACCTTGTATCCTGTAGCCTTACTGAAGTTGCTTTTTAGTTCTAGGAGTTTGGTTGCATCCTTGGAATTTTCTAACTAGTCACGCTTTTATATGTGAGTAGGAGTGGTTTACTTTCTTCACAATCCATATGCCTTTTATTTTTTTCTTTTGCCTTATTGCAGTAGCCTGGATTTCTAGTATGATGCTGAGTAAAAGTGGTTATAGTGGATATCCTTGCTTTGCTTCTAGTATTAGGGAGAAATCATTCCATTTTCTCACCATGGAGTATGATTGTTAGTTGTAGATTTACTTATTAAAGTACTTTAGTAGGATATCTGGGAGAGATTAGGGAGGATTGGAGTCATTTGTTCTCTGCATGTTTGTTAGAACTTGCCAAGAAACCATCTGGGTCTCAAGGGCTTTTTTCCCTTTTTAACTGTAAGCCAATTCCTTTAGGAGTTGTAGGACTACTCAGGTTATCTATCTCGTTGTAGGTGAGTTTCAGTGGGGGTGTGTGTGTGTTTGTGTAGCTTTTTGAAGTTTTGGAGGAGTTGCTCATTTTATTCCCATTGTTAATATATGTCAAATTATTGGGAGTATTTCCTATCTTTTTAATGTCCTTGAGATCTGCATTGATAGTTCCTTTTTATTCTTGTTTTTAGTAATTTGGATCTTCTCTCTTTGTGCTTCTTAGAGAAGGTTTATCCATTTTATTAGTTTTTTTTTAAATCAGCTTTTGTTTTTATTGATTTTTTTCCACAATTGTCTTTCTGTTTGCTATTTCATTGATTTATGACCTTGTGTTTTTTTTTTTTTTTTCCTGCTTTCTTTGGGCTTATTTGGTCCCACCCCCAGGCCCCAGTTAAGCGTCTTTAAAGAAGAAGCTTAATTTTTTTTTTTAAGATTTTATTTATTTATTTGAGAGAGATGCAATAGATGTTTAGGGAAGAACAGAGGGAGAAGGAGAAACAGGCTCCCCGCTGAGCAGGGAACCTGACATGAGGCTCAATCCCAGGACCCCAGGATCATGACCTGAGCCAAAGGCAGATGCTCAACCAACTGAGTCACCCAGGCGCCCCGAGAAGTTTAAATATTTAAGTAGGCAGTTGACTCAGTTGAGTTCAGGCCACAAGTTCTGGCTCACTTTCTGAAAGTTGTAGTTACAGTGTTAATTCTGTTTTCAAAGTCTTTGCAGTGCTCTTCATATCTCTGTCTGGTGTGTATGCACCACCAAGTTACCAGTGTGGGATCTGAGTTTTCTATCCTGTAGTTCTGTTCCTAAAGTCTACTGTGCAGAAGCTTAGGGCCAGACTCACCCATGTGCAAGCCTGAAGATGAACCTGAAAGTTCATAAACATCTTTATGGAGCTGTTGTCCTGAGCCTTTCCTTCTCTATTGTCATCCCAGCCCTTTGCTCTTCCGTAAGGCTCCCCTTTTCCAACTTCCAGCCAGAAATCTAAGGCTTTAGTTACCTCGCTCTACTGCCTATTTCCCGCAACTGTGCTCCTGTCTAGAGCCAAGCAATGATGTGACAGAAAGAAGGAGCATAAAAGCAGTGTTTGTTTATCTCATCCTCTTGGGATCTCTGCTCCTTTTATCAGAGAGCGAGCTCTCTTCCATTACAATTGTAAGCTCCTGAAGGCCTTTATCAGTGTCTCTGCGGGGAATGCTGAGGTGTAAGAAAATAGTAAGGGGAAGATAGATCTGAATTTTTCTTAGCATTCAGAGTCCCTTTTCTTAGCATTCAGAGTCCCTTTTCTTAGCATTCAGAGTCCCTTTCTTTTCCTTAATCCAGAGCTCAAGGGCTCTCTTTGAGATTTCTCTACCTACAGTTGGTGTTCATTTCAGGCTTTGTGCTGCCTGGAGTCTGCAGGAAGGGTGTATTGGAGAGAAAAAGATGGGAGAGCTTACCACCACTTGATAGTATTTTATATTCTAATCTTCTTCTCTTATCTGCTGCTATCATTTACTTTTCAGAGTTCTCGAATAGCTACTTTATGAATCCTGTCCAGATTTTATAACTGCATTCACTGGGGGGAGAAAGAATGGTGTGCGTTTACTTACCTTGCCCAGAACCAGAAGCTCTCTGCAGCCTTTTAAAAGCAGAGAGCTATGATTCTGTATCCCCTCCTCTCCCACTGCAGCTTAGGACCATTCTAACTCAACAAAACAAATCTGCAGAGAAACCACTGTATTTTGAACTACAATCAAGATATGTTCACCGTAATACGCCATCTTTCACAACAGTCACAATTTAAACATACACAAGATATTTCCCACTGCTAAGTTGTGTGGATTTGCTTGTTACCTTGGGGAAGGCAGAGTCAGACACGGAGCCATGAAAAAAAGCATAAATTGTCATGTTTGACTACAAGCTGAATCTGATTCAGCACTCTAAAATCGGTTTCAATAAATGAAGTCTTCGTGGTAAAGGATGAAAGTAAATTGATTTTTGTTCCAGGAAGAGAGGGACTTTTCGTAAGAGAAAGGGAAATGTTTTTGATATGTCTTTTTTTTATGGTTCCATTTTGGGTTGAGTTGAAGAATTTTATTGTTGAGAAACTCCCAGAATCTCCAGTCTTCATGATTGAAGAAAACACAAACTGGTCATAGGTAGTTTAACCTTTGTGTGCTGGGCAGCAAAGTAAACGAGCTGATCTTTGGAGATGCTTTCTAAAAATGCTATCATTCTGTTCTCCCACGAGTCACATCAAGTATTTTTGTTTTAACATTTTTATGAATTTGTCCAATGTGCTGTAAAGAATCTGTTTATTTCATTTATTTAATACTGGCCCTTTAGTTAGAAAGTAAGATTTGATGCGCTTTAATCGACCCCTTCTCTTTTCCTTTGTTCTTTACCAATAAGCTCCACTTTACTAGAAGCCACACTATCTGGGAGTAGCAAAAACCCTGCCAGAGGAGAAATTTACATGTACGCCTCTGTAAACTGTGACAGTTAGCTCTCAAGTAGCCAAGAAGATCCATCATACATACTTTACCTGAGAACGAATAAAGCTGATGGTCGCTAACACACAAACCTTTTTGAGAACATCAGGCAGAAAAGCATTCCTATCAGACCACTTGGGCCTCCAGAAGACTGTTTCATGTCTGGGGCAGAAATCTGTCCAGATTCTGATTCACAGATTACAATTTTTAGGTCATCATTCTAGACCCTAAAATCAATTGCAAGGATACCAGAAGTACCTAAGCACTCAGGAAATTATGAATATTTGTCTTGTTAAGGCTTTCATTGTTATTGTATCCCAGAGTGATGACCTCTGAGTGACAGGATTATGGATAATATTTTCTGGGCTTTCTGTATTGATTTTAGTGAGCATGCATTACTTCCATTCAAGGAGAAATTTAAAAGTTCATATTTTAAAAAGGACAGGAGAGAATAGCTACTACATCCACAGAACAGGAAAAAAAAAAAGCCATTTGCTGAATCTCAGAGTCAGATAAGGAAACATCAGAGTTGGCTTGAGGCTGGCTGGAATGCAGAAGTCTTTGTTCACTGAACCACTGAGCAGAGGAAACTGCTAACCCGTCCTATTTCTCTTCTCTTACTCCCAACTCTCACATTTTCTGGGTTATCTTCCTAGTGATTTCACTTTCTACTGTCCAGTCTCTCGACCTTTAATAATGTCAAAATGTCATGCTTTCCTCCCTTCTTACGAAACCCCCTCTCCTGGTTGCATAAAACAGATACACCACACCGAGAATTCCAAGGAGAAGTAGGTTAAGAGTTGCTTGAGCTTCGTTCCCTATCACTTTTCAAACTTGAGCCCAGGCTGAGAGCTTGGACGATGGTGGTTTTCTTCCCTATGCTCTGCAACTTTCCCCCAAGAGTTTTCCCACTCCATCTGGGCTTTTATCCCCATTCAGATGGCCAGAGGGTAGTCTAGGGCCTTAAAGGAAAGGGCTGTCAGGAACAGACGTAGGTCTCTCACTGGAATGTTTTCCTCCTTATTCTCTAGCCCCCCCATGGCAACATGCTGCGGTTTGGAGTATCTGGGGGGTGGGGGGAGGGCTCTGCTTTGCTTTCATTTGTATGACCTTGACCAAGTTTAACCTCTTTGCATTTTAGTTTTTCAAATATATAAAAAAGAAGTGCAGTTGTTCCCCTGGATTTCTATCAGCTCTGAAGTTCTGTTATGCTACAATTCAGGACATGACCCTAGACTATATGAAAATCTGCCCCAAAGGGATCTAAGACTTGAAGCAGGCAAGACTTACCATGGGACATGGCAGGGTCATCCCTTACCCTTAGGGCAGATCAGGGAAGCCAGGCCCTGTCCTGCTTTGGTACATTTAATGCGTGGTTCTCCTTGCTCTCCACAAGAACCCAAGTGGATTTTTTCATTTGGCCAGAAAGGTAATATGTGTCTGTTATTATGCTAATTGGCACCTTGACTTGTGATCGAATTTAATATCTCAATAACTGTTTATGGTAACAGTTGTCATTATTCCCATTCCACAGGCAAAAAGATGGAGAATAAGAAATTAACTTAGTAACTTAACCAAGAGTGTATGCCATAAAGTGCTAGAGTTAACACCCAAGGCCTTCTGCTTTGGAGATGGCATTTAAGACCCTGAAGTCCACTGGTGATCGAGCCTCTGATCACTTTCCTGCGTGTGTGTTTATTTTCATGAACATGATTTATGTATTTTATTCAGTCACCCTAGGTCAACTTCTTCCTTGTTGAAGAAAACTTGGAAATAATAACTTAGGATTGAAATGTGTGACTCTAGTATTATAAGTTTGCGGTTCAAGTGTCATTAAAAGAAAAATGTCAGAACGGCAAACCCCAGTTAAAAATAAGTTCTTGTACAGTTAAAGAACCGGGAGAGTCTTTTCAAACTGTTCATGATGGTGTTCGGTCTGCGAACCATGGCTCCACCGGAAGGGTCATGCCCACAGCGACGGTGGATGGAGGGAGCCTGGCTTCTTCTCTTAGCAAAGGTGAACGCAGATGGCAGCCTCTGGTACAGTTATGTAAGGCGTAATACATTTAGGACTCCCTCAACATTTAAAATTATATCTCGTTGCTTTTAAACTTTATTTTTGGAGATGAATTATTCATGTCTGTGTAGGTGTAGAAGCAGTCTTACGCTTACGAGTCAGCACTTCTCGTAAAGTAAAAGGTCACTTCAGACCTGAAAGGAATATTTACTCAGGTGTTGTTGGCTTGAGGTGCCAGGCCTGAGGAGGCGATGGCCCAAGTCAGCTTCAGGGGCGTGGGGAGAGTCTGTGGGAAAGTTCAGGTACAGCGTGTGCTCCAGGTCCCTTGGGCAGGACAGAGCCACGAAGAAAATTTTTGAATTTCGTTGTTTATTTCATCAAAATAAATTTTAAGAATTCAAAATTAAAAATGACTTTAGAAGTAATGTATTAGTTCAATAAACACAACTCTGTGTGTGTGTGTGTGTGTGTGTGTGTGTGTGTGCGCGCGCGCGCGTGTGGAGAGAGAGAGAGAGATTATTCTGTATTCTTGACTTTTAGGAGAAATAGAAATTAAAGCCTGAATATCCTAAGCAGTAACATCAAGCCAGCAGGGTTTTCCAAGCCAGGTAGGAATTTTAGACAGTAGAAAACGAGATGCCTCTCATTCTTCTATTGATGGGATCTCTTTATAATCAGTAGTGGTAGGACTAAAGTAAAATGTATTAGTTCTCAGGGTTCTCTTGCGTACATATCTGTGTAGTTCTGCTCTAACAAAGTACCACAGATAGAGAGGTTTAAAAGACAGAAAAGGACTTCCTCACAGTCTGGAGTCCGGAGGTCTGAAATCAAGATGTTGGTGGGGTTGGTTTCTCCTGAAGTCTCTGTCCTTGGCTTATAGCTGGTGGCTGTCTTCCGGTACTCTTCCTTGTGTGTGTCTGTCCTAATCTCTTTGTCTAAGGCCACCAGGCAGATTAGATTGGGGTCCACCCATATGACTTTACTTTAACCTCATTCCTCCTGCAAGACCCTCTCTTTGACTACCGGCACATTCTGAGATACTGGGGTGAGGACTTCAGCCTAGGAATTGTGGGGGACACAACCCAGTCCCAAACAGCATCATACTAGATAAATTTGACTGAATTTTAGTTTTGTTCCTTTTCCTTTTACCAACGGTGTGAAGACTGAATATTGTATATGTAATTTGTATGTATGGTTTAATTCTTTAAAATCTTTCTGTTAAAAGATACAAGAAGAGCTAAAGAGTATTGCTCTTTGATTTCTAGAAGATTGTTGGTATTAACTGTTTAGGTGCAATAAGATTGTTGTTGACCTGTCTGGACCCAAATCCAATTTCCGTAAAATGAGTCGTCAGATAATATAAACTTTAAATTTTTTTCATACATGAAATTCTTAAGTATTACTGTAATAAAAGTAACTGTAGGAATACAGGCTATAAATGGAAAGGGAAGGGAGTAATTTTGCTAGTGTTTGTGAACAAAAGATTTCTTTACAAATGGACTCTCCATGTAGGGGAAAAAACCCTCAAAACTTCTGGAAAGTAGTTATTTATATCTTAGATAAACCACAATCTGCAGTGTTATTAATGGATTTACTGCATTCAGAGAGAAAAAGAGAACCATTTAGGTTTTTACTCCAGTATTACAACAATAACTGATGTTCTATTCCAGCACAGCGTAGGAAGAACTTATCAGTAACAATGAAGTCTAGACATTTCTTTGGAACATTTCAAGGGGTGTTTATTTTAGATTATTTTGCTAAGATAGTAATAAACTGCAGTGCACATTTCATTTGTAGATTTTTAATTTAATTATACCAATGTGATTTAGCTTCCCCATCTGTTATAATGTCCTGAAACACTTACAGGAAATAAAAAGGAAGTACATTGTTAAAGGCAGAGAGAGAAAATACTTGTTGATGCTACACTTAATTAGTCCCCAGAACTCATCACATTTTGTCAAAAAATGAAATTCTAAAAATGAATTCAGCAAGTTCCAAAGGTGTAGCTAAGATATTTGACTGAAATGAAAGTGGTGTTAGAAGGATTATAAATGGAACAAAAAGGCCAAAGTTTTCTGCTTTCTGTGATTGAGAACTGTAATGATTTTCTTTTTCTTCCATCTTGTAGACTCTCCTGCTCTCAAGAGAGAACAGTCTTTTGATCTGATGATATTTAGTTGCTCAGGCAAAGTAAAACAATGAAACGTTTCCTTGATGAGAGGTTCTTGGCTTATGAAATGTTAAGATACTGCCTTTGGTAGAAGCTTGCTCTGTAAGATGGTAAATGAAAGGAGAGAGGGAAATGTACCCAAGCAAAAATACCCAGAATTGTTTTCATTTTCTGTCATGACATTCTCGGCAGAAACCATCCCTTTCCTTCTCTCTTCGATTATATATATATATATTTAGTTTTGGTAAGTATTTTAGCTAATTTGTGTTTGTTCATCATCCAAGCAATTAGTCTAGCACTAAACGTATATCTTAAGGTACTTTTTTTCCCCTCAAGTTTACTATGAAATTTTCAAGTCATTTTTGTTGATTAGTAGTTGTAGGGATAGGATTATATGATTTTTACAAGTCCTGTTCTAGCAAGGTATCTTTGTTCTATCCATTTTTGACACCACCAAGAAAAATGATTTTTTTTAAAAAAAAAACTCCCTTGGTCATTGGATTAGGGATTAGAGAGTGGTGAGGACAGTTTCTGCCTAATAGGCTAAATTTACTGAATTGGACAGGTAATTGGGGACTCTGATTTGTTCATGGATCTCAGACAAGGAAGCCCGAGGTGACGGGAGCACATCTCTGCTCTGAGTGGGGGACATAGCTTTCTCCCAGTGGTAGGCAGATGAGTAGGAAAGAAGTGGTGTCTTCTTAGTCTCGGGAGCCAGATGCAGCACCACGGAGCATTCCAGACCTCAGCAAGCCATTGTCAACCTGGAGGGGAGCATGAGTCAGAATATAACACGGAGAAATTCAAATTACCTAATACGAGAAATGGTTTTGTGACTTTTCTCAAACACCTAGATTTTAAGAAAGTATTTGTGTCCTTCCGTAAAATGTTTTATATAGAAAGTTGAAACCATTTAAGGAAGTGTTTCTTATGTAATGCCATTTATTGTTAGGTCAATACTTACTTTTTTATTTTCTTGATAGAAACCAGAGTTGGAATCCTCTTCTTCCCGAGCGCGTCTCCTAGGAAGGCAAAGCTACTTCCTTTGCTCTGTAGTTTCGGGAGGAACACATCTGGTAATTCATGTGTTCAGTCCTTTCTCAAATTAAGTTTGGTTATATCTCTCCATCTTAATAAGATGGCCACACTTATTTTCACACCCTAATTGCCTTACGTATTTTCAGCTTTCGCTTTGTTTTGCTCTTTTTACTTGAAAAAATTCTCAATTTTAGTTTTTTCCTGTAGGGTCAGAAGTGAAGTAAGTGTTAAATATTTAAAAAATACATGTACTCTAAGGTTTTGGTGTTTTGTTTTGTTTTTTAATGAGTACTGCTGTTACTCAGACACCACCACTTTATTCATCAACCTGCGTAGGGTTATTAGATGATGAGCAAATGTAGTTGTTGTAGCCTAAGTTAGTCCTTTATGATATATGTGAAGGAGTGTTTTCTTTTGTGAAATGAAACTTTTCTTTTTTTTTTTTTCGAAGATTCATTCATTGAGAAAGAGCATTTGAATTCAGAGAAGAGCATAGGGAGAGGGAGGGAATCTCCAAAGACTCCTTTGCTGAACATGGAGGCTGACCTGGGGCTCCATCTCATGACCCAGAGATCGTGACCTGCGCTGAAATCAAGAGTTGGACACTTAATTGACTGAGTCACCCAGGCACCTCAAAATGACACTTTTTAAAATATACGAAGCCCTGTACTTGTTCTACACCCCTTTCCGTCAGAGAAAGTCAGTTTTTTTATCCGTTCCAAATAAGTGCAGGGTGGTGATTGCAAACCCAAAGGAAGATTTTAGCATTTAAATAGCCAGTAAATGTTGGGTTCTCCTTTTGTTTGATACAAAGCAATTGAAACCTTAAGTTAAAAAAAAAATGCCTCTTTATCTGAGCACGTGAGATCTGACGCCATTTGGATGGCTTGAGAGTAACATTATCCTATTCTGTCTCCTTGATTCAGGTGCCTTACTCCACCGGAGATAGTCATTAATGGACCTCTGTACAATCAGAGCAGCAAAAGAATTCTCTAAGCCCCTGCAGGCTCTGCTGCTAAAAGTAGCCCTTATTAGTATTTTATGATAGAATCTTTAGTCATTTTTAATAGCTGGGAAACCTCCATTAAATGGACTTATCTCATGAGGTAGAAATGCTTCTCGCCTGGTGTGATGAAAGACTAGCCTTGAGTTCTTATTCCTACCCCAACCGTTCTTCATTCATCAGTTTGAATTTGCAGGATTCTACAAAAGTACATGTTTCCCTCTACCGCTAATTTCCATTCCTCTGTATTTCCTGGGGGTATTTGCTTCCTTTGCCTTTTATCATGATATCTGTCCAGCTCCTACACTCTTTAAACATAAAGCAGAAAGAGTTTAAGTGGGAACTTAAAGTCTGAAGCTCCTCTAAAGTTTTCTGAAAGGTTGTCATGTAGTTGCCAATTCAGCAAATATTAGGACGGGAGACTCAGGAGATTTAAACCTGTAAATGGTATCTAATGACAAGTAGAAATTTCTCTCCATTTGTATTAACCAGAGGCAAACCAGAGACTCAGCCCTGTCTGTGAGGATAGCATGAGCATTGTGGTTATTTTTCATTTGCTAGTCTAGTGATGGGAATTGATTTTTCCCTTGAACCAATTTCTGTTAACTGGTCCCCATCCTGGCCATTGATGCACGTTATATAGCACGCATGATTAGGTGGGATGAAGAATGTAGCTTGTTGTCATGGCAAATAGTTCTCCTTTCAAAATTAGTAAGTCCATATGGGAAGCAGCAGCTTAACAAAGATAGATATGGCTGGGCCTCCTGTCCTCAAAGAGCTCGTGGTTTTATGGGGGTGGGGATCACCATGTCATGATCGCATTTACATTTCACACTGACTGCTCAGTCTCCAGCAGTCAGTCTAGGTGCAAGATGATAGTAGCTTGGTCTGTGGGGGTGTTGCCGGAGGAGACAGAGAAGCATACATATTTGAACACTATTTAAAGGAGAACGACTGAGGGAAGAGAAAGAAAGAGCAGGTGGAAAATCAGGAGAGTCTTTCGAACTGAAATCCAGAGAGAAGTGCTTCAGAGTGAGGAATTCTACTGAAGGGGGTGGGGGGTACGGTTTGAGTGTGGACCCAGAAGTGGATTTAATGAGCCTGAATAAGGGAAAGGAAAAGGGAAAGGGATGGTGTGATCTCATGTAGAGGAGAGGTGGAGGGTCTGCAGCGTAAAAAATAAATCTATGATTCTGGTCCCCAGAAGTTGTAATGTATATGTGGGGGGTTCCACATTAAAGTCTCTGAGTTGCTGGCTGAGTCCATAACAGCGGGGACGTTCACTACCGCAAAAAGAAGCGGACGGTCAGGAGAATGTGACATATTGACCAGGACTGCTGGTCAGTTTCTTTTCCTTTGAAGCAGAAATGAAGCTGTTCTACTTGCTGAGCTTCTTGCAGGTGCCAGTAAGCGAAGCCACTGCTAGTTCTTTGTCTCTGCTTCTCCTTTGCATGCCATGAACCTGACGCCCAGCCGAAGAGACAGTCTGTAATGACCACATGCTGATTTCACTCTGCCGCATATTCACTTTTTGCAATTTCGAAACATAAACATGGATTTCACTAGAAAGCCTGAAAATGTGCATGTATGTGTTTGCAGATCTCCAGAAAACTTAAAAAAACACATTTTTTTTTTGTTTCTACCAATTGCATAAAAGTTCTCTGATATTTGGAACTTAAAACTTATTTTTAATCTGGTAGACATTAAGTCAACAAATGGTTTCTTCAATAGGTGTCTAGCTCTGGTGCTTCAGGTTTACATTCTTTTGCTATTAGTGTCTGTGGTTGATTATCCCAGTGACTTAAAACCCAATTCCAACCCAAATGGTAGAAGAAAAGTCAATAGATTATGGAGAGAGGAAGAATTTATAAATGGGAAGTATGAACGAAGAATAGGGCACTTCTGTCTTGCATCTTCCACACTTGAGGAGGGACAGGCAGAGATGGGGCAGCCATAAATACGGTCATAATAATAGACAATTGGATGGACTAGCAAATAGTGAATCAGTGAATATCTAAGTTTTCTCCCAACTCTGCAGTGCTTTAATTCCATTATCTTTTTTGGAGATCTAGAGGGATATCAGTCTCAAATAACTTGTGACTATGACATATTATATTAACCACCCCATAAATGGATGTCTTAAGTCAAGAACTTAAGTTTTTGTTTTTGTTTTTGTTTTAAGAGAGATAGAGTGAGCACAGGAGGCAGGGGAGGGAGAGAAGCAGACTCGCTGCTAAGAGCAGAGCCCTACACCAGGCTCTATCTCAGGATCCTGAGATCATGACCTGAGCCCAAATCAAGAGTTAGATGCTTAACCGACTGACCCACCCAGGCACCCAACATCTGTTGAAATAGAATTAATAACTTTTACAAATACATTCTCTATTTTGGAAGTGGAGGAAAAAAAAAAAAACCTACTTTCTCTAGAAGAATATATTGGATAGTGGGAGCTCATTGTTACTATCTTTGTGATTTTGGTTTATCTTTGGTTCCAAATTCAAAAACTCCTTTAAAATTTTCTTCACATTTCTGAGGCATTGTTCTCTGCTCCAGACAGAAGACAACTGAATTATAAGAATTCCCTGTGAACTCAGCAGGTGTCAGAAATCTTTTTTAAATCTCTGTTCGGAAGCTTTGATTCAATTTGGTTTTACTGCTCAATGCCAAAGAGGCCCACTTGGATGTGTTTTTGGATAGGTTATTGTCAGTGGCAGCTTGAAAATGTCCCAGGGTAAATTGCAGCAATTTCTAGGAAGTTGCTAAAGGAAGCTATTGAGTATAATTATATCTAAATAAGGCCCAGCTTGATAGCTGATGAAAGGATGTGGCACGGTAAATGTTTCTGGTTCACTGTTATTTAATTGAAGAACAGGAAGTCCTGAAATGGTATACATACTTTTCTGGTAGGGACAACTACCATTTGTATGTTCTTTCCTGTTTGTGTTGATCCCCCTAGAGATAAGATACAAAAGAACATAATCCAATGTGGATTTACCTCCAGATCTCAGAGAGTTGGATGGAAAAAGCACAGAAGTGGGCAACCCAATCAGGGTTTGCCTAGGGCTCACGAAGAGAAGAACAGCTATGGGGAGGCTCAGAGGATGTCCAACTGTGCTAAAGGGCCATGTGTAGCCCCAGAGGAATTCAGCTTTCCTGTATATCATTCATTTATTTGTTTAAAAACATTGATTGTAAACAATGTGGGCTAGACTCTTTTAGGTGCTGGAGTTGTAAAGAAGAGGAAAAGTCTTTTGTGCCATGAATTTCCAAGAAAGCCCATTCATAAAACAAGGGCCATTCAAATGAATCCAATTAAAGATGAGTTATAAATATACTTTATTACATCAAAGTTATGATCACATAGAATCTCACATTTATATTGCTTGAAAGGTATTAAAGTGTTACATCACAATTAAATCAGGCCTGGAAGGAGAAAGACAGACAAAGTTGTGATGTTTTCTGCCTTGCAAAGAATAACTAACTCTGTATATATGAGTAGCAATTTCCTAGTTAAATTAGAGTTCATCATAGAAATGAGTGAGTCTACATAATGAGTGTTGTAGGGGGCAGGTCTTACCCTGAAGCATTTAAAAATGTTAATGAAAGTTGGACATTTACATAGTACAAAATATAGAGTAATTATATAATTTTAAGGGTCTCCTGTAACATGAATGAGGATTTATATTCTCAGTATCTTAAAGATACCTTGCAAACATTTCTCATCCCACCAATTATAGATGGCTACGTAACTCTGAATCTTTGTCTCACTGACTGTGTCATCAAACTGTCATTCTGGGGGTGCCTGGGGCTCAGGTCATGATCCCGGGGTCCTGGGATTGAGCCCCACATCGGGCTCTCTGCTCAGCAGGGAGCCTGCTTCCCTTCCTCTCTCTCTGCCTGCTTGTGATCTCTCTCTCTCTGTGTCAAATAAATAAATAAAAATCTTTAAAAAAAAAACTGTCATTCTGCTAAGTTTTGGTATTTACTAATTGCTACTTAGAGCTGTGATTCTGGCTTCCGCTCTGATATTATCTAGGATTAAATTTTTTTAAAAAGAAATTGAAGCATAAAATAAAATTAATAAAAATACAACAACATTCTAGCTTCTGCTCTGATATTATCTAGGATTAAATTTTTAAAAAAAAAATTTTTTCAAAAGAAATTGAAACATACAGGCATTAATAAAAATACAACACATACTTAACACTATCTACCAGAGATATACTAAGTGCCTTAGATGTATTTTCTCATTTAATGCTCACACATTCCTATTATCAGTTCCACTTTCAAATCAGAAAATGGTTTAGCCAAGGTGACTTCGGAATTCTCAATGTCAAACATGTATTAATTGACAGAGTTCAGACTGGAACTAAGATTTTTCTGAGTGTGGGTCGTGTTATGCAATGTGTTATAGTGTCTTAATATTAAGGGATATTATTCCCAGGTGATTCATGTTGCTGATGAGAAGGAGTTATGTGGTGTTGCTGGTCTTGTAGTGACCTTGGGGAACAAACGCCCCCAACTTATTCTCTTTGTCTGTAAGGGGTATCCATGTGAGAAAGTTGGAATGAGGAGAGTGTGTTATGAGGACTGAGAGAAACCTGTGTAGTGAGGAAGGTGTAAGTTGGATAGCAGTAAGTGTTCTGGATGGCAGTCCGCCTCTCTCCTCCCCTGCCAGCATCTCAGAGTAAGAGGTGTGTGTAATGTGGATATGGGAAGGTGTGGTCTGGAGCCCAAGTGTGTGGATTTAATGAGATGCTTTCTGGTACTTTAGAAGGCAGTTGTCATGGGGACATTTAGGAGTTACGTCCAAAACCATGAATTTCCACTTGCATTAAAAAACTCAGTGTTGACATTTCAGCGGAAATTTATGAGGAGGTGATAGATTGAGGTCACTGTCCTGATTTCAAAGGGAATTCAAAGATTGCTTAGTCCCTTTTTAGAACCTTGAGTGATCCCAAGGAAGTCTGGCTTAGAACCCCTACTACAGAGCCTACATCAGTATGGGGGTAGTTTGTGGTAGATGTGGGCATGGAGGCAAATCCCTTTTTATCCAGATTGTTCATCTCTTCTATGCTCTACTAACTTTCTTGGGAAAATTTAATTTTAGAAAACTAATGGCTCTGCTTTTCTCCAGACTCCAAGAAACAGCTTTGTCACCGTCCACCTTCGCTCAGCCATTAATGGGACATTAATATATTTTGACATAAAGGGACACAATTGAATTACTCGGCTTTCGCTTAATATCTGTGCATTTTATCTTTCCCACCTTCTGGTTGTCTGTTTTCATGTTATTGCTTGGCCTGTAAAATACCTGTGGGAGAAGGTCCAGGAGAATGATGGCACCATCCAGACTAGACCGTTCCCCCTCAGAGGAAGCCCAGCGGCTGGTCGGAAGGGCCTAGGGTGGTCCCAGCATGCGCCCTAAACTTTTCCTGCTCCCTGGCAGCAGAAGATGCTATTGTTTACCAGCAGAACCTTATGTAGGCGAGGGTTTTCAGAATAATGATTATACTGATAGTAGTGAGTATCTACTGAGCACTTACAACATGCCAGCCACTTTTCTCTATTCACTCATTTCATCCTCCTGGTACTCTGAGAAGTGGATCCTGTTCTTACCTCTACATTACCTGTGAGGAAACTGAAGCCCAGGGCTTCCTGTTTAACCAGTAGGTGGAAGAAGTGTACTTCACGTCGGGGTAGTCTGACTCAGAGCCTGAAGCTCTTCAGCTCTTCTGAACTGCCTTGTCTTTATGCCACGATCCAAAAGAATTCAAAGGAGATTTCAATCACACACCCCATGATTGCCCTGAAATCTGTGGATGGGCTCCAACATTTGATCCAGGCCAAACACCAGGTACTCTCCTCAGAAGAGTGGGTTCAAGCAAGCTGCTGCTGGTAGGAACGTGGGAGGCATTGCAGGTCGTCAGGAGCAGATGGGCGCTGACAGGAAGAGAGGGAGTGTCTAAGAAGGTGGGATGGGGGAGAGTGACAAGCAGTTACTGAGTCTCCATTTTCTTGTCTCCTGCCAATATATTATCTCCTCAGTGAGATGATATATTAATTCATTTGGATTCTGGAAAGTTCCATTCAAATGACAGTTCCTGTTGTATGTCCATGGTGTGCCACCTTTAAGGAGGGTTGGTGGAGGCTGTGGCTCAGGAGGCAGCAGTGTGTGTCTGGAATTGGGGAGCACAGATGCACAGCTGGGAGGTGGAAGTATGTGGGCAGGGAGCAGGCACAGATGGACCGTGAGAAAGGCAGTACACCGTGCTTAGCTAGTGAGCTCCTGGGAGAAAGGAGTACTGAGACTGGTCTATAGTCATTCTCTGAATCCTATTTTCTACTCTACAGCTGCTGCTGGAACCAGGTCTTACTCCCGATGTCTCTACCCACTGGAGAATGCTAGAGCTCAATGTCATTAGACCTACTGCCAAGTCAAAGTGTATTGAAGTAAAGTTCTTTCCACCTCTGTCCTCCCCCATCTTCCATCAGAGAGTATGCTGGGCCACCATTCCGTGCTTCCTGCTTCCCTGTTACCTGATGTACTTGTGGGGAAATATTTCTTAATTACAATCTTTTCAGGTCACTAGGGCGAACTTGAGAATAAAAGGATCAAACCCCTATAATTTCGGGATAAGCATCTGGCACTAACACTGTGTGGTCATTCTGTTAATTGCTTAAATTCTTTCCTAACCTCTCCCACCTACTCACGTCTAATACCTAACATTCTTTGCTGTAACTCTTATTTTTACTTTGGTTCTGAGTTATCATTTATTTACATATTGATATAATTTTAAAACCTTTTTCTGAAAAGGATGATACTTGATGTAAAATAATCCCTAAGTCCCATCATGTAGCAATAACTGCTTGGGATAGCTCGCTGAACATTCTCTCCAGACACTTGTGTACATATACAAATGCCAAAATTCTGCAGTTTACATAAAGGAGATTATTCCAGATGTAATTTTCCATAACATTTTTTTTCACTCCACAGTGTTCCAGTGAGACTTCCCGCTAAACAGTTTTAGATCCACACACTCATTTGTAATATTTGCCCAGTGTTTTCTTGTTTCAGTGTATAACAGTTTACTTAACTATCCCCCAGCTGATTGCTTATGGATAAGAATCTGAATACCACATAGAGATCATTTGACTTTGTTAATTCAGGCTCTGTGGTTTTGCTGTCAAATCCATGGGATTCTTGGCATCATACAATAAAACAAGCATGAAACTGGTGAGTGAAGTCTATAAGACTCTTGCTCCCAGTTCTGCCACTTAGTAGCTCTGTGACCATAAAATCACTTTTCCTTTCTGAACCTCAGCTTCCCTCCCTGTACCTGTGATATTTAAGGCATGTTCTACTAATTCAGAAACGTGCCTTCAAATCCCATTTCCCATCACAACTTATGCCAGTTTTATTTACCATTGCCTGTTCCTGTCCAGCACAATGCCCAATACAAAGTAGACACCCAACAGACACACTTTGAATGGACTAGTCGACTGATTTGTCTTCTCAAAATTTTCCCTCAGAATTATCCATCTTGTCATTTCATATTGACTTAGTTTTTAACCCAGTGAACCTCAGACATTTTTATTTGTCCACCCGCTCTCTTTAGAATGTGTGCACTTGTATCTAAATATCTTCGTGTGGGAGGAGGAAGTGAACGATGTATGAGTACGCACATATGTATCCGTAGTTGGGTCTATATGTTGTTTGGGGAGGATTAGAATGGGAGTCTACATGGAGGGAGTTAAGTCTGCTTTGCCTTAAGGTGAGGTATTAGGCAAGAGAATGAGATTAAAATATTGTTCCCTCCTTCCAGAGTTGCAGTGAAATTGCATGCATGTGTGTGTTTGAGGTGCGGGTGGCAGTATTCTGACAATGTTTTATCCCTCCTTCCTTCCATCTATCTTTTTCTTCCTCCTTCCTACTCTTTCTTCCTTTCCCTTTTGCCTCTTCCAGTCCTTCCCTTCTTTACTGAAATGAATAGAAGAGTAATGCTGTTCTTTCTACTTTGGTCAATAGCAACTCTTATCCCACAACACAAGAAAGGAGAAGCAATCCTGTATTTGCTAAAATTATCTGAACCAGTGAAGTCTAAGTATAAGGTAATACTGAAGGACAAGTGGGGATTGTGTTACATTAATACATTAAAGAAATGCATTGATCCGTAGTGGTGATGATGAAAATTAAATTGTTTCACTCAACTAATGCCAGTGATTAAACGATTTGGAAAATATTATGTAAAACCCAAGGACATTCTGTGAGTGGACAGGAGGCTTCAGAAAGCTTGGTGCTGCCCTCTTTGAATTGTTTGACATGTATCCTTCACGAGTTTGCATTGAGTTCTTCTAAAATGAATTACAACTTCATTCCCTTTCTAAAGAAAGTACATTATATATATTTTAAAATTTTTTCATCATTTTGAGGCAGTCAGAATCACCATCACAGGCAGCATTTACTGTCATAAGCTTTGAGAGGTGCTCTCGGACTTTTGGGGTACGTAGAGGTATTTTGGTCTCAATCCTGTGCTTTCTCAATTCTTGGTCTGTTTTTCAGAGGGGTTTTTTTGTTTGTTTTTTTGTTCTTGTCTCTTTGGAGGGCCAAACTGCTGTATCTGGCTGAAAGGGGCACATTTTTCTAGAGCAGTTTTTTACAGCTCTATGCTGTGTTTCACTGGTTCAGATCAGCTGTGTCTAATTTATTGTGAAACTAAACACATGATCTTATTAGAATTCTTAATGACTTAACAGTAAACAGGAAAAGCGTAGCTCCCAGACAGCTTCCAGAAGCTTTTTCTGCCTATTTCCATGTTCTTGCCTAAATTCCAGAAACTTGAGGTTTCTGGAGATACATTCTCCAGATAATGGCCATATTCCGGTAAAGAACCTACAATTCCGGGTTGAATGAGAACATTTTCTTCCAAGCATGAAGAGACATTATTTCCTTTAGTCCTTCCAGGTGCATGTGACTCTCACTTCCACTCTCTCATTTGTCTGACTACTCGGTTCTTGTTTTGCAGTCCCCAGTCTGTCCCAGACCGCCTGAGGATCCGGGTGAACAAAATCAGTTTACAAGACTATGAAGGATTCCACTATGACAAAGAGAAACTTCGGGAAGCTTGTAAGTTGGAAGTGCCTAGTTGATCTCATGTGATCAGCCTGTCTTCAGCTGCTTGATCCTCCTTGGGTTGATGGACAGATTCGTCTTGTGTCTGAAAACAATGGTTAGGAAAATGAAGGGAAGCGTAGTACCATGTGAACCCCAAGAGATGATTTATGGGCTGAAGAAAATGGAGCTGGGCAGAGGAAAACAGCAGAAGAAAATTATTATGCTGAAGAGGCCAAGTTAGGATCTTTTGGTTTATTAACCACTTTAGTTTCAGGTTTAACTAAGATGAGAAAGCAGAAAGTTGGCGAATGTCGTATGGTATCATAATGTCTAGAAAACCCTTGAGACAGCACAAGTTTCTTTCTGGAGTCTACATCACCAAACACTGTCCTCATTCTTCCTGCGGCTGTCACAAAGTTATCCACAAAGACATGTCCAGCACGTCTAGCTCTTATGTGATTGTATGAATGTCAGAGGCCCACAGAATACTCAATGTCATGATAAAGTGATTCACAGATGATGAGGTGACATTGGTCCTGAACTCTTAAATTACTCCACATATGAACACTTCTCAGTGTTCATATTTTCCACGTGCTTCTTTAAATGCGTAGCTGATTTTTGGTTCATCTTATCTATCGTTCAGTATTTACTGGGCACTTTTTACGTTCCATTCACTATGTTAGATCCCTGTCTGTACTATGGTAAATGAGGTAACCAGGTAGGCCAGAAGATGTTAAGACTTCAGGTGTGTTAGCTGTTAAGGTTCTGGGCTCTGTCATAATTGTGGAGACCAATGATCAAGTGCAGTCAAGTCAGAGAAGATCACGACCGGCATCCAAGGGCACAGGCAGGGATTCCAACAGAATAGAAGGAGTTTGATGGAGAACCAGAGGTTTATAAACGTTAAGAACCCCCACTGATTCCAATATGGACCTATCAAGAGTGTGGAAGACACAAAGGTCAGGAATTGAGGAGGGGACACATTCCTGGGTTAATGACTTCCAAGCTCTGATTCTGGACCTGTTATCTGGAATGGGGTTTAATGGATGGAAATCCTGAAATCCACGGTCATTGTCAGGGGTGAGGGCAGAGACTTTTGATCTGGATGTGGCAGTGAGCAAGAGTCATTTCCCTGGTAATCCAATCACTGAATCCCCCAGAGAATTCTGTGTGAAAGTTCCCCCACGCTCAATTCTCTCTGCAGCTTCAGCTGCCTCAGTCCTTCTGGTTCTTTTTCTTAAACAGCGATACCTTCTAGAGCTTCTCCCCTGCCTTCCCCTTCTCCGTTCTTCTCTCTTATTTCCTTTGGTGGGAAAGTTTCAAGTGGGGAAGGAGTAATTCCCTGAACCTCTGCATTTCTCCCTTCTATACATGACTGATTATATTTTCTAATATAAATGAGATTGTAAGTGACAGACTAGCACAAAATCTCATTTAATAATGTGGTGGACACACGTGTTTGTATTGGGAGGTGTAGCTAGAGGGTGAGTTAAACTAACTCATAAAGGCTACTCATTATGAAGAAGAGTGTTTTGTGTCCCTTCTCATTCCAAACTTACTAGACAAATAGCTTATAATTTTTGAAAACTAAAAAAGAAAGAATGGATCTCAGGTCAGTTAATGTTTTTCAGCTTCCCTTCAACTCTGAAGGAAGTCAGTTGGGAGTAGGGAAGCATTTGAAATTTGGGGCAGAAATGAGATTTGAGGCTTATCGGTGGATTTCAGTTATCTGTTCTATCTTTTCCGTGGCATTATCTGTCTACCATTGCCAGAGGTAATGGTAATTTGAGTTTTTACAAGAAGATGACATTTCCTGGCAAGTGCTTTACTCATCATCTCTTATGTGATAAAACTTCTCTGTAAGAAAACTTCTTATATCAAATTGGGGGAGGTGACTTCGTATAAATATAAATCCAGGAAATTCAGCAGTGTCTTTGGGTCTCAGAAGGACACAGACACACTCAAAGAGGAAATCAAGAAGTTAACTCATTCTAAAGATTTGAGTCTGAAGAAAATAATACACTAATTAGAAGTAAAGATGGCCAACTCGGGCATTCCACATTTAATATATAATTATGGTGCATCTAAACTGTGGTTGCTCAGGGAGCTTTGTCCTTCAAAGTTATACATTTGATTCTTTCCTTCACTCTCTTACCTGATTCCAGCTTGGAAACAACTACAGATTCTGGGAAGGCCGACGGAGCTCATACAGAGTATAAAGACAAGAACCAGTTTAAGTCCATACGTGACACACCATACCAAAATAGATCTATTGTTTCAGAAGCACTGGTTAAACAAAAATGCATAAAACACCTCTAGGGAAAAGGGATTTGAGGACTGCAGTCTGACCCGAATCCCAAAGGGAGTGAATCCTCTTGGGCCGTCTACTGATGGTCAGCATTACAAACCCTGAACAAGACCAGTGCTTCATTACCGGGCTTAAAGAAATCAGTGCCCTTTCTGGATGATACACTGAGAGGTGCATGCAGCCAGCATGGGGCAGTTTGCCATCGCTGTTTAACAGATCTTGCTCATGTGTCTGGGTCATTATTTGTATTAGATTACAAACTCGAATGTTTGTTGTCTAACAAAGCCCCACTTCCGTCCATAAGGCAGGACTCCTTGGTAATTACAGGATGGCAGCCCTTTTAATTACCTTGCTTATTTTAGCAGAGAGAAAGATGACTACACTATTTCAAAGATTTACCATCCCTTTTCCATTAGCTCCATCTTGCCTGGGGGCAATTTCCCTAAAATAATAGCATGAAGAGGTTTAGTTTTTGCTAGTCCCAGAGCTTGCTGGTAAATTTCAGACTTACTTAAAAGAATTAGGCTCTCATTACTGACTTTATGAATTATTAACCCTCAAGATAATGGTTATGATGTCCAAGAGGAAGGTCTATTCAGCTTTAAAAAGTGGAACATGAAGAGAAATGTTAAAAAAAATTCCTTAAAGTAAGTCCATAATGATAGCAGAAACTGACTCCCATAATCAGAATGAAATATATAAGTGAGTCCTTAATAAAGCATATAATCATATAGTCTAGGCAGAGGGTTGTTAGTTTTTGAGAATCTGTTGTATTTGTAATTCCAAAGGAGTTTCATTGATACAATATGTATTTTTATATCTAGAATAACTTGATTCTGGCCAAGATTTAACACTATCCTGTGTAAACGGGCTAAACTTGACTTCTGGCATGAGTTTACTCTGCGCTTTTGAATTGCCCTGATAATTCATACAAGTCTGTACTCTAAAACACAAGCAAAAACCAGTTTGGAACCAAATGAAAATAGGTGTAGTCTATAAAAGTAGGAGAGGACGGACTAACATTTGTTGTCTATGAGGTATAGTATTCAACGACCCTTTAACATTTTCTCAGCGTGAAGGGAGTTACATGGATATTTTTTAAATATATATAATGTATAATATATAATATCTTGGTGTGTTATTCTCTGGCAAAGGTGAACAATGTTAGGAATGTGCCCTAGGCAGTTGCTTTAATGGAATTCCAGTCTTTTATTTACTGACATGTTGGAAGAGTCAGAAATGTTTGTGATTGAATCACAGTTGTAACCTTGACCAAGTCATTCATCTCTCTGATGATCATACCTCTCATCTCTAAAGTGAGAATATCATAGCAGCCTCCCTGACAAAGAGGGTGAAACGTAATCTCATAGATGAAACCACTGGGGCCAAGTCTGGCATGCTAGCATGCTCCCCAAAAGCGGGAACTCGGATTGGGGTTGCTGTTGCTGAGACACACTAGACACACCCGCTGCCCTGCAGTGTGCAAGTTGCAAAGCCAGCTGACCTCCTGCCTGTGCCTGCAAAGTACACCTGCTCCCAACTCCCAACTCACCTTCTCACTTTCAGAAACAGTGCTGAAAACACTGATAAATACCACAGGAAGGTTAGGGGAAGAGGATGTAATTCACCACTTAATTGACATGTATTCTGTCTATTGTGAAAGAGACGACTCTGCTGGCGGGATATTTAAACCTGTGAGATGTGTAAACCCTGAATGCCCATATTTGGTGATCTGGCCAGTTACCTGCACACTGCTCTCTTCAGTCCAATGTGCATCACCTGGTTTCAGCACTGATTTTTTTTTTTTTTCCAACTTATTTTAGGAGCACCTGGGTAGCTCAGCCAGTTAAGTGAATGGCTGTTGGTTTCAACTCAGGTCGTGATCTCAGGGTCATGCCTGCGTCGGGCTCCACGCTCTGTGAAGAATCTGTTTCTCTCCCTCTCCCCTTCCCCCTCCTTGTGAGTGCTCTTTTTCTCTCTCTCAAATAAATAAGTAAATTGAGAGGTACCTGGGTGGCTCAGTCGGTTTACCATCCTACTCCCGGCTTCAGCTGAGGTCATGATCTCACCGTCATGGGATCGAGCCCTGCTGGGGCTCCACACACTCACAGAGTCCACTTCAGATCTTTTTTCCCACCTCCACCGCTTCTCCTCCTGTTCATACCCTCTTTCTCTCTCAAATAAAAAGTAAATAAAATCCTTAATAATAATATATGTACATCTTTTTTGTTTTTAAGATTTTATTTATTTATTCGACAGAGAGAGATCACAAGTAGGCAGAGAGAGAGAGAGGAGGAAGCAGGCTTTCTGCCAAGGAGAGAGCTCGATGCGGGGCTCGATCCCAGGACCCTAGGATCATGACCCAAGCCGAAGGCAGAGGCTTTAACCCTCTGAGCCACCCAGGTGCCCCTATGTACATCTTTTTAAAAAACCCTTATTTACTGAATAATTTAGATTTCTAGAAAAGTTACAGAGCTACTGCTGGAATTTCCTATATGCCCTTCACCCAGTTTTCCCTGTTGTTGAACATTTTATATTCCCATGCTACCTTTGTCAAAGAAACTGATAGTGCTTATTACTATTAACTAAACTCTGGACTTTCTATCCCAGAGTCTAATCCAAGACATCACATGGCACAGGGTTGGCATGTCTTCCCTGTCTCGTCTGGTCTGTGGCACTTTCTGACACTTTCTTCTTTTTTTTTTTTTTTTCTCCCATGACCTTAATGATCTTAAATATTGTGGCAGAAGAATATCCCCCAATCTGCCCTTGTCTATTGTTCAACTCATAACGGAGTTACAGATTCTTAGGGAGAAAAAAAAAAAGAAGAAGATGGCAGAGGTGAAGTCTCCTTTTTGTCCCATTATATCAGGGGTTACATGATATCCACATGACATCCGTGAGGAGAGTAACCTGATCACTTGGTTACGGTTGTATTTGCTAGATTTCTCCACTGTAAAGTTACTAAATTTTTTTCCTTTCTCGATGCTGTTGTTTGTGAGTCACTAGGTTTAGCCCATCTTCAAATAGGGGGGCGGTAGTTTCCTGGGGTTTTTGTTGTTTCTGATTTCCATATTTGACCTCAGGTAAATTTAATTTAACATGTAAGTCAAGGTGGGGCCATTCACTCAGATGCATCCATGCTTTCAAAAACTATATATTGGCAATGATTATATGCTAGATACCACGTTAGATGGTAAACATTGGAAAATGAAATTGGGTCATGTAACATGACAATATCATTTATTCAGTATGCAATAAATGAGTGCTTACTGTTAGCAAACAGTGGGGGGTGGGGAACAGAAATAGTCCCTGATTCACTAGAGCTTTTCTCTCATGTGATGAGAATTCCAATAGGGCTATGGAAACACTAGGTACATATTTTCCTAGCAAACATTGCTTAAATGACTAAAGAAGAGGATTGGAACTACATAAGCAAGAATGAGAAAAGCCAATCTAAGTACTAATTAGTTGTATGACCTTGGGCAATACATTTATCCTCTTCAGGCTTCCGTTGCCTTATCTGCTCTGTGCAGTGGTTAAACTAGGTGTTTCTTCAGAGCTGCTATATTATAATAAATGTTTAGTCTTATAGAAATTATCTAGGGTTCAACATTTTTCCTCCTGAAATATTTCTTTAGTGAAGTTTTTTAAAGCACAGTCATCCCTCATAATGAGTGTGAACATTAGAAAATTGTGTAAGTGCATTTTGCTTCATGAATTTGCTATAAATACTGATTTTTTTTTCTGTTGATTGCTTCATCTAAAATTGAATCTTTCCCCCCTCATTTAATAAGTTGATAACTGGGTCGTTTGGTAAAGATTAAGCCTCCATTTGTTGGAGGGATGTGTTCCATTTTGAAATCTGTCTGAGGAGTTAAATGATGTTGGTCTGTTCTCTGAAGGGCACTGTCTACCCCTTTGGGAGGGTGTTTGTCTTTTCCTCTTTTTCACGAGTTGACATTTACCCAGAGTTTTGTGTTTCATTTCTTTTGC
Organism: Mustela nigripes; assembly: GCF_022355385.1. Taxonomy (NCBI): domain Eukaryota; kingdom Metazoa; phylum Chordata; class Mammalia; order Carnivora; family Mustelidae; genus Mustela; species Mustela nigripes. The sequence continues at coordinate 15,753,924 of NC_081560.1, forward strand.
TATTCTTCCCTAACTTTTGTCTAGATCGTATATTTTTTAGTTAAAATGTAATAATAAGTAAAAATAATAGCTAACTCCTATTGCACCATTACTGTGAGCAAGGAAACATCTTAATATTTCTACTCCTATCATATAATTTAATTCTCCCAAAACCTCTGTGGTTTTGACCTGAGCAACTTGGTAAATAGAGGTGGGGGAGATGTAGAGGACCCACAGCAACCAGGAAGCAGCACACAGTGAGCTAGGAAAAAAACAGAGCTTGTTGATTGTAAGCCAAGAGAAGAAAAATGTTCTGTGTGAGAACAGTGAGAACTCTACCAAATGCCCCAGAGTGGGAGCGACGGAGTAAGGATTGCATGCTAAGAACTAGTCAACAGATCTGGGCAGAAGGTGGTTATTAGTTTCCGCCCAAGAAGTTGAAGAGTAAGGGGGACTGGGTGGCTCAGTGGATTAAGCCACTGCCTTCGGCTCAGGTCATGATCCCAGGGTCCTGGGATCCAGTCCCGCATTGGGCTCTCTGCTCAGCAGGGAGCCTGTTTCCTCCTCTCTCTCTACCTGCCTCTCTGCCTACTTGTCATCTCTCTCTGTCAAATAAATAAATAAAAAATCTTAAAAAAAAAAAAAAGAAGAAGAAGTTGAAGAGTAAAAAGGTGAAGGTGAATAGAATGGGCACATGTACACATGGGAGTGAAGGAAGCCAGTCTGCATAGGTTGCTGTTTTTAGATGTTTAGCTCTAAAGGGGAAGAGAGAACAGAGTGGTGGCTGCAAGTTGGGCATGAAATCCAGGGAGGATTTTTTTGCTACTTTGTAAGATAGTACAGCTGTCTCTCCTGATGGGACCCATTTCCTAGAGAAAGAGAACTCAATTCAGAAGAGAGGCTGCAGGGACCATGCCTTTGAAGGAGCAGAGATGGAATCCAGTGCCCAGTGGAGCAGTGGGGACAGGCTCTGCAGAGTACAGAGCCGGAAAGGCAGAGGCAGCTGAGTTGGGGATTTGGATTGAGGTTGTAGAGGACCCACAGCAACCAAGAAGCAGCACACGTGAACTAGGAAAAAAAACAGAGCTTTTTGATTGTAAGCCAAGAGAAGAAAAGGAGAAGCAGAAGTTCTGTTCTGATCACTTTTATTTTCTCAGTGAAATAAGCAAGCCCTTATTAGTAAAGATAATTGAACCAAATAGAACCAAGTACAGAAATGTGTGCCAATCTGAAAATAACCTCTTTGCAGATTGACTCAGAACAACAATTTTATGTGCTCCCAACACGAGTAAAAGCTGTAGACTTTTCATAGTTCCTAGCTCACAGTAGGGTCAGGAGGGTATCAATGTTCAGGAAGAGCAGAGAAAGTTGGAAATAATCAATCTGAAGAGGAACACATCAGTGGCCCAGGCCGGATTGCTGAACAGCATTTTAGATATGGATCATTTAATTCATTGGCTTTTCATGAGTGTGTAGAGCCTGATCTGTCACTTCCTAAGGGTCTTGACTTATGAATGAGTGCACTTTCTTCCATTCCAGCTTCAAAGATTCAGATGCCAGGAGAGTACTGGGCTGGGAGTGGATGATCTTATTTTTAACATAAATCCCTTTGCAACCCAATTCTGTGTATGATCCGAAGCCTTGCTTTGTTTACAAGAAAATGCATGCTTCCAGAGCTTTGGTGAATTAGATGCTGATGACAGGAGGTCTCAGAAAGGAAGTCTTTCATTGTTGAAACTGAGCTTTTGGTAATGAGAACCTCCCATTGTAGGTCTATCCCCAAGTCTCTGACCAGAGGAATATTTTTCACTTTCATTAGTTAACTCTGGGCACACACACAAAATAATGACCAGTTCTTACTGTCCATACGCCAACCTAGTTTGTTTTGTTGGTACCTTCCCAGGTTGACAACTCTAGAACATCAACTTAGATGGCAGTTAAGTTTCTCTCTAAAGACTTCTATCCAGGGGTCTTGTATAAAATTGTTGCATATTTATGCATCATGTTAATGTGTGAGTGGTGTGGGGTCAGCCACTGTGTTTGTGACATCATAGTTCATAATAAAACACCTAGTGTTCACACACTACTTCATGCTTTAACAGAGGATGTTCATATACACTAATCTGCATGTGTTATAGCAGGGACACTTAGAAGATGGCCTCCCATGGGGTCACATAGCTATGACAGGGTTTTAATAAGAACTGCATTTCTCTTCTAATCCAGTACACTTTCCTAATACACAGCTCTACTTCTTTATAAAGTCATAGCTGCGACCTTGTAGAAATGTGTGTTAAAGAAAGAATTTGGGATCATAGTTTTTGTTATTGGTTGGGTTTCCTCAGAAATAGAATCTGAGGCTCTTGAGTCTTCTATGTAGGAGGTTTGTTGGGGACTCTCCAAGAAGGAACAACAATTGTGAAGACGGAGGAAAGTAGCATCGACACAGGGCAGAGGAAGATGTCAAGCTGTAATACAGTTGCAAGAGAGGCCTCCCACGGGGACATTTGGATCTGGAATGGCCATTAGGGTTGTCCCAGTGGAAGTAAGGATTGTCAGAGGCAAGTCAGGATGTCCCCTGAGAGGAAGCAAACCCTGAGTGGGATAGTGTCCTTCCAGGAGAGGGACTCAGCTGTGAGCACTTAGTAGAGCCCACAGTCCAGCAGCTGAGGGAATGAGTGCCTCAGTCCCATCATGGGCTTAGATGGGGCACTTCGGCTCTGGAAGCCTCATCTTGTTTACAGTAACTGAGCACCTGAGTTTTGAACTAAGGCGGGGAAAGAACCACCCACACACCAAAAATCCTTAAGTCCTTTAATTCACTTCTTCATTAACAATTCTTTACTGAGTACCTACAATGTACCAAGCACTGTTCTAGGTACTAAGGATTAGACTCATATGACCACTAGCCTCCAAATTTTCATTTGCATTTTTTTGACCTGACTTCCCTACTATTCCAAATTCAGGGAATTGGAATATCAACTATCTTCTTTAGATGTGTCAGAATTAGCTAAAAGAAATTCAAAATGTTAATGATGACCTTTTCTTAAAAGTTCTTTTTGACATGAAGTATCATTAAGCCAAATATTCTTCACTTGGAATTTGAGTGATTAAAATTGGAAACATAAACGCAAGGCAATCTAAATTTCAGGCTATTTCTAGCCCGATGTTGTAGTCAGAGATAACTCCACAGTTTGATCTTCAACAAGGTGGACATTTCTTCTGTGTATTCTTCCAATTTATTAGTAAAGATAATTGAGCCAAATAGAACCAAGTACAGAAATGTGTGCCAATCTGAAAATAACCTCTTTGCAGATTGACTCAGAACAACAATTTTATGTGCTCCCAACACAAGTAAAAGCTGTAGACTTTTCATAGTTCCTACTGGGTAAAGCATCTTTTCTTCATACTTAGTGGGTTTCCTGAATCACTGATCCATGGCATTCTCCTGGAGTCATAGATAAACGGAATTAGAGTCCCCTGGGCTGTCAGATAATAAGGGTGTGTTTGCTTAAATCTGCCCTGCTTCTCTTCTCTGTGTGGCAGCTGTCCACATGTAATTTGTTTACTCTTTTTGCTTCCAGAAAGAGATTGAGGCCTCTTCAGAAGATTTTTAGGAAATATTTCTGTCATTAATTTTCCACCTATATCCATTGAACTCAGAAATTCAGAGCCATATGACTGTGTCCTCTGTATCTAACTGTTGATGACCTTGCCCATCGTGGAACAGTGCATAGATATAGTGTGATGTTGAAATTGTGGAAAGTCTTTGAGCTAGGGTCTCTAACCATCATTTTGAGTATGTAAGTTTTAGGTACAGTTAGGAATCTTTGCTTTTGGGCCCTTAATGTTTTCTCTGACTTTCATATCTATTTGGCTGGCTAGGCCATGCAGCCAACATTCCAATGTCATAACCAAGTATTTGTCATCTCCTAATTACTAGAGTGCTGGCTCTAGTAAATTATCACTGGCTGTTCTTCTCTGTATGTAGGAATTTTGCAAATACTACCTTACTGATAAATGCACCTGGGAAATAGTTTTCCAGTGCCCATTGTCAAGCACATTCTAGAACCTCACCATTAAAAGCTGCTATTACGTTTTACCCTGGGAATAAATCCCAAGGAATTTTATAACACATTTTGTTTTACAAGAATTTCATTGAATGGGACATTAGGAACATTCATTGAAATGGAGTTCTCTCCATCAAAAGTAGAAATTTACATCACTATTGGTAAACTTTCATATTAAGTTGGAAGATTATGACATTTCATAAAACTGTTTCATCTAGACCTTTGGTGTCTATAATTATAAGAGTATTGGGCCTTTGCCCATAATTTCCCATAGATTATTACTGGTAATACATGAATTAAATTCATCAGAGGTACGGAAAAAAAGAAAAAAAAAAAAAACTTGTGCAATTTTAAACATACTAGCCATGCCTGGGATGCATTCTCCATCGGACTCTTTTTATTTTTGTTCAGAAGACTTGTTTTAACATCTTTTTTTTTTCTAGATTTTCTTTCTCACTTCTGCTTTTCCATTTATTATACCCTTCATGCCAGTGATTGCTAAGAGGAAAAGAAAAGGATCTATTACTGAGTAATTCTTACTTTCCGAGATGCTGTAGTACGGGGTTTGAATGGATGTCTGGGGAGTTAGGACATCCCCTTTCCTCTTCCTTCCTTCCTTCTGCTTTTGGTTCTCCAGGCTTGGGAATTCTTAAGAATTCTGGCTCTAACCACATTCTAACTCCGAAACCCCTTTCAGATAGTTCAGTTCTTATCTACTGCCTTCGATGTATTTGTAAGTGGTCTTTTTCATCCATCATTACAAAGGTCAGTTTCATATTGTTTTCATAACCCATCGGTCCATCTCTTTCTCTCTCAATCTCCCTCCTCCCCAGCTCAGCAGGCCACAGTCCAGTGTGGCATTTGGCAGGTCACAAGGAAGTTATAGCTGTCTTGGCTACTCTAAACAACTTTGAGTAGTCCTTGTTTCTTTTCCTTCTCACTATCCAGTTTTTCATGGAGTTGATTCCTTAACTTTAGTCTCTCCTTTCTTACCTTTGCTGCCACTCCTCTCTTCTGGGCTTCAGCATTGTTCCTCTCTGTTGCTGCTGAAACTCTTCCTAACTCACCTTCCAGCCACTCACCTTGTCTTCCACATCTCCTCCCAAAATTCTTCTAAAATATCAAAGAAAAAATTGCAAGTGGACAAATGAAACAGGCTAGGAAGGACTTATTCAAGACTTTTGCAATAAGGAAGAGAAAGTGAACTCAACCCTGCTGTGACAAAAGGAAGGAGAAGTTTTTTTTAAGATTTTACTTATTTATTAGACAGAGAGAGAGAGAGATCACAAGTAGGCAGAGAGGCAGGCAGAGAGAGAGGGGGAAGCAGGCTCCCCACCAAGCAGAGAGCCTACTGCGGGGCTCGATCCCAGGACCTGAGCTGAAGGCAGAGGCTTCAGCCACTGAGCCACGTAGGCACCGCAAGGAAGGAGAATTTTTTTTTTTCTTGCCAATATTGAATACCTTCAATCTTTTTTTTTTTAATTTAATTTCTTTTCAATGTAACAGATTTCATGTTTATGCATTACACCCAGTGCTCAATGCAATACATGCCCTCCATAATACCCACCACCAGGCTCCCCAACCTCCCACCCCCCTCTTCTTCAAAATCCTGAGATTGTTTTTCAGAGTCCATAGTCTCTCATGGTTCATCTCCCCCTCCAATTTCCCTCAACTCCCTTCTCTCCATCTCCCCATGTCCTCCATGTTATTTTTTATGCTCCACAAATAAGTGAAACCATATGATAATTGACTCTCTTTGCTTGACTTATTTCACTCAGCATAATCTCTTCCAGTCCTGTCCATGTTGATAGAAAAATTGGGTATTCATCCTTTCTGATGGAGGCATAATACTCCATAGTGTATATGGACCACATCTTCCTTATCCATTCATCTGTTGAAGGGCATCTTGGTTCTTTCCATAGTTTGGCAACCATGGCCATTGCTGCTTTGGACATTGGGATACAGATGGCCCTTCTTTTCACTACATCTGTATCTTTGGGGTAAATACCCAGTAGTGCAATTGCAGGGTCACAGGGAAGCTCTATTTTTAATTTCTTAAGGAATCTCCACACTGTTCTCCAAATTTGCTGCACCAACTTGCATTCCCACCAACAGTGTAAGAGGGTTCCCCTTTCTCCACATCCTCTCCAACACATGTAGTTTCCTGCCTTGCTAATTTTGGCCATTCTAACTGGTATAAGGTGGTATTTCATTGTGGTTTTAATTTTAATCTCCCTGATGGAAAGTGAAAATGAACTTTTGGGACTTCATCAAGATCAAAAGCTTCTGCACAGCAAAGGAAACAGTCAACAAAACAAAGAGGCAACCCACGGAATGGGAGAAGATATTTGCAAATGACAGTAAAGACAAAAGGCTGATATCCAGGATCTATAAAGAACTTCTCAAACTCAACACACACAAAACATAATCATGTCAAAAAATGGCAGAAGACCTGAACAGACACTTCTCTAATGAAGACATACAAATGGCTATCAGACACAGGAAGGAGAAATTTTAAGCACTGGGGTGAGCGAGTAAAATAGTAGTGGAGGACATTAGCAATAGGTTAGTCACTGTGATTAGGTTATTCATGTTTGTTAATTGTTACTTATTAGCAGCAATGAGTTAGGCTCCTACCCACCTGGGGATATTCAAAGATCAGGACACAATCTTCCTTGAAGGGTCCATTTCAGAGAGATGCCTCCCAGGTCTTTGAGAAAGACAATCTAGGGTTACAAAAGTGACTGAGATTCTGGGAAAAGATTGGCATCTTAAAAGGACAGAGAAAAATGTACAATTGAAAGTCTTCTAAGTAGGAACTGGGAGGTCAGACACTGTCTCAGGCATAGTCAAGCTGAGGGGAACATGAAGACATTCTAAGTGAATGTAAATGTGAAACCTTTATCATCTGTTGGAAACCCTAGACTATCTGCCCATCCTTTTGAGAATAAAGTCTCAACTCCTTAGTATAAAAAATAATGCAAGCCTCTAGTCTTGATCTTGCTCCCTTATACTCTGTACCCACCTATTTTCCTAAGTCCTGAATATGTGCTGCTTTTCGTACCTTGGTTTCTTAGAATCTAAGGATGGTGTAAGACTAAGAGAATTTCCTGTGCCTGCCAAACTCCTGTCTCTGTTGCCAGACTCCCTTATTGTCTTCATTTGGGATAACTCCTCTTGAAGTGTGTCCTGACCTAGGAGGTGTGCAATTTCTGTGTGTCCTAAGCGTATTAGGTTCTTCTCTGTCAGAATTCCAATCACAAGGCATACACATGGAATAGAATCAAGAGATTATCTTTATGTCTCTCTTTTCCTGGTCTGTAACACCTTGAGGGCAGGTACTGGGTCTTACTGAGTGTTGTGCCCTCATCTTCTAGCACTACAGTTGTCTCTGGCACAAGAAAATGCTTAAAACTTGTGTGCTGGATAATTAAGTGGATCATATGTAGACCTGACAGGTATTTTTGTACAATTACACACACACACACACACACACACACACACACGCAGTTAAGTGAAAGTGAATACCAGGAGTTATTTTTTGCTATTATAAATGACAAAGCATTTAAGAGGATACTTTTTAAAAAAGTGAGTTGGATGTCCCTTGGGTTGCCTTCTCAGTTTCCTACTAGGATAAGAAGAAGAATTCAATCTGTGGTTTGAAACCCGGATTTGTAGGGAAATTGCTACTTTCTGGAAAGCGCACCCCCAAAATATATCCTCATACAGAATGCAGTGAAGACTACCTAATTGACTTTTATCTTGTGGGTGACATTTTGAACTAACTATGGTAAGGTTTAGCTCAAGCTATGGAGTACAAACTCTAGGATCACTTTTAATCACAGGAGCCAGGGCTCATGAAAACCTTTACAGACTCCAGCTATGGCATGGTATAATATAAAGTTCTTGGGATTTTGTGTATCCTTTTGAATGCTAATATGCTTATTAATTTCTTGTGTTGGTTCCACTGAGCTGTGGCAGTTAATGATGACAAGTTGTTGTAAAATGGACCTGTGTCACATGGTGGGGGGGGGGGGAATGGGATTGAAACATTGCCAACTCATTCTCTTTAATTACTGTCAGCCATCAAATTAGAACTTTAGTTCCCTGATAACTCTGACACATTGAAAACTAATGAGGACTATGGGAAGATTCCACTCGCCCCCTCCCACCCTTAGTCCTTCCTTAGGACTTTCCTTCCTTTCTCTAGTCCCCTGCCTCCCCTCCCTGATTTTTACTTCTAGTCGTTCTTCCCCTCATCTTAAGACTTCTTTACTAGTGTAAAACTATGTCCAAGAAGGTAGGCAACATTTGTTTTCCTATATGTAAGCAAATTCTTAGATGTTAACAAAGTATCTCTCTATGGGAAACTCAGAGCCTGTTTTTTTCTTTTTTTTTTTTTTCTTTTCTTTTTTTCTTAATTAGTAGACTTTATTTTTTAGAGCAGTTTAGGTTTACAGAAAGTTTAAGTGGAAAATACACAGAGTCCCATGTATCCCCTCAACACATCTCCCCACCCCCGCACACATAGTTTCCCTTATTATTAACATCTTGCTTTAGTATGATACATATGTTAACAGTTGATGAGCATAAACATTAATGCATTGTTATTAACTGAAGTCCACATTTCTACATTAGGATTCATGCTCATGTTCTACAGTTTTATGGGTTTTCACAGATGTGTGACACATACCCACTATGACAGTATCATTCAGAGTAGTTTTGCTGCACTAAGTACCCCCTGGGCCGTACCTATTCATCCATCCCTTTCCTGTAACCCTTAGCAACCATGACTTTTTTACTCTCCATAGTTTTGCCTTTTCCAGAACACCACGTAGTTGGAATCATGCAGCATGTGACCTTTTCAGGCTAGTTTCTTTCATTTTGCAGTATGCATTTAAGCTTCCTCCATTATCTTTTGTGGCTAAAAAACTTAATTCTCTTTGTTGCCTAATAATGTCCCATTGTACAACGATAAATTTGTGTATTCATTCACCTATAGAAAGACATCTTGGTTGTTTACAAGTTTTGGCAATTATGAATAAAGCCAATTATGAATATTCATGTGCAAAGTTTTGTAGGGGCATACTTTTTGGTTCATTTGGGTAAATACCAAGGAGTACTTCTGCTGGTAAGAATTTGTTTAGTTTTGTTAAAGCTGAAAACCCATCTTCCAAAGTGGCTGTACCATGTTGCATTCCCATCAGCAATGAATGAAAGTTCCTGTTGCTCTCCCTTCTCACCAGCATTTGATGATGTCAGGTTTTTTTGGTTTTTTTTGTTTTGTTTTTTTCCCCAATTTTAGCTATTCTAATAGATATATATGGTATCTTGGTGTTTTAATTTGCACTTTCCTAATGACATATGATGTTGAGCACCCTTTTCATGGGCTTATTTACCATCTATGTGTTTTCTTTGGTGAGATACCTCCTGATCTTTTGCCTACTTTTGAATTGACTATTACTGTTGAGTTTTAAGAGTTCTTTGCATATTTTGAATACCAGTCTGGTCTTTTTATTTCCTTAGCAGTATCTTTGACAGAGCAGAAGTTTTAATTTAGTGAAGTCCAACTTACTGCTCTTCGCTTTCATGAGTCACACTTTTGGTGTTTTTTCTCAAATGTCATTGCCAAACACAAGTTTGCCTAGCTTTTCACCTGTGTTATTTTCCAGGGAACGGTTTCTTTTTCAGCTTCTTGGTTTCTCAAGACTGAGTATAAGTTGATACAAAGAGAGTGAGTATTGGACATAAAACGTATTGATTATGTCAGTAAATCTAAGATTGATCCTTAAGGAAATGTCAACTTTTAAAAAGGGTATCTCTGAGTAGTGTCAACATAGAATAAATTCATTCTAAGATTATCTATATTTTTGATGATTTACAATATTGTTTAAAATACTTGGCTATTTTTTGAATTTTAAACTCTGATTTATTCTTTTCAGGAAGTGACATTGTTTTTATTTAACTTCAAGACTCTGAAATTCTGACATTTCTACGTATATATTTAAAGCTAAAAACCCAGTCTTTGCAAATCCTTGCAGTTTTTGAGAAGCTTTTCTTGGAGGTCACACACCTTCTTTTAATGATCCCATTGGAGATAGTTTTATCTGTGCTTTGAATAGGTTAGCAGCCCCATTCAGCTGCAATTCTGTTCTAACAGGAATTACACTGTAATAGAGATAGAGACAGACTGGCCGACTTACACCTCCTCATGTAAGGAAAGAATGATAATTTCACTTGTCAAGGAAGGCTTTTAGGACAGCTGAAAAGAGTCTCTGCATTGATGTCTGGCTTCTACTTCCCTGAGAATGCACATGAGCCTGTTTTAAGAGGATTTAGGGGGCCAGGTAGTGACTGGATTCTGAGAAGCATTTGTCAGAAATTCAGTTAGAGGGATTGAACACTTCTCTGAATGTTTCTGCTTCACCATAACCTAACTTTTGCTCTCAAAAACAGGTGAAAGCTTGGGGCGCCTGCTTGGCTCAGTGGGTTAAAGCCTCTGCCTTCGGCTCAGGTCATGATCCCAGGATTCTAGGATCAAACCCTGCATCGGGCTCTCTGCTCATCGGAAAGCCTGCTTCCCCTTCTCTCTCTGCCTGCTTCTCTGCCTACTTGTGATCTCTCTCTCTGTCAAATAAATAAATAAAATATTAAAAAAAAAAACAGGTGAAAGCAGAGGACAGTTTGGGTAATATAATGTGATATATATAAGAAATGGGTTCAGACTCACCTGGGCTGTATCCTTGGGTTGAAAAATAACTCCAAGGGTCATGAAAATTGTAATGATGACAGCTGCCCCCGTAGCGGTCTCTTGAGTCACAGTGCCGCTGTATACACTGTTTGGCAACCCACTGCATCTGTCATCCTAGGCTTGTCTAGCCCCACCTCGGAAGTCTCCTTTGCTCCTCTTCTTTGTTGCATTCCCCATATGTTGCACTGTATGTATTTGTCATGCTGGTTGCAAACTCAACTTTTGTTCGGGGAAAGACTACAGTAGCTTCTTGACAGGGTGTATCCTTTATTCAATCCTTGGAATCATTTGAGAGCTTAGATTATGTATAAGTCTTAGAATGCTGAAGGCCTTGTTTAATTTCCTACCTGACTCTATAGTTGCCTGTATGGTTTAAAACCATCTAATCCCTGGGGGTGCCTGGGTGGCTCAGTGGGTTAAAACTTCTGGATCTCATGGTCCTGGGATCGAGCCCCACATCTAGCTCTCTGCTCAGCAAGGAACCTGCTTCCCCCTCTCTCTCTGCCTGCCTCTCTACCTACTTATGATCTCTGTCAAATAAATAAATAAAATTAAAAAAAAAAATCTAATCCCTGGTCCTTTGTATGTCATCCAGTTACTCTCTGGAAATTCATGGATGCTTCTTTGTCCCCAGTATTCTTAAATTTTAATATAAAATGCCTTCCTCTTGTTACTGTGCTGGGCACCTACCTGTCAGGCCATTTCAGTTTGAAGCTAATGTTCTTTAGTTGTTTGGGTTTTTTTTTAAGATTTTATTTATTTATTTGACAGACAGAAATCATAAGTAGGCAGAGAGGCAGGCAGAGAGAGAGAGGGGGGAAGTAGGATCCCCGCAGAGCAGAGAGCCCAATGTGGGGTTCGGTCCTAGGACTCTGGGATCATGACCTGAGCCAAAGGCAGAGGCTTTAACCCACTAAGCCACTCAGGCATCCCATAATGTTCTTCAGTTCTAAGAAATAGTTTTTATTTTATTTCTGATAATTTCTCCTTTCTCTCTTCTCTGGTTTTTGGAACTCCTATTATTTGAATGTTGGACCACTTAGCCCAGCCTTATTTTTCTTAATGTTTCTCTTGCATTTTGTGCCTCATTTTATTTTTGTTCTACTTCTATTTTTTTGTTCTACTTTTTTTCTCTACTTCATCTTCTATTCTTTCCATTAAACTCTATTTATCCTGTCAATTTTTTGTTATTTTCAAGAATTTTTTTGTGCTCTGAATGGTGTTCCTTCTCCTTTTGCTTCCTCATATTCTTTATCTTCTTTTATATAATCTGTTTATATTTCATGGATGGAATATTTTCTTTCAACTCTCTAAGAATTCCCTGGAGAGGAGGCTTCAGATCTCTTTCCAAAAAGGTAAGGTTCTGGCTGCCAACCATTGGAGAGCCCAGTGAGGGAAGAAATCTGAGGATTTCTGCATTCTTCAGATGGTCAGTTAATCCCCCACTGTCTGTAAAGTATTTGCACCTGCCAGAGTGGTTGGTGAAATCTAGTCATCTACTTTGGCTACCCCCTCCATCCTCGGTTTGTGAGGCACCTCAGACTGCCAATTTGTAAGACTTCTGAGGGTGTTTGTATATAAATCATGTTGGTTTTCATCAATCCCACCCATGGTTTAGGATTAGACTCTATAGGAGCTCTGGGTCACTTACCAATTTTCCACCTGTTTCATCTGTTACTATCTGCTCACTGTTTCTCTTCTTTTTTCTTGGTTTATACCTTTAAAAAAATCCATTTACTGTAATTTAATAGCATTTCTTGTAAGAGAAAATGTGGGTGTTAAATCTGCCATCTTAACTAAGAAACCGGCTTGTTCTTTATTGCTTAGAACTTAAAAATTCTACTTGGTCCTTGCAATAAAAGTTCCATTATGTAGGTTGAGGGTTGGCTATTGCTTACTGGCATCAAGTAAAATCTCTAATGCCAAAATAAGATGATGCTAATGTTCAAGTGATAACTACTTCCATTGTTCCCAGTTAATATGAAGGAAGCCACTGCAGTGGTAGTTAGTTGTCAATTTTGTTAAAGGAAGATGACAATTTTCCACATATTTCTGCTTTCTCCACCATGTCAAGCCCCACAAGAACCTTTCAGAGCACAGTATTTTTATACTATAGTTTTTTTTTCCTCATTGCAGGAAGAGTAGAAGTTTAAGAAAACAGGAATATAATATATGGAACTACCAGCTAATCCTTATAGTATTATGGTGAAATGAAAGATACATGATGAGATATGTTCGTTCTCTAGCTAAAGTTGTTCAAAAGATAGTAAAGGGAGTATAGTTTTTTGGTTATTCGTTTTTAAATAGAGTGTTGCATTTATTCTTCACAAAATTTGAGAAGATACCTATCCTAAATACCATAGTCATCACTATAAGGGCCAGAGAGCTAATGTGAATAATTTGTAAGATTAAAGCAGCAGATTTGAATCCAAGAGAGAATGACTATAAATCCTTTGTAGTGCATGCTACTACTTTCATAGAATAGATTTGACAGCAATTGTCAGTAATCATCATATGAAACTGTGGTAGAGAATGGTTTTTTTAAGCCCAATTAATAGGTAACATCAATCAAAAGCACTCCTTCTCTTAATTGACTTCTTGCAGAGTATTGCAGAGTAGCTGACTTTATACTTACAGTAGGAAATGAATGACAGGTCTTTGAAAGCTTTTTCCTAGCACTACCTTCTTGATTTCAGGTCTGGAATATCTACTCTCTAATTGTATTTTAAAATATCTGCTACCAAGTACATTGAATTTATGACCATATTAACTCCCAGTATAGAAAATAGAAGGTAATCAGAGATGTTGACAGGATTCCTGCATTTCTATAAAATGTGTCTCCTAATTTAAGTAAATAGATAAGTATTGACTAAGTTTCATTTTTCTACACTCTCACATTTGAAATTAAGAGTAAACATCCTTAACTAAGATTCTAACATGGGCTCTCATGTTAGTAAGTTACATTTTATTTCCACAATATTTGACTGACTTTCTAAGCCAAAATTCTAGCTTTTCCCACTCATTCCTTAAGTGTCAGAAATCCTTAATCTTTCTTTACCTAAGTAGGTAACCTTATTTGGACCTATGTGGTGGTCTAGCCAAGGATGATTAGTTTAATCAATACTTTTAGGAATCTCCTCACTGAATTTCCTTTCCATTTTTTAAAGATGCATGATTTCCATACTGATGACTGTTTTGATGTTTCTGGTTATATTCAACAAGAAGAGAAAAGCTGCTTTTCCAGATTATTATTTCCCCTAAACATGTGACACTTGGAAGGCTCTTTACCCTGTTGCTTACTCCCCCCTCCCACTTGCTCCAATCCAACACATGCTCTGTCTCCTGCTCCAAACCGTTGTTTTTATGCCTCCCCTGGAAAGCTGACTTAGCTCTTTCATGCTTGAACACTCTCTAAGCCCTTCTTCCTCTTTTTACAAACTCTTATTGACTATTTACCTCTGCTCTACCAGACATTATGGTTGTGAAGGTAAACAAGTCATTCTTGATGAGAGAGTCCATACTTATGCACATGGTTACATAATTCTACCCAATGATGAATGCTTTCAAGCTTTATGTATGTAGGACTTTGGTTTCCATTGGAGACATCAATATCACACCCTGTTTCTTAAGCTTGCCAATCTTAAGAGGTCATAATGAGGAAGAAGCTATTTCTTTTTCTACAGACTGTCCTTACTTCTCTAACTAAAAGAGACAGTGGGGTTTCATATCTTACAGAGAGCCTAAAAGTACCCTCCAGGCAAGAATTAGCTCCTCTCTCCTACAGTTTTCAAATGACTAAGCTCATACATTTAATGTAGCCTATGCTATACTTATTATTGTGTATAGGTATCTTCTCTACAACCTTGTGGGTTCTTCAAAATTTCTCCATGTGTTTTATATGTATTTTATGCTCTATATTATTAATTTTTAATACATTTTCATTTTCAGACCCATTTATTGATGATGAGACTTTAACAATTCCGTGAATGAAAGATTTAGAAAATCTTTAGTGAATACCAGTGTCCTATCACGTGCTTGCTAAACTGTAATTGGCTAATTCAGAATTTTGAAAGGTATTTTTTTGGTTAAATGATGGATTTTATTATACAACTATACTTTTAAAATTAGAGATAGGCAATACATTTTTTGAAAATTTGGAAAGGAGACACTGTTTCAGGACTCTGATGTAGGGAGTTGTATCCATTAAAGCCGTCGTGGAACATTCACCGCCACCTAAGTAGAAGGTATTTAAGACGCATAGCAACTTTTCCTAACTGTTCCCTAAAGCCCTGCTGCTACTGCATTTCCACTGACCATGTTTAAAGTCAAGAACCTTTTATTTATTTATTTTTAAACATTTCATGCCTGTGTAGTTCTGGTGTTGGCCACGAGGTAACAACAGTGCCTTGAGTAGCTTGAGTCTCTTGAACAGGGAACCACCACAAACGGACAGAAATATTAAACCCCACACATTCATGAGGGAAAGGAGTAAGTGTCCAGAATTTTTAATTCCTCTCTGGCGATACATGGACTATCGCAAATGCAGGCATAAATTGTTAGCTGACGGTAAGCCACCTCCCAGTCCTGCAGCCCACTGTTCTTGTGACATTATACTTCATCCCAGGACCACCAAGACAAAATGAAGGCTGACCAGGTGGCAAGGGACAGCATGGTTCATGCAGGGAAAGTATCCAAAATAAAGAGATTGGGTCCCAGGGGAGGTTTGAGGAGAATTTGGGATATTAAAATGTCCAAAACACTAATAGTATTTATGAGAGACTTTTTTAACCGTAAGAAACAAATATATGCCAATTTAGAAATATCAAATATGTTATTTTAGACTTTTCTCTTTCCTTCCCCCTTAGCTATCCCTCTGGGTATTCTAGTTGTGCGTGGAGACTGTGATTTGGAGACTTGCCGTATGTACATAGACCGCCTACAGGAGGTGAGTTTCTTTAGCCAATTATTTCTTCTCAGTTTTCCATTTTTGTAAACAATTACCAGCCATATATATTTACTTCCGGAATGATGCATCTGGGAAGGAAGTGGAAGTGTCCTCGTCCCTTAAGCACTGACCACATCTTCTCTCTCTCTGTCCCCCATGGCTATTTTCCCTCCCCAGGTGGTTGAAATGGGAAAGGGTATTGCTCTAGTGAGATCCATAACTGTAGCTTGGAACTTCTTGTCTTCTTGCCAGATGACATCCCTGTGTTTTTTGAGCTGTAGAGAATTTCAAAGGGTCCTGATCAATAATGACGGAGAACAGACAGGTTATTTAATGTTTTGTATCTAGCACAGACTCGGGTCAGAGATCACTACATTTTTTTAAAAAAATATCACTTCTACGGGAAAGCAAAACCTTCTGTCCTTCCTGGGAATGTGTGTCAGAACCCAGGATACTCCACTTTGCTCCTCAGTCTGATTTACCACAGAGAAGGACAATGGAAGAGACCTCATAGGTGGCATTCCCACTAATCCGAGCTGCATCAGCGAAGTCAGGAGGCCCAGCGCCGGCATGGTGGTTGTCATTGATTGTTTTTGCCAAACTTTGAGAGGGAGTAGTCACTCTCTTCATTCTACAAATGATGAAAAACATAAATAGCCACCACTTCATCATTTTTTCTTGATGAAAGGTGCAGATTTAAATAATCTTTTTCTGGATGTGGTCTAGACATTTGTATTTTTTTAAGCTATTGGGTAATTCTGATAGACACCACAAAATGAACACGTCTCTCCTAGATGACACATTCTCCATAAGTAAATATCACAAATAAAAAAGATATATAGCACTTAAAATACCATCAAGTTGGGATGCCTGGGTGACTCAGTGGGTTAAGCCTCTGCCTTCAGCTCAGGTCATGATCCCAGGGTTCTGGGATTGAGCCCCACATTGGGCTCTCTGCTCAGCGGGGAGCCTGCTTCCTCCTCTCTCTGCCTGCCTCTCTGCATACTTGTGATCTCTCTCTCTCTGTATCAAATAAATAAATAAAATCTAAAAAAAAAAAAAATACCATCAAGTTGTGGCCGCTTAGCTTTGAACTTGAGATTCTAGTTCTTTTGGTGGCAGTAAATTCAGGCCTAGGAGGCATAAAGATATATGAAAAATTATGAAGTTTCCTTTTCAGCATTTTTAAGGATAGAGATGGAATTGTAAACACAATATATTTTGAGGTAAAGACCAAACTTTGAATACTGATATGGGCGAGAGAAGAAAAGTCAGCAAATTTTACACTTGTGTTTGTTTTTGGTTTTGTTTTTGTTTTTACCAAGGGAAACTTCAACTTGTTAAAATTTGTGGACTTATTAGTGTGTGACTCAGACCCAAAGCGATATTCCTCAAACGCCACAATATCTCATTTTTCCAAATGTGTTTTTATTTTATTGTGAAACCTCTGTCAGAAAACCTGCAATAAAAAGGCAAATCATAAATCATACCAAAGTTTTTTTTTTCCTTTTTAATTCTTGGGTTACTTAAGATTTCACAGTAGTCTACGACATGACTGATGAATTGACTTTGGTGAAAACTAACTTATTGGCATGCTTATAATACCAACAGTCAACTGAAAGTGAGATTCTTTAAAAAAAAAAAAAAAGAATGAATGAATGAATGAACAAATGAAGTCAAAAAAGGAAAAGTTTAAAAACTAAGTTGGGCCCAGAGATCATGTTGGTAAATCCCCATGGGAAGCAGGTATGAAGACAAATGTACCCAGGATTGCTGACATCTGTGAATAGAATCACAACCTTCATTAACAATGAAGCCTTCAGGACATGATCATGGTGACAACTTAGTTATAAAACTTTGTAAAGGGAGCCAGACTCTCAGAATCTGCCAGTAAAACTTCATTAATTTCAACCCTATTAATTTGCACTTCGTGATCATGCAGAGGTGGCCAGAGATTTTCTCCTGGCTGTCTATGAAATCCTGTGTTTGCCAAGCACTTAGTGGCAGAAACACAATTACTAGGACAGTTTGTATTTGGTCTAAGATCAATAAATTCTTTCTACGGACTTTAAGGGATTTTAGAAGCTTTCTTCATAAGCCAAAAGTTCAGTGCAAATTAAATATGGCACCCCTGTATTAAAATGAAATTGCCCGGTTTTTACTTTTGGTCTTGTTGATCCTTGAAACGCTCTCACTCCCCTCTAAAACTATTTAGGATGTCTAGATTTCAGTAGCTAAATGGCCTTTCTTCTCTCATTCCAGACTGGTGTGTTTTTGCTTATTTGGGGCATTACCTTCTTTGTGTAAGGTTGATGAGTTTGGAAGAGTTATAGATACTTTCTAGATGAGTTTAATACTCATTCGGGGTTCAGTTGATAGAGGTATAGAGGAAGCTTATTCAAACTAATCTTAAGGTATGGATTTTTTTTTCTCCATTTTCTCATTAGGACCTGCAGTCAGTTTCTTCTGGCTCCCAGAGAGTTCATTACCAGGTAACATATAATTGACTGCCTCTGGTTGTTTTCTTAGCTCCCCCCCAAAAAAGAAGGTCCTTCTTTCAGTCAATGCTACATTTGGATTAGAGGCCAGATCTTCCCTAGAGATAGAGTTCACTCGAAGAACCAAGTGAAGTGGACGTTCTGATTCTTTCCCCTTTTCCTGGTTTTGGACTATCCTAGTGTAGCACAAATTTGGACTGTGGACTTTCTCCCAGGTCACTTAGAAAAGATTATAAAAGGAAGCACTTTCAATGATAAATATTAGAAGCTCAGTTCAAACTAACTTGACAGGGTTCAAGTCTTATTGTTTCACCTCAGCAAAAAGTTCAGGTCAAGGGTGGATTTTATGTACCATTTAGTCAAGCTTCATGCTTCATTTTTCTGCTGGTCTTTCAGCTCTGTTCTCCTTGTCTGTCAATTTCACCTCTGCACTAGATGTTTCCGTGTCCAAGATGGCTGCCATTAGCAACCAGGGCTGCATGTGTCTTCTTCACATCCAGGAAAGTGAGTTCTCTGTTTCCCACAATGATCAAGCAAATGTTCTAAAATGCAGTCTGATTGGCGCACCCTGGTCTTTTGGACAGGATCTAAGAAACCCAGACTGCCTCTCTCTTGTGACCCACATCAAATCGCCAGGAAAACACTCAGATATCCTTTGCCCCAGCAGTCTTTGGGAAGACAGCAATCTCCCCACTTCCCTGTCCCGACTCTGTTGCACTCTCAAGCCATCCTCTTACAAATTAGATTTCTCAGGCATGGTTCAGATCCCTGGGTACAATATACCCCGAACTGGTAAGGGGCAAAATGAAGCTCTGAGTGGTCCCAGTAAAGCCCTTTTCTCTGAGAAGCCATTCCCCTTCCCTACTAGAGGGGTGTGTGGGAGTAAGAACATGCCAAGTCTCCCTCCATAAATAAATCCTGTCCTAGACCCTTTCATACCTCCATGTGGGGGATAGGTGTTTAAAGATGTCTCAACCTGTGAATCCTGGTTTGGCACCTCACATTCGCTTTTGGATTCTTTTTTGCTACACCTAAACATCCTTTCATATAGACAACATTTTTTTTAAACAACAATTTTTTAAAAATTTTTATCTTGTAGCCTCTAGGTATCATCTCTGTCTGCTGGTGGATACCCTCTACCATCAGCCAAGGATACCGACAGGAGCAGCCTTGGTGTTCTTATTTGTTTGTAGGTTTATGTTTCAAACAAAGTGCCCCACTATTTAAGAGTCTTTTCTTCCATCTGGCTGCAATAAAAAGGATAAGAATTCACTTAGGGATTGTTTACATTGAGAAAATAAACTCTACTTCTGAGACTGTTTTTTATCAACCATTAAAAGGCTAATTTCCACTCCATTTTTTAGACAGAGCACAACATTCCTCCTATTGGTTGTTTGCATATTTACCTGAAGACACTAAGTTTAATTTTATTTTTAAAAGCTCAGTACTTTTAGAAGCTAGTGCTAATCTCTGTTTTTTAAAAATTGACTCTAAGGCCTATAAGGGTTTGTGAATCTGTCTTCTTTTTTTTTAAGAGTCTGTACTCTTTTCTCAGGAACATTTTGCATTTTGCATTTTTATCAAGGCATTTTCAGATATTTTTTGCTAAGCAGTTTTATTAAACTAATACATCTGTTTATTATTCTGACTTACTTAATATCATCATTTTGGTGTCAGAGTTTTGGTAGGTGGATATTTTGTCCCATGGTTTCTTTATACCGTATTCGTACATTTGCCCAGAGATCAGGAAATGGTTGAGACTCTAGAATATGAGAAGGGTATTTGTTTCATTTGTCATTTGGTAACAAAAACATGAAGAAGAATTATTCATCAAACTATATCAAAAGCTTGTGGTTTTTGGGTTCCTTGCAGTTAGGTCAAACTTTGGTGTCAAAACTGCTGCATTATGAATGTCACATCAGAAGGCTTTATGCCCTGACCACATAGGATAACCAATTCAGACACCAACCATGAGTGTCAGGAGTATTACTGTGCCCACAACCCTCCTTGCAGAGGTATAAATAACAGGGGCCTTTGAGTAGTAAGGAAGGCGTGGAATAAAGGAAATCTAGGGCAGCCCAAGTTCTGCTCATGGCATAAGAAGTTTACCTGAGCGAGACTTTGAATTAACATGGCCGCAGAGTAGGGAGAGGGTGAGAAAGTTTCCTGAGTGGAGCAAAGGAGAGCTGCTTGAGGTAAGGAGTTGGGAAGAAGATAAACATTCACATGTGGCCAGGACGTTGGGCAGTCAAGAACAGGAGGAGTGAGAAAGAGGGATGGTGTTTAGAAAGCTCTGTTTCAGCCACCCTAATTTTGTTATGCCTGTTAGATCCAAGAGATTTTGGGGTGTAGAAAATGAGATCTGTGACTTTTAAAGCCCATTGAAAAATTCATATCTGGAGATAGAAACTTGTACTTCCTCCATTAGGAAGTGGGTGGTACTTAAAACTGTAAGGCTGGAGGTGATCACCAGGGAGAGCTGAGATAGAGAAGGCCCATACCTGCCTGCCCGAGTGGGTCAGGAAGAGCACAAATTGAAGAGAACCATCAGTCAAGAAGGGTTGTGGAAACTGAGGTGAATTGCAGGAAAACTGGAAATCAAGGAGAAGGTAGTGTCTTGAAAGCCAAGAGTGAAATGTGTTTCAGAGGGGGATGCAGTGAAATGTGTCAGTGCTGTGGAGAGGCTGAGTTGAAGTAGATTGAGTTCTGTGGTATTCTGAGGGCACGTAGAAAAACCAAGGCACAGAGATGCTATTAGCTTTACAAAGAAAGTGACCAATTGGCGGGAAATTTAATATTAAATCTGTGTTTCCTAACACAGAAATCGATCATGTCAGTCTCTAGTCTGTCTTGGTATGGGGGGTCTAGGGGGCGATGTAAAAGAAAGACCTGTCAGAAACATGGACCACAAATTGCCTTAAATGCATTTAAATGGACTCTCTTGTGTATAGGATAACACAAGATAAGCCTGGAGAATTAACTGTGATGGCACCAGTAAGTTAAGGGGGAAAATGTTGGGAAATTCCCATCAGCTCACTCATTGGCAGCTGACATTTTAGCTGACTGTTTTCTAAGGCTAGAAAAAACTCAAGAGAAAACCAGCCTTTAGAAAGGTGTATAAGTGCCCAAGTCACCTTATTAGTGAGCCATATGGCAGTTCCTAATCATTTAAGCATGTCATTCGCTCTACTTCCTTCCTTTCCAAATTCATAGTGAATTGCCAACAAAGCACTAAGGCTCAACAATGACACCTTATATTAACCTAACAAGGCATTATGGGTTATACAAGAATGCGCTGGATATTTATAGCCTGCTGAAAATTCCTGCCTACACTGTCTCTGAGGTCAAAACACAAAGGCCCCTCCATCTTAACGGCATCTCTTATAACCTGGAACTGATAAGTGAGACAAGCAAAATGCACTGTGCTGGCGGATTCAGGATGTTCTTGAGCTTGACAGATAGGGTAGAATTCTTAGAGAAATTGGACTCTGCCGACATATTTGGTAGAAAGAATGCTTCTTGAGGCCTTCTAAAATGAGATCATTCCTTCCCTGTTCCCTCTCTGGTCTTCATTATTACCTTTTTAACCCCAAGTTGTTAAGTTAAGGAGTAGAAGAAGATTCAACTGTTCTGGTGATTCTCAACAGGGGGAGATTTTGCTCCTTTATTAGGACAATTGGCAATTTGGACATTTTTTTGTTTGTCACAGCTAGGACAGGTGGTGCTCTTGATATCTGCTTAGTAGAGGCCAGCAATGCTGCTAAACACCTTAGAATGCACAGGACAGCCCCCCACTGCAAGGAGTCATCCAGCCCCCTAATGGGAGTAGGGAGATGCTTGTGAACCCTTGAGTCATTCTGATGACTCTCAAGACATTCTTGAGGCCCATAGGCTGATAGAAGTCCTCAGTGAGGAGAGGCCAAGAGGAAGACCAGGATGAGAAAAAATAGGGCAGGGAAATAGAGGCCTCTGTGGCTAGGGCAGAGGAAGATAACAGAACCAGGGATAATGGAACCAGGAGCAGTTAGGCTTTTTGTAGACATCCTAATTCCCCTGCACAGTGTGTGTTCCAGGAAGGACTGACGTAGTTGGCACACAGGAGTGCGCTTTCCAGAATATTATGAGCTACCATCTGAGCTTTTAAAGATTACAATAGGGTTCAATGGTAGCTGTAAAAAAAAAAAAAAAAAAAAAAAAAAAAGGCATTCATCCAGGTGATTCTTCCTCTTTAAGAATTGATTTACTTAAAACTAACATTAGAATGGCTGGGGTATTTCAAAATAGATATACCATTTTCAAAAAGTTCTTTCATCCTTTAGAAGTGTCTTTCGCTTCCATAAGAAAAAACTCCTGGTCAGATCTGAGTCCATATCAATTTGTTCATCCTCTGATCCTTTTTCTCCATTTTACATAATGACCTGATCTTCTGGGAGATGGGTCTATCTAGTCAGTCCATCAGAGCACTGTCCTAGGCAAACAGCCTTTGCTCATAAATACTTGATCTATTTCTCTTCTCTTCATGTTGGCAATCCTTATTCATCTCTCTCCTTAATTTGTTTTCTGGATTTTAGAAGTCTTTCAATGGATGGATTGAAACTAGTTTAAGGGAGTCATCCTGGGAATTAATTTAGTCTCAGAGAAGGACTGGGGTTAGCTAGGAACTTAGTAGAGTGTGGTTCCTTTGGGCTAGATCAAAGCTGTCAGAAATGGATCAAATAAAGAATTAAAATAAGACTTGCCTGGGGCCAGGTCTGTTGCAAGTGAAGGCATTACTGCTAATAACACAGACACAGTTGTTGATAGAGGACATTCTCACACAAAAGAGCTCCTAAGAATGTTATACTATTTCTCAGTTTCATCTTTTACCACACCTTCATTATTTCTTCACTTGTTCAAAGCTGCTTTTGGGAATGGGCATCCCTTTTCTGTATTCAGCTGCCGTAGGAGTTATGGGTAGTTTGAGGAGAGAGAGGTTTGAAGAGAAAGAGTTTTGAAAGATAAAAATAATAGTAGCAAGTCTATCAAGGAGGCTTATAGTTGGACGGAGAGGTCTAAGCACACAGTTTCTACCCATCCCTGGTGGGTCCATTCACCAAGGATAAAGAGATCCTGTTTATCCACTTGGTGATGAATGGAAACCAAAGGAATCAGTAGATGGGTTGGGCAGGCAGATGAGAAATGTGGATGTGTAAACGAGAGATCGATGTACAAGTGAAGTGGTTATTGACTGGACATTATTGAATGTAGCAGGGGTTCCCAGTCCAGAGGGACTTCTGTTTTTCCTCTTTGTCTTTTACATCTTCCCTCAGTTTTATGAAAAAGAAAAAATTTCATTCACAGTGATGGTATAGTTAAATGCTAGGTGAATACTGTTTAATTGAATTACCTACTGGAGTGTGTAATGGGGCTGCTGGGCTTTCCTTAAATTATGTGTGCATCAGCTGTGAGTAATTGAAAGTAAATTAAGGGCAAGTTTGGCATATGCGTGCCAAACAGTGGTTCAGGTAATTTCCTTATCAATTACATAGAACTGATGCCAATTGACTTTTAAATACATATATGAGAAATAACAGGTTTGCTTTGGGGCGTGTAGCTGTATTTTTAGCCTGAGAAACTGATTTTCCATTAGCATACAGTAAAAAAAATTCACATATCAGGGATTTTTGAAATAAATTTGTTACATTATTCATTTAAAGAGCATGCAGTTTTACATGATCATTATATTTAGAATGGGAAGGAGCCTGGTATGTGCAAGGTGATATGATTCTGCCTACATTATAGAACAAGGACATATTCATCCAAATCACACCATTTATATGAAGAAAAATAACATCCCAAAACGAGCAGGTCTCTTATCTCTTTGGTTGACTGTAGAGTTGATTATGTAATCGGAGTCGAGTGAAGGGACTCGAAGCCCTGAATTAGCACCAGAAGCATCCGTGTCCTTGCTGGTGGCACAGCTCTGTTACTTACGTGAATTCCCCCAGCCACCTAGCCCCACTCACACAAGTGCATTTCTTAAGTGTCTACATAGATCACTTTTGAAAGGTGCATATTTTCAGCTCGTTTTTGGTTCTATCAGAAATTAAGTCTCTTTATATTCAATTTAATGTGCAGCCTTCACAAAGCAGACATACTTTCGGCCAGTCTTGCTTAGTAAGGTGCATGTTGCTGTGTTCACCCTAGCCGGCCTACCAGGCTAAGGTCTACCCTCGGGGCCAGTATTCAGCCTCCTGGGAGGGGCTCTTCTGTTTTTCTCATTTCCCCTTTTCAACTTCCCAGTCTGATTCTTCCTCTGCACTGCACTGTTCATGACCCTCCCGCTGCCCTGAATCCACGGTTCCTTAATGCCATAGTCACCTACTCAACCTGTGTGTTGAGGCCGGGTGTGAGGAGACAGTCAGCGGTTTACCTGATTGGGGTACATCACCCACAATATTTTAACAATGCCAATTATTTAAAACAAAATTATTTCAAATTCACTAGGACCTCTCTACTGACATCACCATCACTCATACTTTGATTATCTTTTCTTTGAGTAGGAGAAAAAGGGGTGTAGGTAGACAAGATGTAGAAAGTATAAGAATCCTGGTCACCTCTGTGGCCATCATTAGTTAAAGTTCTTTATACACATTTATGGGCCATGGCTCTAAGTTACAGAGAAATCTTTTTCAAGACTCTTTATTCCTGTTCCAATTTTAATCTTTCCTCATATGCATTTGTCTTTGATATTAAGGTCCTCTTGATATAAGGTTTGATATAACCTTTGATATAAGGTTCTCTTGATTTTCATTTGCCACTTGTGTTGTGAAGGCTGCTGCGTTTTATAATCCTGGCTTATCTTAATTTTCTAATTGTGTATAATTCTAGACTTCTCTTTGGCTTTTAACTCCCCACTCAAAGTAGACCTTAGGATGATATCTTTCTAGTGTGTACCTTTTGATACCTTTCTGCATATAAAGTTTCTTTCTATATAAAGTTATACACATAGACATAGAAGGATACACATTTGTTTTTTTCTTTTTAATAAAAATGGATTTGCATTCTTTGCACACTCACTATATATACTTCTATTATATCACAACTTATTTTTAACAGTAGTATACTATGAAGATTAGATTTTGCTAATAAATGAAGCTCTAACTCAGTTTTTTAAAACTACTGTTCTACTCCACGGTATCTATTTAACCCTTTCTCTCTGGATAGACATTTAGGTTATGTACAGCTTTTGCCATTGTTTTTCTAAACGAAGTTGTAGTCAGCCTAGCTGTACAGATTCAAAAACGAAGCTGTAACAGCAGTGACGATCACATCACATGTGAAACAACTATGTCACTTGTATGGAGTTGAGAATTACAACCATGCCACACAGCCAAGTTATCTGAAACTTATTTAATCAGAATTTATATGAATCTCGTTTCAGTTTCTTCACTCTGAATTGTGGTTCACTGTTGTTCTCATCGATGGCTGCATTCCTGTGGGATTCTCAAGCAGATGGGATAAGGGAGGGCACAGTGTGCCGGCAGCGTGACTGGAGAACTTGGGAGAGGAAACATTTTTGATTTACCCAAAGGTTGTGAATTCTGATAAGAAGTATGGAAGATTAGTTGGACGGTTAATGAAAGCTGAAACTAAGAAAAATCCTGGAATGCCAGAGTCAAAAGAAGGTTTTCATAACCATTAAGATTATTCTGGCTTTTGCTTTCTTCATGTTTTGGCGTGAGCTGAGTTAAAAGACAACTTCTGTCCAACTTGACCTACACAAATTCCATCCATTCTTCAAAACCCCCCACTAATTCTAATTCCTCAAGAATCTATAAAACAGAGTATATAAGATCATAACCTCTGAAGTAAAGGAGACTGCATTTGGATTGTGACTCTACCACTAAATGGCTGGGTACTTGTGTGAATTTACTTAAATTCCCAAAGCCTCTGCTCTTCATTTATGGCTCACTTTTAGGTTCTAAAGAAGAGGGGATAGATTGTAGGAGAGCAGATGGGGCTAGATTATACGGCTTTCTTAGTGACAGAATGGATATGCCATAAGAATATGGCTTCAAATCAACCTCCCACATAAGATATCAGCCTAATATTCATAAATGAACTCTGTGGTAGTGGCCTGGTGACCCCAAAACCAAGAGGGAAGGTTCTATGAATTTTGATCGTAATCTCTTCCATACATAGGCTTCAAGGGGATATTTTTCCCAACATAGAACATTAAGTAGAGGCAATAACATAAAAAGACTGGTGGTCTAAATTTTATTTAATACAGAACCACCAAGGAATACAGAAATAGAGTTATGTTTGTGGAAAATTCTCAGAAGTCAAAAAGGAGCATGCTGTAAAAGGAAGGAAAGAAAGGAAGGAAGGTTTACCAGTCACCCACTGTTATTCTCCAAGTAGTTGACAGCTTGTCGAGATGATTGTCTCATATCTTTTAGTTCCGGACAATGGAGATGAGTCTGGGTGGGAGCCGTAGGTGGAAGACTTCAAGTTGCAGGGAGGGATGAAGGAGAGCGAGAGTCAACAACCTACCGCTGTGTTGACATGATGGCCACTGGCCTTTGTTGGAAGTAGGTTGTATGATTCAGGATTGCACCTACCGACAGGTCTTAGCTCTCCATCAGTGTCGGGACTGCCTGAAAACCGCTGGCCCAGACCAAAGATTTCAGATTTGAAAGGAAAGAACCTTCTTAAATGTGAGCTGACCCTTCCGTGTGCTTTCCCAGCTATTAATATGTTCTGCTGTTTTCATTACCAGGCTCCGGTTCTGTGGGCAGCTGACTCAAGATCCTTCTCCTAAAATCAATGGCTTTGACAATAGCTAGGAAATAAAATCATAATTAAAATAGCCATCTCTTGAAAAAAAAAAAAAAAAGATGTTGAACTCTGGTAAATCAGATGCATAGCAACTCCACAAACTGGGGGGAGAAGATAACTGGAAGGCACCCGGTGGTTCTTAGTGCGGTAGACACCCTCTGAAGACATGGCCCGTGCTTCATTCTCCTTTGTGACTCTCACCTCACATGCCTTGCACTTCTTTAGCTCTCATCAATACTAGTTGAAAAGACTGAATATAATTGTGTCAAAGGAATAAGAGTAATGTGAGAGTAATGTGACACCTGACCATTGAAATTAAAAAAAAAAAAAAGATAGCAATTAAAAAAAGATAACAAAGAGAAAAAGAAAAGATAACAATTTTGGTGAAACTAAGTGAATGTCAAGCACAGTTACTATTGAATGGGGAATATTATTGAATGGGGAGAGAAAAGTCAAGTGCAGTGTTCTGAAAAATATTACTTTCAGTGACAGAAGGCACTTGGCCTTGAAAACAATATCCTGTATTTGAGGCAACTCTCTAGCATCTGATAAGGTAAAAAAGAGGTGTTGGGGGCAAGCACGAAACCTGAGCTCGACCTTCGTTTGAGTTATTTCTTTTTTGTGTCTGCCCATACAAGTCTGTCCCCATTGTTTTGTGTTTTCGAGCACAAAGATGTTTAAGGATAAAATAGTTTTGTGCTGCTGTAGCATCATGAAGTCTGAAGTGTGGCCTGTGTTCCATGAGCCCCAAAGGCACTTAAAGGTCAGAATTGTTTTAGGTAAAAAAATAAAAATAAAAGAAGTTCCAGCTGCCCCAGCCTCACTAGTGTAACATAATGATATCAGCACATCTACGTGTGCCGCCCCATGGGTTAAACATTCCACATGTCCTTCCATTTATTTCCCAAAAGAACCTTTTATAGTAGATACCATGGTCACCATTTTATAAACGAGGCATCCAAGGCACGGAATAGATAAGAAATTTGCCCCAAATCTCAGTTAGTAGGTAGTGAAGCCCCAGGACTGTCCTGGGCACAAACTGGTGCTCTCGGCCACCAGAATTCTGCTGTCTCTAGACTCTACTTGAACTGGACCGTATACCATCCCTTGTGCTACTATTCCTTCTCCTCCATAGAGCTGCCTTTCCTAAATACCTCCAGGACAGAGACACTCTTGTCACCTCATTTCTTGGTCTGATGTCATCCTACCACAATAGGAGTTTTCCAACCCACCACTACGCCACTTAACTTTTAGATGTTAAGAATTTATAGTGTGATTCTCTACTGCTGTCTTTTTGGTTTCATACTAAAGGGTTAAATAGTCCTTGTAGTATATGTGAAAAAGTGAAAAAGTCCTTGCAGTATATGGACCAGATTCAGTATAAAGGCTGATCTTAGCTGTGGGTATCTTCTTCCCGAGTTCTACTTAAAAAATGATCAAACCTCACAACCATTAATGGGACAGCAATGACATAATGATTCACAAGATCAGCTTTTTAAAAAATGGGCCTGCTGGGGAATACAATCTCTATGAAATCGGAATGTAATATAATCACAAAACAAGCAGTCTTGTAATGATTGAAACCACAGGTCTAAAAAACTATACCTCAAGTCACATCTAGTCTGCTGCCTCTTTATCTTTTGCACAGCCTGTGCACTAAGAATGGTTTTCAGATGCTCAAATGCTTGAGAAAATCCAAAAGAATATTTTACAATTCATATAAATTATATGAAATTAAATTTCAGTGTCCACAAATAAACTTGGTATTGGAACTCACACGCAAAATCAGTTTTCCAAAGCAGACTTTCTCATTAAAAGTAGTTTTTGGCTCAGTTTTTCAACTCAATCAAAATACAACAACCTCAGCCATGACCAGATTTTCCTTCCTTCGCCTGCTCTTTACCTCCTGTTCTCCCTTGGATCTTTTAGACGTTGTCCTAGCACCCAGCTGTGCTGATTAGCTGGATTTTTTTCTGTCTTATTTTATGGGTTGTTGGTATATTTTGTGGGTATGTTTTACATTTTGTCCATCTGCTGCATGGAAACGTCATTTTAACACTGATTTTAGGTACTCTTCAACTTCTAGGTCCTAATGCAAGTGAGATCCTTTCATCTGCGTATATATGCGTGGGCCAGATTGGATCCAAGGGGAGAATTTTGCTGAGACTTGACTGCTTTTATGTATCTTTTTAATATGTAAATTTTTCTGGAGAAAACTGACATGGTTATTGACTTGCCCAGTCTATGTATGCCTTTACATCTATTTCAGTCTTCTTCAAAAATTCTACAACACCCACTAGTGGGATGCCTTAGGTAACACTAAACATTCTAACGCACATGATTTCCACAGGGCATTCTATTTTTCTTTTTTTTTAATTAAGGCATAATATATTTCCTGTTTCAGGGGTGCAGGTCTGTGTATCAACAGTCTTACACACTACACAGCACTCACCATGGCACATAGCTTCCCCAATGTCTATCACCCAGCCACCTCATTCCTCCTATCCCCCTCCCCTCCAGCAGCCCTCAATTTCTTTCCTGAGATTAAGAGTCTCTTATGGTTTGTCTCCCTCTCTGTTTCATCTTGTCTCATCTTTCCCTCCCTTCCCCTATAACCCTCTGTCTTATTTCTCAAATTCTTCCTATCAGTGAGATCATATGATACTTGTCTTTCTCTGACTTATTTCGCTCAGCATAATTCCCTCTAGTTCCATCCATGTCATTGCACATGGCAAGATTTCGTTTTTTGATGGCTGCATCATATTCCATGGTGTGTGTGTGTGTATCTATATATACCACATCTTCTTATCCATCCATCTGTTGATGGACTTCTAGGTTCTTTCCATAGTTTGGCTATTGTGGACATTGTTGCTATAACCATTATTAGAGTGCATGTGCCACTTTGGATCACTACATCTGTTATCTTTGGGGTAAATACCCAGGAGTGTGATTCCTAGGTCATAGGGTAGCTCTATTTTCAACTTTTTGAGGAAACTCCACAGCTTTTCAGAGTGGCTGCACCAGCTTACATTCCCACCAACACTGTAGGAGGGCTCCCCTTTCTCCGCATCCTCGCCTCGCCAACATCTGTCATTTCCTGACTTGTTAATTTTAACCATTCTGACTGGTGTGATGTGGTATCTCATTGAGGTTTTGAAAATTTTGAAATATGTAGTTTAATTGCATTGCATTATAAATCCTTCCCAGGTTGGGGTAGGTAATAACTGCATTTTTACTTCGGAATTCAAATGCTTTTCTAAAAAAATATATATTTATTTATTTATTTGAGAGAGAGAGAGAGAGAGAGAGTGCACACAAGGGGCAGAGGGAGAAGAAGAAACAGACTCCCTGCTAAGTGGAAAGCCCAACACAGGGCTTGATCCCAGGACCCCAAGATCATGATCTAAGCCAAAGACAGACGTCTAACGAACTTAGCCACCCAGGTGCTCCTCAAATGCTTCTTAACACAGGATTTTATTATATTAATAATTCTCTTTTTAAGAAATGACAATTTTTTATGAACAAGGCTGAAGGAACGCCATAAAAGGAGGGAGAGGGTGCAAACCTAGCTCAGGGAGCTACACTGGAGAAGTTAGGACCTTCCTTGCACACCTGGAACTGTCTCTTAAGACTCTGGGTTGATCTGCAGGTGACCAAGAAAGTGTTCGATTTTTTTTTTATTAAAATATTTTATTTATTTATTTATTTGACAGAGAGAGATCACAAGTAGGCAGAGAGGCAAGCAGAGAGAGAGAGAGGGGAGGAAGCAGGCTCCCTGCCGAGCAGAGAGCCCGATGTGGGACTCGATCCCAGGACCCTGAGATCATGACCTGAGCCGAAGGCAGCGGCTTAACCCACTGAGCCACCCAGGCGCCCTCGATTATTTTTTAATGACATTTTTTCTCATGAGCTTCTTGGGATTCCAGACCACTTCGATAAGCTGTGGAAAGCAGTGACATACACACCTGCATGTAGACACACTGAATTTAGCATAAAATTTCAGGGAGCTAAGGCTCATCCAACTTACTTGAGGATCCACTTAAATCTGTTTGAAGTGTTTCAAAGGTCTCTATTCTTTGGCGGCCACAATGCGTTTTCACAGAGTGAACTGGTAACATTCTCTTTAAATAAAACCTCTTTAAGGAAGTTGAGTTATAGCAAACGCCTGTGAATTAAGGTGTAGAGAAAACAAATGAATAGAAAATACACAAGATAAATAGGCACATGCATAAAACTCTTGTGACACACGGACACTCATACATTAAAATGTATACAGTTAGGCCACTATTATTTTGTCTGCCTGTGGTAAGCTAGTTACGTGTATCAATCTCTGTTTTATTTATTTTTTTCAATCTTCATTTTATTAAATGAGATGAAATAATATCCAATATTCTCTAATTTGAATACTCCAGAAATAACATTATTCATCTTTCTGTTTTTAAAATGATAAATTAAACATTTCTGTGGGCTTTCAGAGTCGATTTTTACCTGGGAAAATTTGATTCTTTGTGTGGGGCTCTCTGTAGCACATTTGACATCAAATTTCAGAAACTGCCCTTGGTGTCTACGCCATCTTTATTTCTAGAGAAGGCAGCCACATTTCTGTTTACTATTTTTATTGAGTAGCTTTCATAGTTGGCACGAAATATTTCAAATCGCATCTAAATTTCTTGACTTACTACATTTGACACGAAACTGACATGTTGGTGACTTTACACGTTTTATAAAAAATACAGTGAGAACCTTAAGTTTCCTTAAAACAATTTATCACATGTCAAAGTGTACTTCTCGAAATGTTAAATGTGATTTTGATATAAATAGGTACTGAGCACATGTCATGATTTTATGTAGTGCAACCTGCTGAGTGGCAAAGCTGGTTTAGGAAAGAGAGAAACATCTGTGTCCACAGCTACATATACATCCATAGAGGTATATGTTTATCTGTCTATCCATGGCTCTATCAATTCTATGCGTGTAAATATAAAATTTTGGTGCCAGACCTGAGACCAGGTTTTTCTCTCTCAATTATTTAATTTGCAGAATCCATTCATTTTAAAAATTCCATGTAGTCAAGGTTTCTGATAATAAAATGGATCCCTTTTGTTAAGTCCATGCTTTTAAACCTCTGGCATACATCACCTTCACCTGAAAGATTACTGAGTTCCATCCCGGGGTTTCTATAAACTTGGGTGATACTTGGAAATTTGTATTCCTAACAAGTTCCCCGCTGATGCTGCGGTCCCACGGTTCACACCTTGAGTACCACTAATCTAAGCATAGGTTTGCCGGAGGAGCAAGTGAGGCTTCGGGGAGTGTGGACAAAACCCCAAAGAAGTCCCTGCAACTGCTGATTGGTTCTCTTCTTGTTTGTCCCATGTTATTCCTGTTTCCTTCCCCTGTCCGCCTCTCGTACACACCCAGCTGCACTCCAGGGATCTTCCCTGTATTAGAACATCTCAAATCCCTAATATGGGTCAAACTCCCACTGCCTTCCCCACAGAGACCTAGCATCCCTCCTCATTTGTCCTATTTCTGTCAATGATTTCCATTTCATTATAAGCCAGGGCTAGAATACTCCAAGTCTTGTGTTGTAAACAAGAATGTGCTTTTTGTTTATTTATTTCTTTAATTATCATAGACAGAGTTTCTCTTAGGAGAGATTTTTAGCTTTTGAAAGTTTGGAATTATAAACAGATAATCCCTTCTGCTTTCAATCTCCCAGTTCCTAGTCTGTTCTTCTGTGATGTGGCCTTAATTCCACTAAGAAATTAAAGGTTCAGAGACTTCTGGAAAGGTTGGGAACTGGGAGTAGTATTCAATCAGAAAGGATGCTAGTCCTTCCAAAAGGCAGCTTTTGAAGAATGAAGCATCAGAAGCCAGGCTTCTAGAGGCCGGGCCAAAATGGCTAAGGGGTGGCTGGAGGAAGGAGATACTAAAGGCATGCTTCGAAAGTTTGTCAGGGCAAGGAAGGAGAAATTAATTTTCAGAAGATGTTACAGGATCAACTGAGCAGAATTCGTTTTAGAGGGAGGGAGCCATTGAAAGCAGAAACATTAATGAATTTCTGGGTAGGGGAGAAGATTTCGGTAAGAATGCAGAAATAAAGATACAAAAACATAGATATAAAAAGATTTAAAAGCAAGAAGGAAAGGAAGGAAGGAAGGAAAAAGAAAAAAGAAAAGAAGGGGGTAATCTGGAGACTAGATGAAGTGGTCAGCTTTGAACAGGAAAGGCTGTTTTTTTAATCTAAGGCTGAAGGAGAGAAGCTGGAGGCTGGCAGATGGCCTTGAGATCACACGTGAGAGGGAGGGACGATGGGGCATCTTCGAAGCTAGGATGCTAGACATGAAGCTAGAAAGGCAGATGAGTGTGTCAATGGCTAAGTCCATGTTGGCCAGACGATTCCGTCATCAGCCAGCCTGGCCGAACATTCTTCCTCCTTGTCCACTGCTCTGGAGTCAGGTTCAGTGGGTAAGGTTGGGTAAGGGTGGCCTCAACATATGATGCTGATACTTTGCTTTCATGGAGACAAATTGCTTATTTAACAGATGATACGCTAGTCAAGGGGACTTGACCATGTAGATGGATGGCCTCTTGTGTTTCTTAGACGCCACGAGTCCATGTCAACCAGTAGACGAGCCTCAACTCCTCCCCATTTTGTGTAGTGCCTTCCTCATACCCACGTGGGGAACCAAAGTGTAAATGACAGCCAGCTGCCCCTAGTTCCTCAGCTTCGCAAAAGCAAAGAAATTCCCAAACCAAGTAAATGTCCCCACTTATATCATTTATGCATACTTAATAGAAGAGTTGAAAACTTCCTGGAAATTCTACATGGGAGTTGTTTCAGAAGTTTCTGTGTGAAGTAATTTGAAGCACAGCCTCTCTTTCTAGTAGAAATATGTTTTGGCCTCTCACCGGTGCTCCGTTTAGGAAGGGATGCTTGCTCGCAGAAGTAGTCGATACAGTACACTGAGGTTAAATCCCTCCGGTCATTCAGATGGAGTCAGGAGGATGTAATGTGTCTCTTTCCAGGACCACGAGACCTCCTTCCCCAGGGCACTCTCAGCTCAGAGACTCTCACCACGGTGGTGCTTTCTAGACGGTGAGTGTTTCTCTATTTCGTGGAGCGGTGGGGATTGCCGAAACAGCAGGGCAAGGCACTGATAGACGGAATGGAGTGGACCCTGGTTTTCCAAGGGATTATGTAGAAACTCCTCATGTAGCTCTGTGTGATGGTGATTTCCGTTATTTTCTGATTGGTTCATGGGTTCATTTTTCACTGCGAGCACCTCCCACTCCCTAGATGCTGCCTAATCCAGTTTTTCTACCATATTGCAAAACATCTCCTTATCTACTGCCGGTGTAGTGACTCCCTAGTATGTGGACATGTGGTTTTCAGTGTAACCATTGCTTTGGTTGATCTGGGATGCATCTGAGAGGACATAAATGTGAGCAGGAGGGCGACAGGATGTGTGAGTGTGGGCGCAGTACTGTGAAGATGAACAGTCATGTTTATGTCAGATCTAACCCACGTGAATCATGACCGAGATTTTCATTAATAGCTCCTTGCCTACCTCTGAAGATAATTTACACTACTTTCCTCGAGCTCCTTTATTCCCTCGTGATGAGAAACACAATCATGTGTTGTTGGTTTTTCCTGAATTCCCAGGGAAACAACTTATATTTGAAAAAGTTTTAGAAATTTATATGAATTGTTCTCTATATAGTCTGTTCTATATACATTCTTAGATAAAATTACAAGTGTGATATTATTGTAGTCTATAGATATAAAAACCTTCAAAAGGTGATCACATTTATGGTTAAAAAGAACCAAAGTAGAATAGGTCCTTCTGAGACAGACTTTATTCCCCTGTTGCTTTTAGTGAGGAGGGACTGTGATTGTCTGGTTTCTCAGCTCATTTCCTTTGGAGAGAAGCTACTCATTAAATATTTATGATTTTTGAATGATTGTTTGCATTTTGAGTTACTCCCTTTAGGACTATGTACTTTGTAGGAAATCTATTTATAATATTTGGAGTCTGTTAGGTAGATTTAAGTGAGGAGGAACATAATTCTTTCGAGTATTAAGAATAATCAAACAGTGTCTACAAACCCAAAGTTTGCAATTTTCTTCCCCAAACCACAGATGCAGCCCAGGCCCTTTTAGGAATGCTTAAATAATTATTTTTACAGTTTTGGCTTTCTTTAGACATGGCTTAGGGATTCAGTCTTGAAGTGAAATGAATCTTTCAATACCAGATGTGGTCCTTGGCTCTGTATCTTCAAGCTTTTTTTTTTTTTTTTTTTTTCAAAATGAGAATCGCTTCCTTGGGAAGTCTAGCTACCTACGGGTTACCCCCCCACCCCCAGCTTTATTTACTTAATAAATACATATTGAGTCCCGGCTCTGTTTAAGGTCCTATGGTAATGTCTGGAAACAGAAAAGAGTAAAAGAAACACAGACCTTTAAAATGTCTCCTGGTTATTTATGAAGATAGTGTCTACCAGAAGTATAGACAAAATGCGAATATGCAAAGGTAGGAGCAATGAATTCTGTCTGGAGTAGGGAAGGATGGGTCGGAAGAATGTTTCTCAGAGGAGGAAGCATTTAAGTTGGTCCTTAAGAGACGGGTGAGATTTGGTTCAGGAGACGTAATAGGGAAGGGCTTTCTAAGCTTGGTCATTGCTGCAAGGGACATGCAAGTTCTGGGTTTTTCTAAATTTAGAAACTGGCC
Source organism: Mustela nigripes (assembly GCF_022355385.1). Taxonomy (NCBI): domain Eukaryota; kingdom Metazoa; phylum Chordata; class Mammalia; order Carnivora; family Mustelidae; genus Mustela; species Mustela nigripes. Next base: position 15,789,719 of record NC_081560.1, read on the forward strand.
AGTAGGCCAGCAGGACTGAATGTAAAGTTTTTGAATGACATAATAGGAGAGAAAGTTGCAAATTGGGCGCCAGATCACAGGACTCTGAATGCCATATACTTTTTTTTTTTTCCTAGCAACTTCTGCTGATCGCTTTTACCGAATAGACAGATCTCAGGTAAGCCTTTTGGAGCCTATTTGTAAAAGTGAAAAATTGCCAAATCAATAGACTTTATTCGTAGCTAATCTTGTACATTTTTCTAGTGTAAACCCTAAAACATGTACCAGTTCCAGAATGGTACTCATAGCCTAAATTATGAGGTTTTTTTATTTGTCTTCACATATCTTGTGATTTGTGGACTCAAGATTTGACCTTGGAATTGAGGCCCAGAAAATAAGTAGGCCTATAGATGTTATCACCAGCCTGCACTCTAAATTTTCTTGCGCACTGCCACTTTTACTACTTCCTAGCTCCGTTTTATGGCTTTTTAGGTTTATTTTGGTTAGCAAGTTTGACAGACCAGGTGCATATTTATGCTACTTACAACTCATCACTTCCCGGATTTCCATAATGAGAAAGAAAAAAAAAATGCTTCTGCCCAATGATAAAAAGTGTTCCTGCTGTCCAAATTCTCCTGCAAAAACAAAGGAAAAGAAATAATAATACAGTATGGAAGCCAGTAATAAAACCAGTTGTTAATCATGGCACTTAGCTCTGGCTGGATCGCGGGGGTCCAAGTCCAGCTTAATCACACAAGTCATGCTGGATCAAGCCGCGGGTGGGGTGTTCCTTCTTTGACAGTATTTGGGAAGAAGAGGCAAGCCCATCTCTGGTTATATCTGATGAGATCCCGGTCAAGCAGGGATCCCAAACCAAGAGGGATTCACCTCTTCCCCTCACCAGCCTCTTGCTGCCAGCTCGCTTCAGGGATGGATGGCCATGGCTGGGCCTCTGAAAACACACCGTGGTTGTTTGATATGTCATAGACTTTCATTACCCCTCGGGACCAAGGATGCTTTGTTTTGTCCCTGATCAGATGATAGACTTCAGAATCCTATCAGTCCTCTGACAGACTTCTTTTTCTTCCTTAGGAACATTTGCACTTTGTGATGGAGATTTCCCAAGACGAGATTTTTATTCTGGACCCAGATATGGTGTTGTCACAGCAGGCGGGGACACCTCCAGGAATGCCCGACCTGGTCGTGGAGCAGGCCTCGGGGTGAGGGAGCCTTTCTTTGGTGACGCGGTAGGGAAGCTGACCGCAGGGCGACAGCCGTGTCTGACGGGGCTTTTCCCTTGACATTTCCAGGGACATGGAGCTATCTTAACATACAGGTTTTCTTGCTGTGTTTCATTCGCGTGTAGGATAACTGGTTTTGTCTTTTGAATGGCTGCAGAGAATTACTCTTTCCCACCAAGATTTGTACCGTGGCTGAGCCTTCTTTCTCCGCCACAGCCACACTTCTTACCAAACTCTCAAGTACTAGTGTTTGCATTGGTGCATATGTGGCTACAGTGCTTGTGTTATCCAAAGGAAAATGGGCACAGGTGGTTTTTGATTCTTCCTTTTCCCCTTCCCCACTTCCTCCTCCTTTTTTGCTATGTCCAGGCAGCCTGAGACATAGATGGCATTATAATAACTATGACATATCAAGCACTTATTATGAGCCACATACGGTTCCAAATGCCTTTCTTATATTCCTACCACCCCTTCATAGGGACCGAATCATCAGAAGTGCTCTGTGCTTATTTCCTGCTCTGTAGAATGGAAATGAAGCCGACACAGAGAATTGTTTGAAAATTAAATAAATTGATACATGTGAGGTATTAGGATTGTTCTTGGCACTTGGTAGACGCTCACTCAGTCTACCAAGCAATCGTCGTCATCGCTTTCCTGTCGCAGTGCCCCTGCACCTCTGGTACCAGTATTACCCTAAATCCACACGTACCAGCGCTGAGGCTCAGAGGGGTCTTCAGCTCTGCCCGTCTTGCACAGAAAATGAACGGCAGAATTGACATCTGGTCCCTCCCAGGTGTTATGCTAAAGCCCATGCATTTAATCACTACATTGAACCACCAGAATATTATTAGGCTTTCTAGGTTATTTCAGCAATTCCAAAATATTTATTTAGAGAACTTTTTAGGCGCCAGCTACTAGTCTAAGCTCTTGGGAAACAACAGGGCAGAAATTTAAAAAAATGAAAATTTCTGCCCTTGTAAAGTCTGATGAACTTTGATGTCTTACTGGTATATGAAGGTCAAATAGAATAAGGATTTCCCTGGAAAGTGCACACACACACACATTCAAATAGCATTTGCGAATTGTATACACAGACACACACACATGTATATATTTGTCTATATGTATATGTAGACATGTTCATTTGAGGTAACCTTATGCCTCTTTACTCTTCGGCACTAATTTATTTGGCCATTGCTGCCATCTCTGAATATTTTTCACTCTGCCAGCTGATTTCAGTTATACGTATCAAGTCACAAGAAGACAGAAGTGGCAGGATGAGGCAGGTATACGGCTGCATTGAGGAGGCCAGAGCTAGTAATCTCAGATACGTATCCCTGGGTGTCCCAGAAGGTGGTGGAAAAAGCCCATCTTCACGGTCCATGTCTGCAAATCCAGCCTCTCCACTGTGGGGAAAGCACGTGAGATGCTGGGTCCTCCCGTAGGAGCAGCGGGCATTAGAGTCTCGCTGTCCCCTTGCCCAGCCTGAACTTGGCTGCTGTCTTTGATCTGGTCAAGAGGAAACCCGTTCTGTCACACTCTTTGCCCTCTCTCTGTATCAATTAAAGGCCAAAAGAAATGGCTTTGTCCTGGGTTAATCCTCTGTTAGCCCTAGCTCCAAAACTGAAGTAGCCCAAAGTAGCTTGAAAATCCATTAGAACTTCAGTCAGTCCCTTTCTTATTTCTGATCAGTTGCCCCTCCTGGAAATGAACAAGGACAGGGAAGCAGTAAAAAAGGATGGGCTTTGTTATGTCCTCATTTCCATTTCTATATCAGGTTCCATTACTTCTTCTTTACAGCACATTTGCAATTACTTAATCTTTTTTTAAAGATTTTATTTACTTATTTGAGAGAGCATGCACATACAGAGAGTGATGCTGAGAAGCCGATTCCCGATGCCCAATGCCAGGCTTAATCCCAGAACCCTGAGATCATGACCCGAGCCCAAGGCAGATGCTTAAGGGACTGAGCCCCCCCCAGGCGCCCCTAAAATTACTTCATCTTGAAAGGCAGTTTTCTCATCTGTAGAGGGCAGAAGCACACAAACAGTTCATGATACTTGAGAAAATTAAAGAATAAGTGGGAATACGACTCTAGGAAATACCCAGTAAAGATTAGTTGCCCATCTCACAAGAGTCATCTTGAGATAGAGCAGAGGAAGTCCCGTGCTGGCTTTGAACGTCTAAATGCCCGGTGCCCTGCTTTCTCCCAGAATGTCCGACTGGTGGAACCCCGCGCTACGGAAGCGCATGCTGAGCGACAGCGGGCTGGGAACCGCAACTCCGGAGTATGACGACTCAGATTTGAGAGATTTCAGCCACTCCCGCGTGCTACAGTAAGAGCGCTCTCTGTCCCTTCCCTGTGCACCCCTGGCCCCTGGGATCCCCGAGAGAGGACTGCCCAGTACCTCACAGGGGGGCGGGGGGTGGTCTGTATTCAGTGGTGCTCCCACTGTCTCCTGTGCTTCCCCATCTTATTCCCTTGGCTCACTTTTCTCAGCCCCAAGCTCCTGATGGAGACTCACTTTGCATTTTGGGTATCTAGAAATACTTTGAACCTCACCAGTGTTTGCTTTACTGGAATCCGGGGTTTCCTAGCTGTCCCTGTGTTTGCCACATGGCAAAGACACACATGAGAAAGATCATGAAGACTTTGGAAGGGACGGGGTTTTTTCATTTGTGGAAACATTTCTGCTTGCTGTTCCAATTCTGTTTCATGGGTCTCCAGGCCTGTAGTACAGTCAGATGGTTTTGTTGGCCGAAGTGGAGCCGCTTCTGTGACCCAGGGTCTCTGGGTAAATGATGCAACGTTTGTATCTAGGTGGGAATAGGGTGGGTGTGTTTTCTTCTGAGGGCTGACCCTAGCCAGAAAGGAGGGTGAAGGTCGGGAGTTTTTGTGACTGTGTTAAAACATTTATGTCTGGGGACTCTTTTCTCCCTGTGATATTTCCCTGCAAGAGCATATTCTAGGTGAGGTCAGTGGTCATGGATACACTCTTTCGGCCCATCTCAGAGGCTGTGCAGATTTGTTGCAATTCATGATATAGGCTCATTTCCAATCCTATCCAAGGTCCTAATTGAATAGGGATGATGGCCTTGTTACTGTACAGTCTTACAATTTTTATAAAATAAAAGATTAAGAGTCTTAGAAATCTAGGGTTAACCAAAGAATCCTTGTTTCTAAAGGAAAGACCACAGCAATTTTGGAATGATGAAGGGGGGAAAGTGAGAGATCTGGAGTTAAATATTTCATTGGTGGGAAGGTTCATTGGTAGGAAGGTTTGCCAGGGGCAAAAGGCGATTTCGTTTAATTGCTTCTCTGTACTATCTCTTATTTTGTTGTGTGAAGAGTAGAAAGGAAAAAGTTAATTACTGTCAATTTTCCTTTTTAATCAAACCAAGTTAGATCTTGATCACATTTTGATTGCTTACAATTCAGGGTATTTTTCCATTTCTTTTTTTATATAGAACTGATGCTTGTGAACCACGATGAGTCAGCCACCCCACTGATGGCTAAAAATGTGACCATCTAGCTGCGGGCAGATTTATTTGATAATTAGAGTTTAGACACAGACATAGAAATTATGCCTAGACAAACCCGATGAGTATTGTAGTTGTTCTTACACACAAGCTATTTCTAAAGAGAGTGATCTCACTCTGGTTTCCTGGTCCCTGGTGTTCTACGTGGAGTATATTAAAGTGTATATCATGATATATGAAGTGACTGTTTCCAAGGTAGTAAATATTCTTCCCAAATCACAAATAAACATACTACTTTCTGTAATAGCCAGGTTCTTAAAACTCTCTGTAAAAATCAACTCTTATTTTTCGTTCAGGTTATATTATCCTTTCAGAGATTTCTCTTAATTTTTTATTGATCTTTACTTGCAGCCATCAGTTGTCTTGCTCATTTATACCACCTTAGCTCTTACGTGCACTAGAGCGAATAACTTTTTAAATTTTATTCCTGCCAAATAACACTCAAACGCTCACCCCTAGCCTTTGAGTCTGTCTAGCTGAATCCCTGCACATCGTGGAACAGAGACAAGTCATTCCCCCAGGGTCTGCCTGAGTCCCTGACTCACAGAATACAGGAGCATAATAAAACAGTTGTTTTAAATCACTGAAAATAAGTAAGTACTGTATCCTACCCCAATCTGCCCATTAATTCTTTAATTGTTTTATTATTATTGCTATACCCATTGATTCCTTCGAAAGAACATCTCTTTATTTCCTTCAAAGAGGTATAATTGCAGTCATGGAATAATTCAATCATATAACACACAGATATTACATCCCATGTTAGTAATAGTTCGTATTGATAGAATGTCTCCTACTTGCTTTGTGCCAGAGCTGAATCGTCTTTAATTCTTCTAATGACTTTTAAATCTTGCCATTGCCATTGCTTAACTGAGGCTTCCTCAGTTTAACTTTTAAACTTACTGAGCTTAAAATATTCATCTTGGATGACGCAAGACAGCAAGAGTGGGAACTGTGGTTTGAGTCAGGTTGGCTTGACCTTTGACTTCATGCTTTTTCTGACCATATGCATGATCTTCCTGAAGGGCTGGTGCAAAGGCAGGATGCCCACAGCCCCGTGGCCCAAGGAAGGTTTACATTGGCTTCTATTTCTTTTAGCATTTGTAAAGTATCTGAAGAATCTTTAAAAAGAGATTGAAATTTTTTAAAAGATAAACATTTATTTAAAAAAATTTTTAAGTATATATTACATTTGCCTCAATCAAAATAAGGTCATTTGTTTTGTTTCTTAAATAACACATATGAGCAAGGGGGTGGGGAAGAGGCAAGTAGTATAGAGTTCCCTGAAAAAGTTAAAAAGCAGAGATATCCTATGAGCCAACCATTGCCCTACTCAGTATTTATCCAAAGGATACAAACATAGTGAATCAAAGGAACACATGCACGCCAGTATGTACAGCAGCAATGTCCACAATGACCAAAATATGGAAAGAGCCCAGATGTCTGTTGACAGATGAATGGATAAAGAAGATGTGGTGTATATATACATAGACAATGGAATAGTACTCAACCATCAAAAAGAAGGAAATCCTTCCCTTTGCAACGATGTGGATGGAACTGGAGGATATTGTGCTAAGCAGAATGAGTCAGAGGAAGACAAAAAATATGATTTCACTCATATGTGGAATTTAAGAAACAAAACAGATGCACATAGGGGGAGGAAGGAAAAATAAAATAAGGGGAAAACAGAGAGGGAGTTAAACCATAAGCGACTCTTAACTGTAGGGAACAAACTGAGGGTCGCTGAAGGGGAGGTGGGAGGGGGATGGGGTCACTGGGTGATGGCATTAGGAAGGGCACACGATGGAATGAGCACTGGGGGTTACTTGCGACCAGTGAATCACTGAATTCTACGTCTGAAACTAAAAATACCCTACATGTTAGTTAACTTGAACTTAAGTTTAAACAAATTTTTAAAAGAGGCAAACACCCAGAAACAGACTTCCTAACTATCGAGAACAAACCAATGGCTACCAGAAGGGAGGTGGGTGGAAGGGTGGGTGAGACAGGTGTCGGGGCTGAGGGAGGGCACTTGTGATGAGCACCTGGTCTTTATGGACGTGTTGCATCCCTGTGTCGTACATTGAAGTTAATTTTACATGTATGGTAACTAAGTGGACCCTAAATGAAAACTAAAAAATTTAACGAAGGGCACTCATGTGCCAAACACCCTGATATATTATGTTGTTTTATGTTATTATTCTCATTAGGTCTTTCTTTCTGTCCGTAAACAACATACAGTAACATACAAATATATATTGTTTTATGGACTTTTTGTTTGTATTCTCTGTTTTTCATTACCTGTACTGAATAATGTATATACTTTTCAGACTTGCCATTTTATTCAATGGTCTTTTTTTTAAAATGTATTCATATTGATATATGTAGTTTTGTTTTTTGGGTTCTTTTAAAGATTTTATTTATTTATTTGACAGAGAGATAACAAGTAGGCAGAGAGGCAGGCAGAGAGAGAGAAGAGGAAGCAGGCTCCCCACTGAGCAGAAAGCCCGATGCGGGGCTGGATCCCAGGATCCTGGGATCATGACCTGAGCCGAAGGCAGAGGTTTTAACTCACTGAGCCACCCAGGCACCCCGAAATATGTAGTTTTTCATTAACTCTAATTGGTATAGAATATTGCATCATTAATAATCCATAACTTATTTCTCCATTTTGATAGCAATTTCTAATATTTTATGATTTAAAAAATTCAGAGAATCCCTTGCTGCGTGGGTCCTGTGCTACAGGGTGTATGTGAAGTTTCAACTTTGCTTAATATTCCTGGCAGGAATATAAAAAATAAGTGTGGAAAAAAAGGCCTGAAGAATTATGGTAATATTTTAGGTACAACCGGCATCTGCTGCTTTTAGCTTTAAAGCCCCAGTCAGCTTGGAGATAGGGAAAGTCCAAGTTTAACATCATGTTCACAATATTAAATAACCCACTATATAAAAAGATCAAAAGGGAAATTTTAAATTCTTGAACCGAAAATAACTATCAGAGTCTGCAGAAAACCACTAAAGTCTTACTCACAGGATGATTTATGACTCTAAATTCACTTATCAAAGGAAAAAGGATTCATACAAATAAAGCATTCAGTTTGATAAACCGGAAAAGGAACTCCAGAGAAGGAAACAAAGAAACAAGAGGGAAGAGGAATAACAAAGACAGAAATCATGGACGAGGTGCATAAAACAAAGAAATGATTAACTGAGAATGTTAAAATATTGGTTCGTTAATAAATAGGCAGGTAAGAGACAAAATCCTGCAAAGACTGACTTTAAAAATAGTAGATACAGGAAACAGAAAGGAATGTAACTGCAGTGCTTTACTGTCTCATTCTTCCACCACGGGCCCTGGCTGGCACCTGCTCAAGGTGACCCTTTTCCCTCCAAACTCCAAATGACCCAGGCCCCCCCCCCCCGGGGGGGTCTCCTCAGAGTTGTCTCCTTTTAACTTTTATTTCTAAGATCCATCACCCTCCCTTCTCCTTCAGGGAGAGTGAGGTGGAATGAACACAGAATTAGATTTCTGTTACTACTGGAACTGGTTACCTTTTGTAACTCCATTTAGAAACACTATAATTTTATGAAGAAGGTATAGAGAGTCCAATTATACACAGGTCCTCTAGGAAAAAGCATCATTCCAAAGAAGGATGTACAGCACATGTAGGGTCTTCAAAACCTGTGAACACAATAAAAAACAATCTTGAAGAACCGCTTTTGAGATAAATTGATGAGAAGTAGTTGACTTATAGTGCTACTGCTAGAGCCATAATGAATTTATCCTTAGGTGCAAAAATGTTTTCAGTGTTTAAGAAAGTTCTACTTAAAATAATATGATTCTGGAAACACATTTGCTCTCATCATTAATTATACCACCAAAATTAGTGACAAGGCCGTATTTCATTCTGGCAGAAGATTTGTAAGGGAGGAATTAGCTGAAATTTTAGCAAACAGAATCGCAGTCCTAAGGCAGACTTTTCTCAACTTCAAGATCTAGGAGATTAAAAATAAAAAGCACTGACTAAAAACTCTAGTGTGTTCTTAACACGTTGTTTTTTGAGAAGGACAGACGTAACCTGAGTCAGATGGGTTAAGGGAAAACAAGTAAAGGAACTGAGAGGTATTTAGTTTCTGAAAAAGAATAATCTTTTTTAGTTCTTTTTGTTTTGTTTTGTTTTATGTGAAACCCCCAAAACTGACCGAAAGAGATGCACTTTTTCTTAGTGTCTCCAAATCCTGAATCTGAAAGAACTAAGATAAAGGTCACACAGGTTAAAAACAGAATACCTTGCCACAGTACTGAGACCAGGGGGAAGAGTGTGGAGAACCACCCGAAGGCAAACATTCCTTCCAGACATCTGTGTCTAGACAAGTTTCTGTTAGCTGATCAGCTAAGCAGGGCTAATGGAGTTGTATGATGATGGAGGTATATGATCTGTAGTCTCTAAGAGATTTTGTTATCAAAAATATAATGTATCAAGAACTATAATGTATCTGGTCTGATCATTTTTTCATTGGGATTCTAAGAAACAGGTTGAGTCATTCAGTTTGTCTTTCATGTATTATTGAGCAAATAAATATCGAGCACCTTCTAGGTAGGAACTGTGAATCTTGTGTGTATATATATATATATATATGTAAACACTCCCACACACCTAGGCACTAAAGATGTGAAGCTCAACAAGAAATTACTATTGCCTTTGAAGAGCTTACATTCAAAGGGGAACTAGTCCACAAATCAATTTTTAGAGTTCTCGCTGCTAAGAGCTGTAATGGATAGATGCAGAAAGTGTTCTGGAAACAAGAGGAATAGAATTTGCTGCTTCCTCCAGATTTCACTTTTTTGTTTTTATATGGAAAGAATGAGTATTTAAAGATATAATGAAAATGTTAGCCTCAAAGGAAAGAGGCTTTTTAAGGACTCCAAGCTTATTTTCTTCCACCTTTGTACATGAGCAGATAAGTGTCTGCTTGTCACCATTACATAACCAGAAAGGCTCCCCGAATAATTGAATGTACTCAGTACTCAGTTTAGCATCACTCTATACGATACGTGCTTAAGGAAGTTTGTACAAGTAGCAAGTTATTTAGGGATATCCGAAATACCTAATAGTACTTTAAAAATTGACTTTTTTAGATAGTCTAAAATTCTGAGCCACCATGCCAAGAAGATAATCCTGAAACTGCCCCCTTCCACAAATTCAGTCACTCTCAGAGTGAAGAGGAGTAAGAAGTTCAGATTCCCCTCTGGTCCTCCAACTAGTACCCTTACCCAGTTTCTTCGGGAACATTCGGTGATGGCCTGACTCTAATCAAAGGGATAATTGTGCTTATTGTCACAGCTCCAAGTTCTCATCGGGAGGACAGACCATTGGGCAGTGATTGGGAATATTCTTTAAACATCACAATCTGATAAGAGGAAGAAAATTAATCTTCTTAGTGGGATGCGGGTTTTGCTGGAATCTGTCTTAGAGATAAAATCAGTGCTGTCAGGTCAGGGACACAGTCCCTTGCATCTGTTCCACTAAGATAGTTGCTTCCTATCCTCCCTACCTTTAACTGGTCTAAATCTTATTCTCCTTGCCTAATCACTGAAGCTCGAAGAGCCCCAGTCTATCTGACAGACACCTTCCTTTCTTCTTCTCTCCCTGCCTGACGTCCCTCCCATTGTTACCCGCCCTATTTAGCCAAGCACACAATACTCTGTTCCTTTGGGGGTGCAAAATACTTAATAAGCAATTTTGCCCTATTCTTTCTATAATTGCTCTTCAAACAGTGATGCATAGGGGGCCCCTAAACCTTTTAGTCAGATACAGAGTTCCATTTCCAAGTTCACTCAGGGGCAGCACCAGAATAGAATTCTTGAGATAGCAGATCTCAGTTTGACCCACTTGGAAGACAAATCTTGTCAGGTAAATAAGCTCTAATATTAAACATTCATTTGATTTAAAATGATGCCCAGGGATTCTGCCTTCCCATCTTTATGAGTTCAAGTTTGGTCGGTGATTACAACATGAGGAAATATTGCCAGAAGGGCTCTCTTTCTTCATTTGTAATGGATGTGATAGCCTTATCTGCTCACACTGGAGGGACATGGTGGCTGAGGGAAAGTTGGTAAGATCCTTCTTTAAAGCATCTGAGTTCCTTGGATGGACAAACTGTGACCCTCACTCTAGATCTGCAGTACTTTGCATCATAGCTGGTATACCAGGTGTCTAGGGAAGCAGGCTTCTTGGATGAATGGATGAACGTGGGATTTTAGAGAGAAGTTACTCTGTCGATTGGAAATAGAGATGTCTATTTATAATACTGCAGCAAACTCAGTTCTAATCACACACACACGAATGTAACAAAATGATCCATTAAATGTTAGACGTTTTTATTAGGCTCTGGAATCCATTTATATATTTCAAATTTTAATAGAAGTCTGTTTGACCCAAGGAGGAGTTTACATTAAAATAATAAAAATGCCTTGAATTGCGAAAGTAGAAGGCAACGATGGCGTAGAGAGAATTGTAGGCATGGGTGATAAGCACAAAGGTGAGATGGGGACAGGGGGTGGAGGGGAAGAAGCCCATCCAGATCCCCGAGCGTTGAGATGCCAGCATGTTCCACATGTCAGATCTCTGGATTCGATCAAAAAGTTGAATACTTGAGGAGGTTTTGGATGTTCTTTGGATGGAGGAGAAGAACGTTGGCAAGGGGAAAACTGTAAACCATCAATAGTTTATGGATGAAAAAGAACTCCAGGATTTCCTGAGGATTTCCAAGCCAAAGAGACAAGACAGAGCAGGAGCATGAGGAAATACAGAGGCAAGATGTGCAGAAGGAAAACACTTTTCTTGAGTTCCCTTCATAAGCCCTTAACAGGAATGGAACAGCAGAAGAGCCTCTCAGGAAATTCTCAGAGTCTTCAACAAGACAAAGGAGGTTTCTCTCTCCTTCCAACAATACATTATTCCTTAGGGCATTAAGGAAAGCTAGTCCAAAGTGACAGTCTTTTGTGACAAAAGCACTTAGATGCCATTTTTTTTAATAGGTATTCTTTTTTTATTAATTTCTTTTCAGTGTAACAGAATTCATTGTTTACGCACCACACCCAGTGCTCCATGCAATACATGCCTTCCATAATATCCACCACCAGGCTCCCCTAACCTCCCGCCCCCCCAACCCCTTCATAACCCTTAGATTGTTTATCAGAGTCCATAGTCTCTCATGGTTCATCTCCCCTTCCAATTTCCCTCAACTCCCTTCTCTCCATCTCCCCATGTCCTCCGTGTTATTTCTTATGCTCCACAAATAAGTGAATCCATATGATAATTGACTCTCTCTGCTTGACTTATTTCACTCAGCATAATCTCTTCCAGTCCTGTCCATGTTGATACAAAAGTTGAATATTCGTCCTTTCTGATGGAGGCATAATACTCCATAGTGTATATGGACCACATCTTCCTTATCCATTTGTCCGTTGAAGGGCATCTTGGTTCTTTCCAAAGTTTGGTGACCTTGCTGCTATGAACATTGGGATACAGATGGCCCTTCTTTTCACTACATCTGTATCTTTGAGGTAAATACCCAGGAGTGCAATTGCAGGATCATAGAGAAGCTCTATTTTTAATTTCTTAAGGAATCTCCACACCATTTTCCAAATTGACTGCACCAACTTGCATTCCCACCAACAGTGTAAGACGGTTCCCCTTTCTCCACAGCCTCTCCAACACACGTTGTTTCCTGTCTTGCTAATTTTGGCCATTCTAACTGGTGGTTTTAATTTGAATCTCCCTGATGGCTAGTGATGATGAACATATTTTCATGTGTCTGATAGCCATTTGTATGTCTTCATTGGAGAAGTGTCTATTCATGTCTTCTGCCCACATTTTGACATGATTATCTGTTTTGTGTGTGTTTTGAGTTTGAGAAGTTCTTTTTAGATCCTGGACATCAACCTTTTGTCTGTACTGTCATTTGCAAATATCTTCTCCCATTCCGTGGGTTGCCTCTTTGTTTTATTGACTGTTTCCTTTGCTGTGCAGAAGCTTTTGATCTTGATGAAGTCCCAAAAGTTCATTTTCACTTTTGTTTCCTTTGCCTTTGGAGACATATCTTGAAAGAAGTTGCTGTGGCTGATATCGAAGAGGTTACTGCCTATGTTCTCCTCTAGGATTCTGATGGATTCCTTTCTCATGTTGAGGTCTTTTATCCATTTCGAGTTTATCTTTGTGTATGGTGTAAGAAAGTGATCGAGTTTCATTCTCCTACATATAGCTGTCCAGTTTACCCAGCACCATTTATTGAAGAGACTGACTTAGATGCCATTCTTTTTTTTTTTAAGATTTTATTTATTTATTTGACAGATAGAGATCACAAGTAAGCAGAGAGGCAGGCAGAGAGAGAGGAGGAAGCAGGCTCCCCACTGAGCAGAGAGCCTGATGCAAGGCTCGATCCCAGAACCCTGAGATCATGACCTGAGCCAAAGGCAGAGGCTTAACCCACTGAGCCACCCAGGTGCCCCCTTAGATGCCATTTTTAAACTAGGAAGATAACTTTGTCTTCCTCTGTGCTCTGAAGGGAGAGCAGGTATTTTTAAGCCAATAGAGGAATGGGAATTTTTCTTGCTTTGGGGCTGTGTCAGAGATAGCGACCTGGGTGCAAGTGGGCATCTCCTCTTACTCCTCTGTCTTGTGTCCCCTGGGAGTAGCTGTGTGCTCATGGCTGGCTCACGACACGGTCCATTCTTGCACAGTTGGTCCTCTCCTTTCTGAACAAGTCCCTGGATCTTCTCTAAGGGCTTGACTTTGAAATCGCATCAGTTTGGTAGAGGAGGGACTTAGGGTATCTTGAATGGGTTCCAACCTTTAAAACAAACCAACAAACAAAAAGACCCAAAACATTATTTGTTCAATTAATGTATTTATTGTAGAGTGTGCCCCTGTGTGTGACTGGGGGAAGGGCAGAGAGAGAGAGAGAATTTCAAGCAGACTCTGAACCGAGCACAGAGTCTCCACTCAGCGCTCCATCTCACGACCCTGAGATCAAGACCTGAGCCAAAATCAAGAAGTCAGATGCTTAACCGACTCAACCCCTAAATATTTGTTTTTCTAGTTTTAACTATCAGAGTAGAGAGAAGAGGCTGTAGTTTTTCCAGAATATGATTCTGGTGCACCTACCCGTAATATGGAATGTTGATGCATGTCAGTCCTCTGTCCTGACCTCTGGCTACCCTCATCCCCTCTCATTCCTCCGAAAGTCCCTGAGGAATCAGCTTGGTACCTCTTGCCCTCCTACTTCCCCCCACAGAGAGGGGCGGAGCACTCAGGCAATGCAAGGGCAAGAGGCGTGGGAGAGTGGGGCAGGCCTAACCCAGCCCTACCCCTCCTCATCCCGGTTGTCCTGCTTCTTCCCAGTACAGGGCTTTCAGCGTTCAAGAGTCTATATCAAGGTTTTACCCGCTTCCCGTTGACTTACCTCCACACTACCCTGTTCATCTTTTTGCTTCTTTCTCTAACTGCCACCCAAACTCTTAATGTTCTCCATGTATCTGCCTTAGATGAGTAATTTGATTAAATTGATTGAAAGAATGAGTGATAAATCTGAAATCCTTCCAACAATATTTGCCTATGAATCTCAGGTTGGAGGGAGGCTGACTAGTAATTTCCTGGAGTGTGCAGGTGTGGGGTCAGGGTGAGAAGGGGTGGGTATAGAGTGTGGAACTTCTCTCATGAGCCTCTGGGGACCCCTGAACCCACAGCCCTGAAGAGACCAGCACAAGAAAAAACTCTGTAACATGGAGAAAATTCTTGCTTAGAATTCAGGGAGACAAGGACCACGTTTTCCATTTGCCTAACTTTCCTGGCTCCTGCGCTAATCACCAAGTATAAGAACATCAACAACATTGCTTTATAGTTTCTCCTGTTCTCTCTTTGATGTTAGTCTCACTCCATAAACCCCTTAGAGTCTCCTTAAAAGTGGGATAAAATGTTGTAAGTCCTGAATCTCCGACAACTCCTGAAGTGGAATTAAGTTTATAGCCCTACTTGATATTCACACATGGAATTAATTATTCTCAAAGATAGAGTCTGTGGAGCCCACTTTCACTTCCTATTCTCAATATCACAGTGATGTATTTATAGTCCTTTTTCATTTTCTCATAGAGTTCCTTTACTATTTTGGGTTGTTTGTAATATATGACTTAGAAACTGTCCTGTCCTCGGACACAGAAGCGTGGGAAGGAGACAGACAGCTTTCAGATTCTGTTTCCCATGCCACTGTCTTGAGCTTGGATTCCCTTTTCTGAGAAGTAGGTGAGGTGGGAGATGTTAATAGGAAAACTTCCAGAATACATCAGTTATCTTAAGGAGAAGTGCCGAAGCATCTTCCAAACCCACCTCTTTTTTTCCTTCCATTTTGTAAAGCTGGATTCGGAAGTCCTTATTTAATAAAAATAAAAGTTAGTTGTGAGTAAGCCTTTGCCCAGTCACTGTGGCCCCACAAGGCAGATACTGCTTATTCTGAATATTGTTCTATGTGAGATAGCCCTTCATAGAAGTGTCTTGTGTTAACACTAAATGATTTGCCTTCAGATCCCAGAGCTTCATTTTAATGTACACTTTAAAAAAAAAAAGTCCACGGGGCGCCTGGGTGGCTCAGTGGGTTAAGCTGCTGCCTTCGGCTCAGGTCATGTTCTCAGGGACCTGAGATCGAGTCCACATCAGGCTCTCTGCTCAGCAGGGAGCCTGCTTCCCTTCCTCTCTCTCTGCCTGCCTCTCTGCCTACTTGTGATCTCTCTCTGTCAAATAAATAAAATCTTTAAAAAAAAAAAAAAGTCCACATTCACAGAACTTCAGGTCCATTGTCCGTCAACAGGAGCAGTCGGCCAGGATTCACGGAGTCACTAAGCTGGAACCAGGGTCAGCTAACCAGGCTTTTGCTAACAGGTTTTTCCTACTGATCCTCCCTGTTGTTTCTGCACGTCTATCTCCTTTGGTTAGATTTCAGAATAACATGCCTTTTCTTTCTTTTTTTAAAAGATTTTATTTATTTATTTGACAGAGAGAGATCACAAGTAGGCAGAGAGTCAAGCAGAGAGAAAGGGGAAAGCAGGATCCCTGCCGAGCAGAGAGCCTGATGTGGGCCTTGATCCCAGGACCCTGAGACCATGACCTGAGCCAAAGGCAGAGGCTTAACCCACTGAGCCACCCAGGCGCCCCTAACATGCCTTTCCTATTCCTTTACTCACCCCCACCTGTTTTAAATTAAGCAGGCAACTATATTGCAAAAACTGATTTCCAGTGTGAAGTATCACATCTTTTGTACCTGCCCGGCTGCTCTGTGTCTAATGCCCAATTATTTTCACGTCTTCAAAAATGCTAAAATATTTTCCAGGAATGTGTTGAACTTGGTCAGTGTTGGTCTCTTCAACACCCTCTCTTGATCTGTTTCTTCCCTGTGTCTGCTGCTCGTAGCTTTCCCCTCAGATTTCAAAATGTGTTTCCCTTCATTTTGTTGCAGTTCTCAGGCATGAACATTAGGTGGCAGTACAATTTCGAGCTCAAAGGGCCAGGGGCTTCCTCCCCAGCAAACTGATGGCCTAGGATGGAGAGGAAAAACCGGATTGTTACAGGCCAGTGATAAAACAGTGGTACTTTTTAAAATGCCAACTAAATACAGGAACTTACAGAAAAAGGATAAAAAAAGATATTTCAAGTACAGCTCATATGGGGATCATCAGTATATATTTGAGTAGGAGACTCACAAAGAATAGGAAATTAGGAGCCAGAAGGGAATTAGAGGAAATTTACATCAAATGGAGAAATTAGCAAACAGCCTTTATTATTTAAATTCTGGGTCTCATTTCCTTACCTTCACACAAATACCCATCTCGCCCTCCTTCCTTTGATTTTGCTCTGTCCCCAGCACAACCCGACACTCCCCCCCATTTGTGGTGAATGTTACCTTTGAGGCTATTTGGCATTCCCTGAATGGGTTTGTGACCACTTGAATAGAGAATGTGTTTGTCTCTCTCATCTCAATGCCACTTTGTACGGTTGCTGTAACTTTCATCTCTCTGGCTCCCATCTCCTTAGCTCTTTTACTGTATGTGCTTTGTTCATTGTCTTAAAAGCAATATTCATAATTAGAGGGAGGAAAAGCAAACAAAGAGAGAATTGTTTGGTTGATGGAGATTCTCAGGGCTGAGGGATTTCTGGTTCTGTTTTACCTGGCTAGGGATTCCTTGGTATGAAGATTTAATGGTCACGAAGTTGTCACCTAGATCTGTGACCTCACTGTTTCTCCCTCAAGCTCTCAATACGTTGTCATGGGCTAGATGTAACAGTCCTCCAAGCAATGCACATCCTTGAGGGAATCTCAGTGGAGAAAAGCTACTGCCATAAATGATCATCGACAGCTATGCTTTCAAATCATGTTAAGTCATCCCTTGACTTACTTAAATAAAAATTCTTTGTCTATCAACGCTTTCAGGAAATAAATTGAATTTGTGTAGCATCATTACTTCAAGGTAAAACAAAGTGGGAAAAAAAAGCTGGTGTTTCTGTAGCAGTGGTATGGACACTTGAAATGTGTCTGGAAGGGATGTCCAGCTGGGATATGAGCTTCCATTTGGGCTACTTCTCAGGAGTTTAATGGACAAATAGCAGTCATGGTCCAGGCAGGGAACAGCATCCAACCCAGGGACCTTGGCCTACACCTGAGTGTTCCTAGTGTTCTTCAGTTGGAACAAGCACATTAATTAGCACATGATGGGAAGCTATTTTACGGAGAGATTGGGTTCTACCAAAATGTGAAGAAAGTGGTTAAGATAAGCCCAGAGAAGGCTGTGATAAGCAGCAGGAAAGAGAAGTAAAAGGAGAATGATGAAAGAGAGAGGGGAAGAACATTCAGAATTGATATAAATAGCTAGAAACCAGAAACTTTGATTTTCTCTTCCTCTTCCTATATAGGATGGATGGCGATATCCTTGCTGTGGTGGAAGTGATATCCTTGCTGGGGTCCTCATCCCTAAAGTTGTAGGGTAAAGAGGGAAGGCAAACAGAAAAAGGAACATTGACAAAATACTCCTAGAGCTGCTATCAGTGTGGAGGCACTGGAATGCCCCATGAGGACTTCACAGCCAAGAAATGGTTTCTTTATGTGTAGAGTGCCGAGTGGACTGTGGGGTAGCGGAGCACCTGGCTCACTATACCATTCCTCGTTTGCTTTTTATTATAATTCCATGTTGGTAACCAGTAAATAGAGGGGCCCTGGCTCTTCTGGCCAGGGCTGTGATTTGATGTGAATATGTCAGAGCTTCCTTCCCCCATCCCCAGTTAGAGAAATACTCTCTTGCTGAGTATTTTCAGAGCCTGGATCTCTGCCTTTGTGTCTATTCAGACTTGGTTTTCTTATACCCATTCTATATGTTTATTCCAAGTTCATCACTATATGATAACTCCTTCCCTTGGCCCACTCTCTATCAGGTGATGGTTTAGAAATGCTGAGTAGTGGGTGTTAGGGGATGGGGGACACTGGGAAGGGAAAATGACATTTATTTGTGAATGATTCTCTCCAAAAAGTAGATGGGTCCCCAGTATTCATTCAGTCTTTCTTTAAGAAAGATTTCATCTAAACTGGACAGTCTCTGGATCTTCTACCTACCTCCTAGGAAGGAAATGATACAGACATTCTGGGGAATGGCCAAGGAGGAAAGCCATGGATGCTATTGATTTGAGCCACAAAATGAAAATAAAAGCAAAATATTGTAAGGGGGCTTTAAAAAAATAGAGTCAAGACAGTATTATTCAAATAAAAAGATCTTGTATTAGAATGAGCTTATAGGTTTAGAGCATTTCATGGAGGTTGCCAAGAAAAAGCATTCATTTAAAATGTATTGCAAAGGATCATACCATATCCTACAGGCTGAAGTAGTCATCAGGCTCATCATCTCAGCTCTAGATTTATTGATTAAAACAACAAGGCATCACAAGAAGTGTAATTTCTTAAAGACTTTGTCTTCATAAATGTATCATTTTTTGGCTCTTTGGATGGTATGTGTAATTTTGTGGGTTGAAAACTGAGCATATTTTCCAATGTCTTTAAGCCTTGTAATTGATCTACTTGAAAGATAGAGGCCTTGAAGGGAAACTTGCTGATGGAATGCAACCTAAATAACTGTCTTTGATTTTCTTAACAATTCCTGTGTCTTAGTGACTGGCAATAGGGTCTATAAGCTGTGCTGTTTGTTCAGTATAGTAGCAACTAGTCCAATGTGTGCCTGATGTCTCATTCTTTCAGATTCTTAATGCGTCCATACATTAATCTGAAAAAACAGTTTATTCCAAAATGTTATAGTCCTGTATATTTTCATGTTTTCAGACTTTTCCCTTGGAAATACTCCTATTCTGAAGAAGAACAAATCCACCCATTGAGGTCTTAGAGACATTGCCTGAGGCTAACTGCCTCAAACACAGATTTTTTTTTTTAAGTTTGTTGTTTGATTTTATGAAATCAAGTGACTTTTGCTTTGGGTCCCATAATATGTCTATGCTGATTTCAATTAAAAAATAATATCTTAGTTTTGACTAGTTAAATTACATAATCCATCATCCAAAACCAGCGTGTTCCCCCCCCCCCCCCGGGGACTTCCCTTATTTTCAAATTCTTGTGTATATCCTAGTTTGAGAAAGGTTACCTTCATTTAAAAGGAGAGAACAGTATGAATATTCTGCTTAACATGGTTAACATTGGCAAGAGGACTTTTCACCAGCAAATCTTCAGATCAAAATTTATGTAAAAGTAGATGTAATTCCAGGAAGATAAGGTGGAGGAGGAGGACCCTAGACTTCCCTTGTCCCATGAATACAACTAGATAATTACCAATCATCCTAAATGCCCCAGAAGTTGACCTGAAGAATGGCAGAATAAACCCCACAATTAAAGAAAGAGAAGAGGCCACATTAAAAAAGGTGAGAAGTGTGGAAACACCATTTAGGAGATAAAGACATAGCTCTTATGGAAAGGAGGGAGCCACAGTGGTGGAGAAGGACAAGAAACAAGCTAACAGGGAGTGCATGGGGAGAATGAATTCCCATTGCATTTGGCTTGGTAAGCGAGAAGAGCCAAATTTTGTGAGTTCTTGCAACCAGCAGGGCTTAAATCCTGAAGTTTTAAAGGTTAACAAGTTTGGCTGGGATAAAGCCTGGAGGACACTGTACTGCTCTTGGAGAAAAGGCAGGGCAAACAGCCTGTAGACATAGAGCATGGAACAGCAATCTGAAGAGCACTTAGGATAAACAGTGAGAAGGTTATTCATTCATCTTGGAGCATGTTCCAGAGGGTCAGTCTTTGAAGAGAGACCCCTCTGGGAACAAAGTGACTAGTGCTGATTCCCTCCCCTGCCCCTCAGCATAAGTGCAGGGCCAACACTTGCTACCTAACTTGCCTACATCAAACCCTGACCTTTGGTGGAACTTCATCTTCCAGTCACACTTTCCTCAGTCTCAGCACAGGGGACCTCCCTGCCCCCAGAGGACCAGCCTAAAACCCTACTCATCCCACGTCTCCCAATAGGGACTTTTGCAGAGCCTCAGTTCTAGTAGTAGTGGTGACAGGTAGCATTTCATAAACACACTAGAGCAAACCTAGTTAAAATACTCCTCATTCAGGCCAGGGACAAAACAGTGCTCGCAATAGGCAAAGAGAGCCTCTGCAGACAACTGGCCTGAAGCATAAAGTGACCAGGACAAAACAGAAGATCACACACAGCACACTCCTGGAAGTGCCAGGCCCTAGAGAAGAAGGGACACTACATGGTAGGGCACTACAGGACCTCTTCTTCAAAAGGCACTGCAGGACCTCCTCTTCAAGAACAGATGTAGGTGCGCCTGGGCAGCTCAGTCATTTAGGTGTTTGACTCTTGGTTTTGGCTCAGGTCATGATTCAGGGTTGTGGGATGGAGCCCCATGTCAGGCTTAGCATGGAATCTGCTTGAAATTCTGTCTCCCTCTCCCCACAAGCACTGTCCCTCAAATAAATAAATAAAATCTTAAAAAAAACACACACACACAAAAACAAGCAGGAGATATAGTTGACTTTTCTAACACAGAGAAACAGGCACAGAGATTTAGACAAAATGAGAATACAGAGAGATTTATCCCAAATTAAAGAACAGGACCATAGCTAGATATCTAAGTGCAGCAGGTTTAAATAACGTGCCTGATGGAGTGTTTTCAGTAATGATCATATGGATGCTCACTGGACTTGAGAAAAGAGTGGAAGATATGACTGAAACATTTAACACAGAGATAAGGAATAGCATAGCAGAGATAAAGGGCTCAATAAATGAAATGAGAAACACACTTGATGAAATGAACAACAGACTGAAGAAGCAGAGGAGTGTGTTAATGACCTAGAAGACAAAGTAATGTTAAGTCATCAAGCAGAACAAAAGAGAGAAAAAATAATTATTCAAAATGAGGATAATCTTAGGGAATTCAGTGACTCCCCAAAAATGCAGTAACATTCATATTATAGGAGTTCTAGAGGAAGGTGAGAGAAAGAGGGCAGAAAATGTATTTGAAGAAATAATAGCTAAAAATTTCCCTAATCTGGGGTAGGAAATGGATAACCTGATCCAGGAGGCACAGAGATCTTGCATCAAAATCAACAAAAGCAGATTAACATCAAGACAAATTGGTATGGCAAAATACAGAGACAAAGAAAAAGTTGTAAAAGCATCAAGACAAAAGAACACAGTAACTTACAAGGGAAAACCTATAAGGCTACTGGGAGATTTTTCAGAAGAAACTTTCTAAGCCCAAAGAGAGGAACATGATATATTCAAAGTGCTAAGAGGGAAAAATCTGCAGCCAAGAATACTCTATCCAGAGAAACTGTCATTTAGAATAGAAGGAGAGATAAAGAGTTTCCCAGATAAAAACTAAAAGGGTTGATGACCACTGAAACAGTACTACAAGAAACATTAAAGGGGACTCTTTGAGTGAAAAGGAGAGACTAAAAGTGACAGTTTTAAAGGTAGGAAACAAAAGCAGTAAAAATGGATGTTTCTATAAAAAAAAAAAAGTCAGTCTAGGAACTCACCAAATAAAAAGATGTCAAATATAACAACACATTCCTAAAACATGGGGTTGAGAAGAGTAAAGAATGCGTTCAGACTTAAACTACCACCAATGTAATATAGGCTGCTATATGCAGAGATGTTTATATACAAACGTAATGGTAACCATATATTAAAAACCACTAATAAGTATTCAAAGAATAAAGACAAAGAAATCCATATATATCACTAAATAAAATTAGCAAAACTTGAAAGAAAGACAAGAAAGGATCAGAGAAAATCTTCAGAAACAACCACAAAAAAAATAATAAAATAACAATAAATACATACCTATCAGTAATTACTTTGTAAATGAACTAAATGCTCTAATCAAAACATACAGAATGACAAGATTAAAAAAAAGAAAACACCCATCTATATGCTGCTTAGAAGAGACTCATTTTAAACCTAAAGATACCTACAGTTTGAAAGTGAGGGGATGGAGACACATCTATCATGCAAATGGAAGTCAAAGAAAGCTGGAGTAGCAGTACTTATATTGGACAAAAGAGACTTTAAATCAAAGACTATAACAAAAAACAAAGAAGGGCACTATATAATAATAGAGGGGACAAGCCAACAAGAAGATACAACAATTGTAAATATGTGTACACCCCATATAGGAACATCTAAATACATAAAACCATTAATACAAACACAAAGGAGCTTATTGATAATAAAATAATAGTAGGAGACTTAAACACCCCCACTTATATACAGATCATCTAAACAGAAAATAAACAAGTAAACAATGGCTTTGAATGACATACTGGACCAGATGGATTTAACAGATGTACTCAGAACATTCCATCCTAAAACAGAACGCACATTCTTTTCAAGTGCACATGAGTCATTCTTCAGAATAAATCACATTTTCTCCCATAAAATAAGCCTCAACAAATTCAAGAAGATCAGTCATACCATGCACCTTTTCTGACCACAACGCTATGAAACTAGAAATTAACCACAATAAAAAAAAATATGGATTCATGAAGGTCAAATAATATGCCACTAAACGATGAATTGGTCAACCAGGAAGTAAAAGAAGAAATTAACAAGTACTTGGAAACACATGAAAATGAAGCCACAAGTGTCCAGAACTTTGGGGATGTAGCAGAAGCAGTTCTAAGAGGGAAGTTTATACCAATACAAGCCTAGAATCAAGAAAAATCACAAACAACCTAATCTTATACCTAAAAGGGGTAGAAGAAGGGGACTAAAACCATCAGGAGGAAGTAAACAATAAAGATTACAGCAGAATTAAATGACATAGAAACTAAAAAAATAATAGTACAGATCAAAAAAACCCAGGAGTTGGATCTTTGAAAAACGTCAATAAAATGGATAAACCTCTAGCCAGACTTATAAAGAAAAAAGAGATAAAGGACTAAAATAAATACAAATGCAAGTGGAGAAATAACGAATGCCACAGAAATACTTACAATTTTAAGAATATTATCAAAAGCTATATGCCAACATATTAGACAACCTAGCAGGAATGGATAAATTCCTAGAAACATATCAACTACAAAAACTCAAACAGGAAGAAATAGAAAATTTTAACAGGCCTATCACCAACAAAGAAATTGAATTAGTAATCAAAAAATTCCCAACAAACAAAAGAACAAGACAGATGGCTTCACAGGTGAATTCTACCAGACATTTAAAGAAGTGTTAATACCCATTCTTCTCAAACTTTCCCAAAAAATAGAAGAGGAAGGAAGACTTCCAAAGTCATTCCATAAGGCCAGCATTATCCTGATGCCAAAACCAAATAAAGAAATCACTATAAAAGAAAACAATAGGCCAACATCCCTGATAAACATAGGTGCAACACTCCTCAACAAAATATTACCAAACTCATCAACAATATATTTTTAAAAATCAGTCATTCACTACGATCAAGTAGGATCTATTTCTTGGTTGCAAGAGTGGTTTGACAGTCAAAAATCAATCAACATGATATATCACATCGATAAGAAAAAAGAATAAAAACCATTTGATCATTTCAATAGATGTAGAACAACATTTGACAAAGTACAACATCCATTCATGATAAAAGCCCTCAACAGAGTAGGTTTAGAGGGAACGTATCTCAATGTAATAAAGTCCATAGATGAAAAATCTGTAGCTAACATCATCCTTAGTGGGGGAAAATGGAGAACTTTTCCATTAAGGTCAAGAACAAAATAAATTTGTTCACTCTTACCACTTTTATTCACCGTAGTACTGAAAGTCCTAGCCACAGCAATCAGACAAGAAAAAGAAATATAAGACATCCAAATTGGCAAGGAAAATGAAAACTTTCACTATTTGCAGATGACACAGTACTATATAGATAAATTGAAACACTCCACCAAAAAACAAACAAACAAACAAACCCTGCAAGAACTGATAAACAAATTAAAGTCACAGGATACAAAATCAATGTACAGAAATTTGTTGCATTTCTATACACCAATAGTGAAGCAGCAGAAAGAGAAATTAGGAAAACAATTCCATTTACAGTTGTACCAAAAATAATAAGTTACCTAGGAATAAACCTAACCAAAGAGGTGAAAGACCTGTACTCTGAAAACTATGACACTGATGAAAGAAATTGAAGAAGACACAAAGAAATGGAAAGACATTCCATGCTCATAGGTTGGAAGAGTAAGTATTGTTAAAATGTTTATACTACCCAAAGCAATCTACAGATTTAATGCAATCACTATCAAAATACCAACAGCATTTTTCACAGAACTAGAACAAACAATTCTAAAATTTGTATGGTACCACAAAGACTTCCAGTAGCCAAAGCAATCTTGACAAAGAAAAGCAAAGCTCAAAGCACCACAGTTCCAAACTTCAAGTTATTTTACAAAGCTGTAGTAATCAAAACAGTATGGTACTGACACAAAAACAATCACATATATCCAGAATAGAATAGAAAACCCAGAAATAAGCCTACAACTATATGGTTAATTAACCTGGAACAAGGCAGAAAAGAATATCTGGTGGGAAAAAGACAGTATCTTCAATAAATGCGGGTGGGAAAACTGAACCACTTTCTTACACTATATACGAAAATCAATCCAATAGATTAAAGACCTACATGTGAGACCCTGAAGCCATGTTCTCCCAGAGGAGAACACAGACAGTTGGAACTACACCAAAATAAAAAACTTCTGCAAAACAAAGGAAACAGTCAATGAAACTAAAAGGTAAACTGTGGAATGGAAGATATTTTCAAATGACATAGTCAATAAAGGTTTCAGATGGAAAATACATAAAGAACTTATAGAACTTAATACCCAAAACAAGTAAGTTAAAAAATGGGCAGAAGACAACAGCATATAGTTCTTCAATGAAGACATTCTAGATGTCCAACAGATACGTGAAAAGATGGGCAACGTCACGCACCATCAGGAAATGCAAATCAAAACCACAATGAGATTTCATCTCACATCTGTTAGAATGGCTAAAATCAAAAACACAGAGAACAAGAAGTGTTCACAACAAGAGGTTGTGGAGAAAAAGGAACTCTCATTACTGTTGGTGGGAATGGAAACTGGTGCAGCTGTTCTGGAAAACAGTATGAAGTTCTTCAAAAAGTTAAAAATAGAACTACCATATGATTCAGTAATTGCCCTTTAGTAAATACTGATTCAAAAGGATATATGCACTCTATGTTTATTGCAGCATTATTTACAATAGCCAAACTATGGAAGCAACCAGTGTCAATTGATAGATGAAAGGATAAAGAAGAAGTGGTATAGATAGGTAGATAGATGGATAGATTGATAGATATCTACAATGGACTGTTATTCAGCCATAAAAAAGAATGAAATCTTGCTATTTACAACAACATGGATGGAGCTAGAGAGTATTATGCTAAGTGAAATAAGCCAGTCAGAGAAAGACAAATACCATAGGAATTCATTTGTGTGGAATTTAAGAAATGAGGCAAATAAGGAAAGGAAAGATAAAAGGGAGAGAAGGAAAGACAAATTACGAAACCAACTCTTAACTATAGAGTCAAACTGATGGTTACCAGAGGGGTGTTGGGTGGGGGCAGGGGATAAATAGGTGATGGGAACCAATGAGTGCACTTGTGATGAGCACAGGGTCAGGTATGGAATTGTGAAGTCACTATATCTGTATTTCTGAGACTAATACAACACTGTATGTTAATTAACTGGAATTAAGAGTTTAAAAAGCCAAAAAAAAAAAATCATAGAAAAGTAAATCGAACTGGAAAACAGGAAGACACTTCCACAAAGCAGTTACTTAAATGGATGAATAAATGAGTGGCTTATATCTTAATGTATTTTTAGTTATTATGGATCTTTTACCTCCTCTCAATATTCTTTTTCCAGTGTAGTGGTTAAGGAAAGTGGTTTAAGGAAAGAGTCCTTAAGGTGTGTCTATAATTTACTGACTTGAAGACTCTGGACCAATGTTTGCTCTTTTCTTCTGCTGTATTGGGACTATTTCATAATCACTGTTATTTCTTCTTTATGTTTCTCATCACAGAGGCCCTATTCCATCTTTTACTCCTTCCTTCATTCCCTCCTTTCCTTTTTCCATTTCCAGATTTCATGGAGAATTGACAGGTCTCTCAATAGGGTTCATCTGTCCCTGCCATTACCTTTTTAGTGTACTCCCACCTTAAGTTTTGTCAGCAGATTCTTATCCTGCTTTCTTCTTAGAATATTTTTGTGTGGTTATCATGCTGGTTTCTTTTACTTTTATTACTCATATTTGTTTTGGAGGCATTCTTTTTGGAGCCATTAGTTTGGGAGAGATAATTAGGCATAGTGGGTTTGTCTGTTTCTGAAAGCTTGACTTTGGGTCTCTTTTCAAATTCTTTTTTTAACAGCACTATCCTCTGGGATTTGATTCCACTTCTGACTAGCAAGGGCACCTGGCTCAGAGCAGAGCACTTTCTGCTGAATTTTGTGGTGCACCGTTGTAGCTCCTATCTTTTGAGATCAAAATATGCTTTCTCTGTCTCCCTGAAACTTGGCCCAATTTTTCTTGTACTTGGTAGCTTTTCTTTACAGATGATTTCAGTTTATGGGTATCTTTTAGCTTAGTGAAAGACGATGCTTCCTTTTCTGTTTCTCATTCTCCCTGTTACTTTTCATGAATTTCAAAGAGAAGAGCAGAAGCTTTGCAGTAATAGTTTTTAACTTGTCTCCTGCCTTTACTCTTGCTTTTTTCAAATATTCTACTCTGCACAGCCTGCCTGATCAGAAGCACCAATGAGAATGTATGTCTTCACTGCTTCAGAAACTTTCTTCATTTAGCTTAGAAGGTAAATTATCAGCACGTCAAAATGGCTTGTCAGGCCCTGTATGAAATGGTCCCTGTCTATTCTATTTCCAGTCCTAACTTATCATTCCTTCATATTTTTGCCACACTTAGTTTCTTGTCTGACTGATAACGTCTTATGAAATTTCCTATCCATGTTCCTTGTTGTATGCCTCGTGCCTCTGCCTGACATTCTTCTCCTTTCTTACTTACCTAACAAGCTTCTGCTCATCCTTCCAAGCCCGGCTCCCATGCTTCTTGCTTTCTGAAGTTTTCTTTCACTCTTCCAGAACAGAATGGGTCTCTCTCTCTCATGTTCCTTCTTTAGTTCATACGTCTTTTGATGACTACACTTTTTTCACTATAATCATTTGTTTGCCCATTTTTCTCCTTTGATTGAATTCCTTGAAGTTGGTAGCTTGTTTGGTTTTGTATCCCCATCATGAAGCACAGGGCCTCGTACCCAATAGGGTCTCAAACAATAATTATTATGTAGGTTTGAATCGACATAAATAGAAAGATTTAAAATAGGAGAGAGATTTTAAAATCCAGGACTTGAGTTTTTGGTTTTTTTGATATTGACCGAATTTGAGTGTGATGTAAATAAAAGTGTTTTTCTAAAAAACCCACAAAACAAAACGAAGCAAAATCAAATATAAATATTCTCCAGACTGTCATAAAAGGCTAGTACTGAGGAAAGTGGCGAGAACTCAAAATCCTGGAGTTCTTTGAATCCCGATCGTAGTTTGCATTATGAGAGCGATGCTATCCCCGAGATAAAGTGTACATGGAGGAGAAATAAACAGGAACAGAACCACAAGTCTTGCAGGTTCAGTGGGAGGAATGAGCAGTGAACTCTTCTGCATTCCTCAGTTGTCAGGTTGAGGAAGATTATCTGTTCCTACGGTTCAACCTCTCTCTTTTAAAAATAACTACTTCTCTTGCTGATTTCATGAATTTTCCTCTCTCCTGAGCTAAGTTCTGTAAAACTTTTTATGCCCATTTCCAGCAATAATGGATGGTGTGCATGTCTCAGTAGTATAATTTAGTGACTCGTTAGAGTGAAAGGTGAAATACTGAGTGAGGACTGAAATACTCCATATGTCTTAAAATTCCACAAATCCAGGCATGTGGGAGACATTCCGCACAGAAACTCAACATGACTAATCCTTAGCAAACACTCTGAAATGGATAGTTCTTCCCCACTGCCTAGACCACTGCATCCCCTGGGGACTTTAACCAAGCCATCTGGAATTTTTCAGATTTAATATTAGTGCTTTGCTTTCACAGAAAGGCACCAAAAGCCTTGCTTCGCAAGCCTTCCACCTGAGACATTCAGTCGTCTGTTGGCATGGGTTTTTCTTTGTTCCTAGAGCTCCATGAGAAATTAATGGCCAACAATCCAGGATGTGTTTTTGCTTAATTCCCATCAGAAAACCTAGGGCTAAAGATGTTACCTTGTTGCTGACTTCTTTTCATGCCCAAGCATCTTAAGAAATTATCTTATTTCAAATATGTGTTTCTCATTAGACTCACTTTTCATTCCCATTCACCTCTATTCTGCACTCTCTCCTTTCTTTTCCTAACCACTAAGGCAGATTGTAGGTCTCTGTTGCTAGGTGTACTGGATGTCTTCTGGCTCTGGGAGTGCTCACATTTTCTCCATTCTGGAGCTTGTCTCAGTCCCTAGGTCCTTCTGCCCGTGGCTGGCCTTGGAGCTTGGCAAACCAGGCTTGCGGGTGGTTTGAAGGTGACATGATGATTTTTTTGAGGTGCTCCAAAATGTGTTTGAGTCTAAACACCTGTGTGGTAGTGCTGACATTAATTCAATTCAACAAATATTGATCAGGGGTCCATTCTGTTACTACATAAACAATGGTCCTAGTTTTCTGTTTGCTCACAGCCCAGTGGGGACGAAGGGTTTGTGATAGTATGAAACAGAGAAATCCCTAGGAGAACCCAAATAAACCCGGAGAGGCCAAGTGGCATTTCTCAAGCAGCCAACTCTGCAGGGATGGCTTAGGCTGGAGCAGGTTCCCTTTCAGGAGTGCCTGTGCCCATAACCCAGATACCAGTTTTCCCTCTACCAAATCTGGGGACCCTCTGTTGTTTTCACATGCAAAGGTTCAATTGAAGAGACTGATAAGGTTGAAATGATTTGACACTTTGCCACTTTGCCACTAAGGGAACTTCCAGGCTTTCCCACCATGACTGCTGTGTCCTTTACTGACTACTCCCATAATGGGCAAAAATATTAAAGCATTCTCAAGCATCCCACCATAGCTAAAATCTTCCTTCAACCACTATGCATCCATATAATGATTCTTGCCTCAACACTAGTTATATTAAAGGGCAGATTCCTAAATGCTTGCCTTTCCCTTTGGTCGTCTTCTTGCAGTGGACCCCCAGCAGGTTGATCATTTAGAACAGAGGATGCCTTCTGGCTGATTTCTTGCCTTTCCCTTCAAATTTTTATCACCTGTTAGTACAAAATTATATATCTCACTTCGTCCCAAGGAAAGAATGAGCTGGTAGAGTCAAGACTGTATCATTCAAACTTGAGGGGACTTGATCCTCAAGACTGTGTCTGTATCGTTCAGAGTAGCTCAATTAGTGGTCAATTATTGCATTTGTATTGTGAAGCATTGACATGATGCTTCATAGGTGTCTTCCTAATGTAACTGGAGCTTTTGCATAAACAGTATGTAAAAGTCATCAATTTATAAAAGTTCTGTGGGACCCCAGCGGTTGCACTCTTGTCTCATCTTGGTTCTTACGGATTTAGAGCTATGAGGCTTGCACACAGAGGGCAGTCTGTGTCATGCTCACTTAAACCTTAAATTCCACAGAGTGGAAACAAAAAACAAACAACAATGATAAAGGTACATACCATTTATTTTACTTCTGTCTCATTTTTTACTGTCCAAGTAGATTTCTTTTTACTTACACTCAATCTAGTGCTTATTTACATTCTCTGGAGGCCTGGCCTTTGGTGACATCACAGGATTCCATCCATTACCACATTACTATGACTTTTCTATTTGTGTGTCATAAATCTAGACTTAACTAAGTTTGTTGCAGTCCCATGACATAGTGCAGTTGACTGAAATTTTATTAACCCTAACCACTCAACCAGTCCAGGTAAGCTTTGGGAGTGATCAATCAGAAAATACCATGCAACCAACAAATTAATTACACTGCCTACTATATTGACTTTCTATTTAATTGAATTTGGGGATAATATTTCTAGGAGATTATTCTTGATCATTATTGCATTTATAATTATCAGTATCATTTACAAAACATTTATCATGCTTATTATCTCGTTTTAGGTCACCAGTCTCTTCAGAAGATCACGGTAAGAATTTGTCTTACTTATACTAATTCAAGATTAAAAATTGAGTTCCATTCCGTGCATTTCACTGTCAGAGGAAAGAATTATTCAAGGAAATGTTTCTAAGACATTGGCCTTGTGTTTTTTCCGTGTGAAATGTCATGTACTTTTAAAAACTCAGTGTATCCTAGCTAAATGTGATATCTTGTAATATCTTCAAATCCATTATAACAATTTTGGTTGACAAATATTATGAAGCTTACTGTATCTACCTGATTTTTGTCCCATCGCTGGATACATTTTGTGAGTTGGGGTTAGCCATGTAATTTCTCTGCATCACAGATTTTCATCTTTAAAATGAGAGTGTGTAGTAGGTACTCCCAAAAGTCCCTTCAAGATTGGATGTTGGAATCTGCCAAAAGTAGTAGAAGTCTGAAATGAACCTAATCAGTAGTGGTGTGAATTGTTACCCCACTGAGGTGAGTTATTCACATTTAAGACACAATTATTTCATTCAAAGGATAAAATGTATAGTTTTGTCACATCTATTTTTGGGAATTCATTTATTCAGTCAGTCATTCAAAAATATTCACCGAGTGTCTATAGTGGGTCCATGATACTATATAATCATGTTATGCAAATATGCTTTTGGGGGCCGTCTGCAGAGACAATGGGATATGTGACAGAATTTCCCCCCTAAAAGAGCTTTGAGCTTAGTGGTGAAGGGAGTGGTAGAAAGACCCATACCTCCCACAATATAAAGTAAAATGTGATTAATCTTACAAAGGGGAGATACACCAGGACTTTGAGTAGTACTGGCATTCCTCCTCATGCCAGCCCTAAGTAGTGAAGGGCACCATTATGTATTCAGCCAACTAAGTATAACACAAGAAAGCTTCTGTCAGATTCCCTCTTCGTTCCCTTATTCTGTTCGGTCACTAAATTTTATTAACTCTGGTTTTCATATTTCTTTTATCGCTATTCTCTTTTCCATCCCCACTGCTATAGCTTAGAGGCTCTCTATGTCTTACTTAGACTTTTAAAATTGCCTTAAAACTGATGTCCCCTCCCTAGTTTTCCATCCTCTAATTCACTCTATCCTTGGAGAGCACCACACTGTTCTTTAGCAAAAATCTACTCCCATTGCCTCTGGGTTGAAATCTTATCAGTAGACCAACCATTGTATTCAGCTTTCTGTTACTGTATTTTAAGGTGGAATGGAAATCCTAAATGATGGAACCTTTGTTTCCTTCTACTGCTTTTTGCTTCTTTTGCCATCTTTTCCCCTTTCTTCTACCTGTGCCGAATGTTCTAGCCATGTGGTATTGCATCTGTTTTCTGGAACTCACCATGTGTTCATATTTCCTGTTTTTATCCATACTGTTCTTTCTGACAGGAAGCTACTCCTCATTGCAATATACACGGTTTATACTTACCATTTGAGACCTTGCTAATCATCTCATCCTCTCTGAAAGCTTTCTGACACACTTACCATTTACATGAAATATTTTTCTTCTAGAATTTAACACATAAATTTGATGCCTGATTTACCTGTCTCCCTGCTAGACTGTGAGTTCTTTGATATAAATCCCAACAAATAGCAAACATTCAATAAATGCTTATTACGTGAATGAGTTAAGGACAAAGAGAGGGAGTTTTAGGCAGGCATATTCTGCCATATCATAAGATCTCTCACAATATTGAAATGAAGATGTATCACATTCTCTGAAGATCATAGGGCAAATCATGTGTAGATCTCTTAAATCACTATAAGGTAACGAACCACCTAATGATGACCTATTACAGTGTGCTACTTTGCTCATCAGTGTTGGTATGACTAGGTTTTTCATTGCATATTGAGGGATCGTTGGGCTTCTAAGTTCCATTGATTCAAAACTTGTGTTTTGTTTTTTTATTTTGATCTAAGGTTTCCCTAAATGACTTGTTTGCTTTGGCCTTCCAGTCTGTTAGAACTTATCCCCTATTTCCAAACAAGGGGTGTTGGGGAAACTTGTGAATTGTCATTCTGTGGTTTGCTAGTAATTCTAAAGGGGTTATGAACTCTCGGTGAGCAGGTGGTGGCATCCTTGGAAGTCCTTGAAAAATGTCTACCACCAGAAAGCATACTTGCTCAGTATGAATAACCCATCAGAATTAATTATTTTAGGAACTATATATGTGATTAGTTAAAGAAATATCATCCAGATATGAGGGCTTTTATATTTTTATGGCTTCAAAACTTATTACATGTCCGTGCCTCTTAGTTTGATTCTGCAACTTCCAAGAACTACTCAAAGATGTAATGTGAAATTTTGAGGCTGATTTGTCTAATCTTTTTACTTTTCCATCATCCTCTAGCCCAGGTATCCTTGGAAAATATTCTTATCCTTATCTTTTATCACCAAGATTTTCTACTAGCACTTAAAATAAAATGTCTTCTCATGCCTATACATTTTTAAGTGTTCCTGTTTTCTGTGATTCACATTAAATCTCCTGAATATTCTATCAAGTGATAGACTGATATTATATTTATACACAACAATGATATTATAATATGCATGTCTTTAAGAATGGTAAGAAGTAAAAAATAAAAAATTTAAAAAAAAAGAATGGTAAAAAGTATCATTTTTGTTTTCTCAAACTTAGTGATAGAAAAATTGAGGCAAATGGATTATGAAATTGGGATATAAAGTCCCATGCCTCTTGACTTTCTATTTTGTTAGCTCACTTCCAGTGATCTTACTTTTCTCCCTAATAACAGTTGCTCTGGCTTCAAAACAGATTTGTTCTTGAGAAAATCTCATTTTCCGTAGCCCAATATCCCTGGCATTCTCAGTTCCCACAGATTACCTTTCATAGGAAATAGGCTTGAATATCATGGCTCTGTCATTTACCCTCTCTTAGCTTCCTTGCCTGTAAGGTGGAGCTTATCATATCATATCTACCCTGCCTACCTCATGGGATTATGAGTTTAAGTGGGAGATCGTCTGTGAAATCACTTTCCAGTTGGCTGAAAGCACCCCAAAACACAACGCTCTTATTGTCCAGGCACGGATGAGGTGTGAGTTTATTAGTGATGTTTGCTAAGCATTGCGTTCTGTCTTTGAAAAGTTAAAAAGTGTCCTGTTGAAAAGTTAAAAAGTGTCCTGGGGGTGGAGGAGGGGCAGAAAATTGCTATCATTAAATATTGCGTTTTCATTGGAAACCTCATATCTGGATGAGGAAGAGTGAAATGGTTAATACACAATGCAGCTTATATTGGCAAAGGAAAGATACAATTCATAATTAGATGTGGGGTCCTATAGAAAACTGACCATATAAGGCATAAGTGAAATGTAAAATGTTCTAGTTGTATAATATAGTATCAGAGTCATTAAGAATAAAGGCTGCAGTAGACACAGTAGATGTATTATCCTTGATTTTTTAGTGGGGGAAACAGGCTCAAGGTGCTTAAATAACTTGCTTAAGATCACACTAGTGATCAGCTAGTAAGTGGTAGAGTTAATTTTCAAACCCAATTCTAACATCTACCTCTTACTCATTTATGTACCCTGTCTCTGGAAAACAAAAGAAATGATTGTCCACATTAAGGTGAATTGATAGAATTATTGAGAGGGGGGAAAAAAAAAACCTCTTCTAACAAGGGTTTATTTACTACCATGTAAGTAATCTCTTTTTAATGACAAAACAAAACAGAACAAAAATAACAGCCTGTCTCTCCTGCTGGGAATGATTTGTCCCTGTAGAAAAAGTAAATACCAATGTCACATTCTCTCATAATTAGTTAACTGAGTGAAACGAAGCTTCAGGGAAACCTGCCACACCAAATCCCAGTGGAAACATTACATTTTAATGTTACAGCTGCAACCTGGAGTCCTAGCCCTTGTCAGAAGATAAGCCTGGCAGTGATTGATTGCCCTGCCCTGGGAGTGTACTGCCTATCACCTCATCATTTAAATTGCCCCGGGAGCCCTTCCTGTGCCCAGGCTGCTTTGCCTGAGCTCTCAGATTCTGTTCTGTCATCTTAGGCTGCTTATTTTGGGAACCCTCTGTGAATGCCTCTCTGCCACTGCTACCTGGGGTCCTACACGGGCAGACTGTCTTCAGCTAATGTCTGCTCACTTCCCAAACACAGGACAGTCCCTGGCTCTCTTGCAAGGAAGTGCCAACAATCTTGATTCCCCCTGGGAGTCTAAAGCAGGCATCGCCTTCCTGTCCTCCCTCCTAGACCTGCTGGCAGTAATGGTTCTCACATTACCTGGTAGCTTTTTTGTTGCAACAGTAACCCCCTGGACAAGAGTAGGAGTAGCAGGTATCGAGAAATAAAAAATTTTAATGACCACAATCACTAGCGTAAGGGCCCAAAGAGGAGTCTCCTATTGGACTTGGAAGCAGTTTTCCTTTGCAGTAGGTTGTGCAAAACAAAAACAAAAGAAAACCCCAAAACCACACATTGTGCAGTGGCCTAAAGCTCTTTCATATATCAATTACTATCTCTTGGCTCAAAGTCATAGATTGATTTTTTTTCTACAATATAAACATATATGTACATATATGCAGTTTTACTGATACAATGTTCAGAAAAATGTACAAAACATTTGCCAGCTCCATTTAAATGATAACCAAAAGGAACTACGGCTTGTCCAGCCCCCAGGCTAAGAAATAAAACATTTGCAGTCATCTAGAAGCTTCATGTCTCTCCCTTTCTGTTTCCATTCCCTTCTCTCTCCTGCAGAGATACCTCTCTTCTGCTTTTTTTGCTAAGAATTTTCTTGTTTCTTTTGATCATTTTACTACATATACACATATTCCACATATGAATGTGTGTGTATATATATATATATATATATTCCAGATATGTGTGTGTGTATAGATTATCTTATATTGAACTTTCATAAATTGAATCCTATTGTAACTTCTTTTGTCCAAAATGTTTTTGTGATGCATCATTGTTGAGTGCCTGAGTATATTTATTTCATTAATTTTTCATGCATAGTATTCTATTTATGAACATATGTTTATATTTCCAAATTCTGACCAATGTTTGTGTAGACTCCAGGGTTTGGGGTTTTGTTTGTTTTTTTGTTGTTGTTGTTTGTTTGTTTGTTTGTTTTTGCTATTGCAAACAATATCATTATGACCATTCTTTTTTATAACTCCTTCAGGTTCCATATATGAGCACTTTCTTAAGGTTTAAACCTGAAGACGGCATGGTTAGGTAGTAGGTTATACACCTATTTAAGTTACCACATAATGGCAAGTTGCTTTCCGAAGTAATCGTTCTAGTTAACTCTCAAACTGCAGTCAAGAAGAGTTCCCATTGACCCACATCCTTGCCAACACTCGATGTTGACTAATGAAGAATATTTTCCCAATCTGATGGGAAAGTCAGATGGTATCTTAGGGTTTTAATTTGTGTGAAATGATTACACATCACATTGAGCATTTTTCATATAAGCCATTTGTGTTTACTTTTCTATGAAATGTCACTTTATTTCTTTTGCCCATTTTGCACCCCGCCCCCCACCGCCCTGGCTGCGCTGTCTTTTTCTTAATGATTCATAAACATCTCTATGAATTCTAGGTAAGGGTTTTTTGTTGGCTATGTGATATAATTTTTTTCCCCAGTTTGTGGTTTATCTTTCCAAACTTTACTGAGGAATAGGTATTCTTTAATGTAATGTAATCAAATTATTAATATTTTCTCTAGGGTGTCTACCTTTGGTATGTTCTTTAAACAAATCTTGTCATAGGATAGAATAGCCTAAGGATATTCTCCCATTATTTCTTCTACTGTTTTTATCATGTTAAATTTCAATTGTGTCTTCATTATCTTGGAAATGATTTTGTGGCTTGAGAGAGATAAAAATACAGTTTTATTTTTATTTTTTTCATGTATGTACCAGTCATTGTTATTTATTTCCTTCGCTGACTTGCAAAGCCTATTCTATCTTCCCCTCCCCTATATGTGGATTTCTAGATTCTCTTTTCTGTTTTATTGATCTGTATGTCGATTCCTGTCCAATGCACATTGTTTTAATTGCTCTAAATTTGGTAAAATCTTGCTATCAGGGAGAGCACATACACTAAAGTTTGTTCTTCTTCAACAATGTTTTAATTTTACTTGGACCTTTGCTCCTTCCTACAAATTTTAGGAATTTTAGGAATTTCAAAACTTCATCAAGTTTTATTTCATAATTTTCATGGAAGTTGCATGAATCTATAAATCAGTATAGAGAGAATTGATATTAGGACAATGAGTCTTTCCATCTCAAACCATTTCACTTTACATTTAATTGGGTTTTTTTTTTAAGACTAACTGGCCTTTTGAAACGCCTGTCCATAGAATTTCTTCATTTTCTTCATGAAGGATTTGGCCGTCTGTTGTTAAATGTATTCCTAGTTACTTTACCCTTTTTGGTGATTCTTTATATCTTAAAAGTTGTATTTTCTAGGGGCATCTGGGTGGCTCAGTGAGTTAAGCCTCTGCCTTCGGCTCAGGTCATGGTCTCAAGGTCCTGGGATCCAGGCCCGCATTGGGCTCTCTGCTCAGCAGGGAGCCTACTTCCCCCTCTCTCTCTGCCTGCCTCTCTGCCTACTTATGCTCTCTCTCTCTGTGTGTCAAATAATTTTTTTAAAAAAAATCTTTAAAACATTTGTATTTTCTAAATGATCTTTGTTGGCACAGTGAAATGAAATTCACTTAGAATCTTATTTCAAATTTCTTGTTTCAAAATCTTGGTTCAAGACTCCTGCTAAAGTTTTACATTCATAAATTCTACTTCAGGGTTCTTTTATTTTTTATTTTTTATTTTTTTTTAAGTTTTTTTTTTTTAAAGATTTTATTTATTTATCAGAGAGAGAGGGGGGGGAGAGAGCAAGCACAGGCAGACAGAATGGCAGGCAGAGGCAGAGGGAGAAGCAGGCTCCCTGCTGA
Source organism: Mustela nigripes (assembly GCF_022355385.1). Classification (NCBI taxonomy): domain Eukaryota; kingdom Metazoa; phylum Chordata; class Mammalia; order Carnivora; family Mustelidae; genus Mustela; species Mustela nigripes. Next base: position 15,827,158 of record NC_081560.1, read on the forward strand.
GCAAGGAGCCTGATGTGGGACTCGATCCCAGGACGCTGGGATCATGACCTGAGCCGAAGGCAGCTGCTTAACCAACTGAGCCACCCAGGCGTCCCTTCAGGGTTCTTTTATGAGGAAGGAATTCTGCAGAGATATTATCATCTGCAAGTAATGAGAATTTTGTTCCATTCTTTCCAATGATTATGCTTTGTTATATATTTTTCTGGTCCTTTCTGTGCTGATTAGAACAGTACAGTATTGAATGAAGTAGAGATAGACAGTGTCCTTGATTTGTTCCTGATCTCAGAGTGGCTGGCATCCACAAGTCACCAGTAAGTGTGAAGTTCACTAAGAGGTAAACAGCCCTGGTGATATTGGTTGTTTGTAGAGAGCCTCTTCAGGATTTTTCCCTTGCATCCAAATGTGTTCAATTCAACAGGTATTAGAATTTTAATGAATGCTTTTTTCTTTATCTTTTGAGATAATGATTTTTCTTTCTTTGGTGTTATGGTGTACTTCATTTTCTAATAGAAACCAGTATCATATGCATGAGATAAATTCAAATTGGTTATTATATCTATCTCCTTTATATATTGTTGGATTCAGTTAGAATTTTTACATCCATTGTCCTCCTTGTGATGGGCCTCTCATTTTCCTTTCTATTATACAGAGCACATATGATATACCTAGCTTTATAAAAGGAATTAGAAAGTATTTCCCTGTTTTCTAATCTCTGGAAGACTTTTGTATAACACTTGGTTTATTGATCTTTGGAATACTTTGGAAAACCCCATCAGTAAAACTATCTGGGGATGTCATTTCCTTGGTAGGAAAAAATTCAATCTCAGATTCCTAGTATTTGTTTATAGAGATTGTCAGATTCTCTATTTCTTCTTACTGGTAACTTTTTTTTTTTTTAAGGAATTCATCTATTAAAGTTTTTTCCATTTTTGGCACTAATTTTTTATAATATCTAGTTATCTGTGCAATTTCTGTGAGATCTGGAGTTACATCTATCTTTTCATTTTTAATATTGTTTGTGCTTGCCTCTCTTTCTTGTGTCTTCCCCCTTCACCAACCCCCACAGGCCTTGGAGCTCTCATTATTTTATTGCTTTTTTTTTCAAGAAACTTTTTTAGCTTCATTGGTCTTATTGGTATTATATATTTGTTTTCTTTGTTGTTGGTTTCTTATCTTTATGATTTCCTTTATTCTAATCATTTGGCTTATTATTATACTTTCTTCTACTTTTTTCTAACATAGACAATTTATTTTTTCAAAGATACTGCTTTATTTGAGAGAGAAAGAGAGCGCGTGCATGCATAAGCCTGGGGGAGGGGTAGAGGGAGAGGGAGAAGCAGGCTCCCTGTGAGCAGGGAGACCTGTGCAGGGCTCAATCCCAGGACCCTGGGATCATGACCTGAGCTAAAGGCAGAAACAACCGACTGAGCCACGCAGGCACCTAACACAAACAATTTAAGTATATGAACATTATCTGAACGCTTTCCCTTCTCCATACATCTCCTGGAATTCTGTTTAGATGCCTGATAGACCTTTTGATGCTATCCTGATAGACCTTTTGATAGACCTTTTGATGCTATCCTACCTTTTGATGAATTCTGTTTAGATGCCTGATAGACCTTTTGATGTATCCTGTATGATATCCTACTCTCTTTTATATTTTATTTCTCCTTGTTTCTCTGGAATGCATCCTGGATAATTTCTTCAACATTGTTTTCTTGTTTTTTTACTGATTTATATTTATGTGTTTTGGATTATTCTTTGAGCCACTCATGTCCTTGGACCTTTATGCACCAGAGTTCTTTAAGTCCTTCAGAGAGGTTTGCCAGTCACCAAAGAAAACTACCAAACTTGATTAATTTAAATTAAATTCTCCATTGGTGAGTTTGTGTGTGTGCTTGTTTGTTTCTTGTTTTAGCTACATAGGGAACACAGACATTAATTCAGAGTGCGCAGTGTTCAGCAATAAATTCCTTGTTTTGGGTTTTATGTCCACACAGCATCAAGTTTTCTTGTTAAATCCTTTGTAGGCTTTATTATTCATTGTGTACTGATTTAGCTCTTCAGGGGCACAATTTTATATGGGGGTCTATTTGGGCAGGTTCCTGGCTTTATCTTCTGTATCCCGTGCCTCACACTGCCATCAAAGGGTGGCTCAAAATTCTCATCATGTCACAGAAACCTTTAGGGCATCAGGTAGTTTGGGTATCTGCTCATCTGCTAGGGTCAATGGATTCACTTTATTTAATGGGTTTATGGATTCTTTACTGTCTCTCTTAATAGTAGGGAGTGAATGTGTATGATGAGTTTTACTTTATTTTTGTTGTAAAATGAAACAAATATATAGCTTGACATAATATGTATATATATATATGTATAATATATGTGTATGTATTATATATATATATATATTATCATGGTACTACACTCATAACCATCACTGAGGCCAAAATATGGAATTCCTTCCATGTGTTTCCATCCTATATGCATGTCTCCAGGCCTCTAAAAGTAATCACTATCGTGGCTTCTGTTGGTTTTTTGTTGTTGTTGTTTTTGGTAGGGTTTTGGGGGTTTTTTGCATATCTATAAAATCTTATTTCTCACTCTAGTTTTATCTAGCACACTCTAGATACTATAGTTTAATCTTGCCCATTTAAAAAAATAGTATGTCTTTTAAGTCTCTTTTAAACACCCATTCTCCACCTATTCTTTTCTTTTACTTAGAATTTATCTTTGAAGTGTGCAGGCCATTTGAACTGCAGACTTCCAAGTGGGGGATTTGGCTGAGTGAGTGAACACTGACACACAGAGGCTTGATCAAGCTCAGGTCTCATCTCTTTGGCAAGTCTATTGGTGAGAATGTGTTATTTGATCAAGGGCAAGTGATGTCTGGATTTTGCTGTTTTATTGATGTCCAATACCTAGAGTTATTAATCGAGGTTATAAAATTTGCTGTTCTAATTCTACTTTTGGGGATTTTTCAATTCTGTCATTTTATAAAGAGCCACTTCATCTCCTCTAATGTTTGATGACTCAGTGAAACAGGCCTTCAGGAAAACAGAATAAATGTTCAAGTCTGTCCTTTTATTTATCTGGTTATTAAATTAATTAGTTGAATCCTTATGACTGTAAAAAATGAACAGTTTTCAAAAATCTTGATGAATCATGATTTTTTTTAAGTAGGCTCCATGCCCAATGTAGGCCTTAACCTCAAAACTCAGGAGATCAAGAGTAGCATACTCTAATAATCGAGCCAGTCAGGTACCCCATGAATTTTAACATAGTTCATGGGCTTCAGTACAATCTAGTTATTATTCTCATTGAAGTTTAAATTTTTCTGTTTGGCAAGAAGGAAGTCCCTTCATGTTGACTCTAAGTCCTCCTAACATTACTCTAATATTCTTAGATAATTTGCTTGATACCCAACCTAGCAAGGTGTTTCAGACTCATCTTTTTGTAGCTTTTGCTTTTTGCCCTAGATGCCATTTCTCTAAAACCTCTTAGATGCTTTCAGTGAAAAATAGTATTTCAAGATCAGAATTTGGGCAGTAGATACTACTAATTCAATGTTTCTTGTTGAGATAAAATAGTTATATTTGCATTCAGGATGTGTGTGTGTGTGTGTGTGCGTGTGTGTGTATCCATATATACATGCTCAATCTTTTATTTTAGCCCACACAATTCAACTAGAATTACTAAAAGAAATTAAAACATATTTCCTTGCATTTTTATTGATTTGTGATATATTGGAATTAAAATCATACAGCCATTGCACAGTATTATTTCTCCCTTTTAATATTTGCTTTTGACCTAGTTGCAGAAGTAACTAATTAATGCTCATCACAAGTCTTTATGTTGAAATCTCTCTAGTTATTTTGATTTTCTGAACCACATTTTCCATGAGATCCCTTAGGAAAATCTCTTGAAAACATTATCTTTTGGGTCGTTTCATGTACTAGCTTATCTGGGACTTTTACCCCTAAAAATTGGTTGTGGCCCATACAGACTCATCATGTCACATGTGGCATGAAGCATTGCTTTTAAAGTCTGGATATTTCCCTTATAAAATTCTTTTTTTTTTTCTTTGTCTAGATACCCAAAAGATTTTTTTTTAAGACTTATTTATTTTAGAGAGAGAGCATAAGCAGAGGGAGGGAGGGAGAGAGAATCCACAAGCAGCCTCCCCAGTGTGGGCGGGGCTTGATCCCACGACCCTGAGATTATGACCTAAGGGGGAACCAAGAGTCAGCCACTTAACCTACTGAGTCCCCCAGGTGTCCCCAAGATATTTTTCTTTAATGTACAATACTTTTTTGAAAATATACCTCGGCGTAGATCATCTTGAGACATTCCTGTTCTCAAGTACATGATATACTATTTAAATATCCTGTTCAGTTTCTAAACTTCCAACGGTATTCTTGAATACAGTATTTGTATGTGTTCTCTTCTCTTGCTTTTGTTTCCTTCTTCAGGAGCTCCTCTTATATGTTTGATCTTCTCTATGTATCTTTAACGTTTGTCATTTCCTCTCATATTCTTTTTGCCCTTTTCCTTTTTTAAAAGTTTCATTATCTGTTTCTTCTACTTTTCTTAAGACTTTACTGGTTGAATTTATTTATTCCTGTGTTCCTTCTAGGCTGTCTTCATTGGAAAATGATTTTTTTCCCTCTTATTTCTAGTTCTTTGAATGACATCATTTCTGAATTATTCTGATTAATGCTATGCTTGATACAGTGTATCACTTTACCAATACCATTAAGGTCATTTCAAAAAGTATGCTACTATTTTTCGAGCAAGTTTTTGTGGTACACTTTCATTGCTTCTAGGATTTTATTCTGTCCTTTATTCTTTTTTTTTTCCCTAAAATAACTTCATATGATATTTTACTTTCTTTGCTATTTTTATACGAAATTCATTTTTCTGAATTGTGGAAAGAAAAATACATTCAGTTAGCTATTCTCACTTCAGACGGCTCTTTTTTCTGTGGGTTTCGTGTCCTGTTGAATTGTGGTGGCTTGCTTTCTCAGACTTCCTGGTTTTGATCCATATCCTTGCTTTTATCCAGACCTCTTCCTTTACTCCTGTTGGCCGTACTCAGCTCAGCGCGCATTCCACTCGGAAAGTCAGCCTCAATCCTGATTTGGGGTCCTGTTTTGAAGAGGCGTCCTAGGTGGTCAGTTTTGAAAGCTCCCAGAAGTTGCAGTGCTCTGGGCACTTCAGTTTTTCCTGGGGTCCCTTGTGCGGATTTGTCAAGCGAATGGGAACAATTTCTGAGGCTGTTCTTATCTGGGCGCCCTGGACTTTCCCAGGACCACCTGTTGGCTCTTCTGGGGCATTCCTGCCTTCGGGATCAGGTGCGTCAGCTGCCCCACTGCCTCCCTGTGCTCTCCTGTGCAGACACCGAGAGAATTCAGGTCTTTGGGCTGTTAGTGGCCTCTCCCCAGCCATTTGTAATCTTGAAGTTTGTGAAGATACCTTGTTACCTTCTTTTGAGGATTGACCATGTGTTTTGGTGCTTTTTTTTTTTTTTTTAAAGATTTTATTTATTTATTTAACAGAGAGAGATCACAAGTAGGCAGAGAAGCAGGCAGAGAGAGAGGGGGGAAGCAGGCTCCCTGCTGAGTAAAGAGCCTGATGTGGGGCTCGATCCCAGGACCCTGAGATCATGACCTGAGCTGAAGGCAGAACACCAACCACTGAGCCACCCAGGTGCCCTGCAGTTTTGGTTTTTTTACCAAGTTTCTCTGTCTCTGTGGGGATTCAAATGGGCAATAGGGAAGGCGCTGGTTGTGATAAGCACTGGGTATTGTATGCAAGTGATGGGTCACTAAATTCTGCCCCTGAAGCTAATATTATACTGTATGTTAACTAACTGGCGTTTAAATGAAAACTTGAGAAAAAGACAAAAAAGAAGCATTCAAAAAGTCTGCTGCAACTATTACCACCACCTTCCCATATTTCCTGATTTTTTTTTTTTTAAATCCATCATTTTAGCTTGAATTGTTAGGGAAGGTTAGTGTCTGTGATTCCCCTTATTATCAAAAAGAGAGCCCTATATTCATCTTTATTCAAATAAAAGTTCAACACATTGAAAGTTATATATATTTTTAAATTTCTGCTGGCCCCTGAAAATGAAAAATTAAAACAAGAACAATTTATTTTTGAGAAACTCAGAATGGAGGGATTAATTAAGGTTTGGGTCCTTGTGTTTCAGCCAAATAATTTCAACTACTCCTTTGGAATTATGTGGGATAATAGACTCTGAGGCATATTTAAAACTTAAAAATATGTCAGTGTTTATTAAAGCTTAATAAGTGCCAGGTGTTGTCCTAAGGTGTGTTCTGTTGAGCCTTAGAGTTTAAATGTTTTCTTTTAGGTCACACCAAATGAGTATATACTGAACCAACCACTCCATAGATTTTAGATATATTTGGTCTACACAACAATCATAGTAATACTATTATCCCCACTTGACAGATGAGGAAGCTAAGGCACAAATCTTTTAGGTGACTTGTCCAAGGTCCCATACATAACTGGTAAGGCTTAGAGCTCGGATTTACACTCAGGTAATCTGTCTAGATCCAGATCCCATTCTCAGCTACTCAAGCTGAGTAGCTAAGTGTTGGGCTCCCTGTAGTAGGAAATCTTGATTCTTTCGGTTGAATGGAGAGCTCCTAATTACTGGGTGGTTATTTATCCTTAAAAATGAGGTATATATTCTTTCCATAGCAGTGGCCAGTACCCTTGATGCAGAATGTTTCAAAGATGTGTTCCTGATCCACTGCTCCTCTCCTCATACTTCCATAATCAAGGAAATGGTTTCCTCGATCAAGGAAACAAATCAAGGAAAACAACTCCCTGCTGATAGCATCCATTTTTTTAAAGGGTAGAATTCTTGAAAGGTAGCTATTTCCTTAAGAAAATATCATAACAGGAAGACAATATTATGAACAGAATAGTAGTGTAGATTATGAAAGCTGGATGTTTTTCACTTTTATTTTCACTTTTATTTTACTATTTATTAGTAAAATGCAATGAGTAAAGTAAACTCAGTAGTGATACAGATGGAAACCTCACCGATCTTTAACTGCCTCACTGGGAAGAGTTTTCAATATTGGTCATCACAGTGTGCCACTTTGCAATGACTTGGGGCTAACTAATGCAAAGTTGCTAGAGTGTTTTTTTTTGCCCCATACTCTGTTTCTGACTATGCAGTCCCCCATTGGCTTTTTAATTAGATTCAAACATTTGAGTGCTCACTTTTAAGGCCCTTTCTTACCCTGGTCTAGCTCATGTTGCCTTAGTGAATTATTTCTCCTCCCCAGCTCGTGGGCCCTCTCCAGGTTCCTCTCCTTTATATGCTCCAAGCCATATGGCTTGCATCACCTCCTGCCATCTCTCTGGCAGGCCACCTTCATTGTCTTTCATTCAAGTCCCCTCTTTGGTGCTCATTAATTCCCGCATGTTGGAACCACCTCCCTAGATTCTAGGAACAAACAATGATGAGTTTTCCTGACAAACTCAAATGCCCATGATTTTCCCTTCCCTATTCACTTACTGTTTTTTTGAGTGTATTCCAAATTTCTCCCCCCATGGGTGGTGTTGCCCTTCTTATTTGACTAGGAGCCCAGTGAATAGAGATGTTGCCCCATGCTATGCTGTGCCCTGGCACAGAATTGATTTACTCCATACAAATCTCACTGTTGCATTCGCTGCTGTATGTGGTGTTGGCAAACAGAAACTTTCAATACACATCTTTGAATTCCACTGTAGCCTCATTAACATTGTTCCCTGTTGTAGAAGATAGGTTAGTCCTGGTCCTTTTCCAAAGAAATTCAGCTGGTAATGTGCTGAAAAAAATGGCCTTTTATGGTGGTCTCACTGGGTGCTCCCCAAAGACTGTGTGAAAGGAGAGGAATAAAAATGACAGCATGCTTTTCTTTGGCTAGCCTTCTTTCACATTTCCTAGGAAAACAGACAATCACTGCTGATTAAAAAACAAAATAAAACAGAATAAGCAAACAGAACAAAACCCAAACCCCTGGGCTCTCCAGAATCAGGTTATATCACTTTCTGTGTGTCCTGACCCTGCTCTTCTCTCTCTCCTCCCCTATTCTTAAATCTCACTATTGACTCTAACCACATAATCCTTTGATCCTGTGGTTTCTTTGGAGGGCTTTGTCGGTGACCATCGTCTAATTATCTTTTGAAGCCTCATTAGAGATGAGTGTATGTTGAGCGGGAGGAGTGCTCTTTACTGAGATTCACCTACCACTTGGCTTGAGTTTCCCTGGCCTCAGAGAATATTCCAAGTACTTAGAATACCACAAAGTAAGAAAATGACAAGAAAGGAGAGAGGAGGGGAGAGAGCTAACTCCCTGGTTTGCTTGTACGCAGCTGGGTCAGAAGAGGTCATCAAAGAAGGTCGTGTGTCATGGCTCCTCTGGTCGCAGATGAAGTGTCACAGATCTCATGCCTGTAGATCGGTCTCTTGTCCCCCAGGCAAGTGTGTGAAAGGGCTCTCGGCAGCTGCCTGACTTGGTCTCCATGTAGTCATCTATAAGAGCAGAAATGAAGAATCAAATTGTGCTTACTTTTTAAAATTTACTGTGTTTCCTTAGGCCTTCTACTGTATGAAATGATAGGACCTGAGCTGTGTCTACACCCCTGTCCCCAAGTGGCTGAGCAGATACACTGACGGTGACAGTAGTACAGTCCTGACAAGGTGGTCATTGTTACTCAATTTGTCTGTTGTCTACTTGACTAGAGAAGCCCCAGGATCCAATCAACACCTTTTCCCCAGTGAGCTCCACCGAAAGCTTCATTGTTCTTGTGATGCCTTCCTCCCGCAAAGAACTATGTGGCTGCTGGTGACCGCTTGCCCTGAATGACAGTCTTGGCCCAGGCCTCCCTTATCGTGCTTACCTGTTGCAGAACACCAGAATGTCTTCTCACTTTTTCAGTCGGCTCCTGGAAGATTGGTCCTGGATATTTAATAGTGTTCCATCCTGGCACATTCTGGATGGAAGCGTTGTTTTCTGTGCGAATTTTGTCTGGCCATGCTCTCTGCACTAGCTCATTAGAACTGTAGAAATGGCCCTCAGTCCAGCTCGTTTTCAAGCTAACGAGGTCAACGAAACACTGCCCCATCTGGCCAGCCTTCTGGGTCAGTCCTCATCTTCTAGGTGCACTCTGGGTGCTCAGCTTATCGGGGCACAACGGTTGCAGCTACAGACAGCATTCCTTCTTCTGGTCAGCATGGCGGCACGTGGCGCCTAGAAGCAGTTCCTTCCTACACCATTTCCTTTCCCCAGTGCAAATATATCTTTCTGTAGCCTCTCTCGTCAGAGCTGGGGAAGCTTAGCGCATGAAGACGCTATGACTGTCTTCCTCATGGCTGACCAGAGAGATGAGAGCAAGAGAGGACCTCTTTTCACCCCCTAATGACATCCTAGACTGTCTGTCACCAAGTGAGGGAGAAGTGTGGTGCCCCGTCTTAGAAGTGATTCTTGCATGTGCTAGGTTTCCATCTTGGCTTTGCCACGTGTAAGCCATGTGGCCTCGAGCAAAATGACTTAACCTCATGAAGCCTCAGTTTGTCATCCTGAATGGGGATGATGACAGTTATCAGTACATATCTAGCAGTTGTAGCATGAGGATTAACTTAGATAGTATTTAGCTCCATGCTTAGTGCATAGTTGACTTGCAAATGTTCACAAAAGAAAGGGACAGGGCAGGAGAGTAGATGTGCCCAAGAGAGCAGCAGGAGCTATCAATGTCAAATACCTAAAGCAGGAGTATCTTTTTCTATAAATAGACCTGCTGTGTCATATTTGCACGGACTTCGGGATATTCTTCAAGCATACGGGCTTCTGACTTTGCTGGAACTAAACATGTGCTTCAGGTTGGTTATACCCCCGTGGGCAGAGAGTGACTCGTTTTGTTCTGGGCAGTGGACACTTGCGTGTGGATGGTAGCGGCGGGCAAGGACAAAAGTGTTGTCTCAGAGTGGGGAGGACCTGGCCCAGCCCCAGCTCTGTTCTCCGCAGGGTGGGGGCGTCTGGGGTAGATCATATCCCCTTAGCCCTTGGTCTCTTCAGAGATCAGGCAGAGCTGGCGCCATGTAAGGCATCTTCTGTTCTCTAGACTCGGGCCTCCCAGCCGCAGAAGAATACTGGGCAATGAGATACACGAGGAGAACCCCAAAATGTCATCTTCAGGTTTGGAAGGGTGTTTGGGAGACACCCATGTCCTGCTTTCTATGGGGCAGGTGTGTGGATTCCTACAAAGGAGTGCTGGCCTTACTATTTCTGCTTTTGATGATGACACATGGTGATGTGATGATGACACATGGCCCTGCTGTTTCCACACCTCGCCAGATTCGCCTCCTGAAAAGAAAGAAAATCAACTTTGCAAGTGCATAAATGCCGCAGGCCGCTTTCACACTGGTAGCTTTCTTTAACAAGGTAATGATATACATTGCTATTTAATTATGCAGTTTCCAGCTTTTCTCCTGACAAAGCAAGGCCCCTGTGCTTATGAAAAAAAGGATTTGTAAATAGCCAGAGCCCACTCACTTGTGCAGTCTGGTGACATTTCCATCGCTCTTGTGCCCCACTAAGTAAAGGCAATGATTTCAGCCATTGCCAAAAAAAAAATTAGAGGTGGTGTTTTATAAGACCACAAAAAAGGTCACGGAAACCAAATTGTTTGTATAGCTGCTTGTTGTATTTCTCTGACCGTGTGCCTCTCTGGACCCCATATCTTCCCTAATTCTGCGGGCTCCTTCTCAGAAAACACGGCTCACTCCAAGATGTTCTTTGGGCATCTGATTTCCCAGCGGTCTTTCTAGTTAAGCTCCTTTTATATTTGAGGAAGAGAGTGATAGTCTTGCAAAGTTGGATTCTGACAATGGAGTTGGTGAGTGATTTTCAGTGACTTAAAAAAGAAAGTGTTTGGCCTCATATCACTGTCTGCATCTTAGAAGCTGTTCTTCCAGGATGCTCTGCTCACTCCCTCCCCGGCTCTTTTCTCCCTACCCCCAATCTAGACATCCCCCTTTCTCAAGGGGGACTGCTTATCGCTTATGTACCCATGCCTCTACACCAGCCGGACTTCTCCACAGAAAATTCTCCACCTGTATTTTCTGCCAATGCAGATCTTCCCTTTATGGACAATTTCTCACAACTTCCCTAGGAACTGATTCCGTGCGCCACTTTCTTTCCTTAGCACTCAGGGGCTCTGTGTGGCTGTGTAAGGATACATGTGTTACTTTATAGATCACTCTTTTTTTCCTTAAGAATATAGGAGTTCCTAAGAAGAATGAAGGTTTAGTTTTCATTTCTCTTCACGGCAATTGGTAAAATCTGTTCCTTAGTAAATATCATGGAAGATTTGCCCACATCCTGAAGCCTGTTTTATTTTGTATCTTCTGAGCAAGCTTCAGAACTAACCATTTACTTTAGAATTCGTACTTTTAAGGTGTGATGCTGCTTAAGTCAACTTAGCAGAATGTCAAAGTGAAAGTTAAAACTTACTGTTCATTTTTCTGAAGTAAAATGCTTATTTTTTCTATGCTTTCAATTAATATCTGTCTTATGCAAATCTGGGGACTGTTCAAACTTAGTCTTTGATTATAACTTAGGTCCAGGTACAAATTGTATTTACAATTTGAAACAGGCTGTAGAAAGTAGCTTTTAAAGAAAATTGTACACTTTTGCTCCACGTGTGTTTTGCTGGTGTTTGTCCCTGAAAGCAACCTTTGCTGTTAGCTCCTCACTGGTTTTAGTTGTGTTTCGGTGAGGAATGTTTTGGCTAAACCTGATCTTCTTAGTTCAAAAGGCCTTCATCGTCCAAAGTGGTCAGAATGCTGCTAGGCAGTGATAAGGTACTTTGCGTGCATCCCAATGACTGGATGACCCGTAAACCCATCAACTTTCTGAACTCCAGAACACACTCCTTTGTACTTGGATCCTGGCCTTAAACACCATTTCCCATACGCAGTCTTGATGTTTGGTTAAAACCAATAACCATCCATCACTTTCAGGCCAGGTCAGATCTGCTCGCGGCTATCACGGAATGAAATATGAGCACAGCTTTGCAACCCAAGTTCCTTTTAGAGGTCCTGAAGGACACAGCTACAGTTTATCAGAGGAATTCAAGGAGACCTCTCATAGGAGGAAAGCGGCCCGACGTTGAAAGGTGGGATGAGGCGGAGGCACTGAAGCCATCTCCAAGGCCCTCAGTCAAAGTCATTAGCAGCAACATCTGGCTTCTACTCGGCACTTTCGAGGGAGACAAAGGAGATCCGTATTTATTAGGTCTTCCATTTCTCTTTGCTTCTCAGGATTATAGCTTTAGCATTCACATGCTGGGAAAGCAAAAAAAAAAAAAAAAAAAAGCTCATCAGCCGAAGTTAAAGTCTCTCAACATTCTAGAGATGGGGGACTTTTGGAGAAGGCAAGAATTTTCTTTTAATCTCTTCCATCACTAAAATAGTTGTAGCGTACTATGAATCTTAATATGTACTACTTTATTCACATGTTAAGAAGGAGAAAGAGAAAAAAAAAAGAAGGAAAAAGAGTGTTACCGTGTACTATGATTATTTGGGGTTCATGAATAGGAATTTAGTAAGGTGGAACCAGACGAAAACACTTTACATCCATGAAAAATCCTTCCTGTTGGTGGAGGCTTACTAGTTATTGGACAGAACAGTTGGTGGGATTTTGTAATATTAGCACTAAAAAGGAAGTGATATTTTTCTAGTTTTAAGGGAATAGTTGGATATTACTACAGAAGGTGGGACTGTATTTTTTTTTTAATGTTGGCTACTATGTCCAAAGATGATAATATTAATATATCATTACTAGAGAACATACTAATTTTGCATTACTTGGATTCTCAGGAGGACATTTTCAAGAACCTCTCTCATCCCTCCTATGACTGTTTGGCATATATTTTACGCAGCTGGCTGAAAGTAACCTACTTTCAGGGGAAGTAGGGGAAGACTGGGGAAGACCCGTGAACTTGACTTCTCTAGCCCAGTGCGCAAAGCAAATTAACCCATGAAATTTCTCTTAACACTGACCCAAGGTTTACTGCTGATGTTCTAGGAAAAAACCATTGCTTAGCAGAAGGCTCTGATTTGACCCATAATATAAATATTTCTGGTTTAATGAGATACTTACCATGTTGTTTTGCTGCATCCAGTAAATACTATGAGATGCCTGAAAAGATAGGAAAATAGTCTAAATAGTCTAAACTCCAGATTTGTCTGCCAAGCGTAGCAGGGGCCAGTACAGTGGGCTTTCTTCCATTCCCTAATAAGTTTTCCTTGATTCAGGGTTGGAAGAAGATTGAATGATAGCTCACAGAATCACCAGACCATAAGTATCAACCAAACACTTCGTGTATTTCTTGTACTAGACTAATTACATACATGTCTTGTACTAGAGTTTTTGTTGAAAGATGGGATATAGACAAAATAAAAAGAAGTGAAAACACAGTCCGTGTGCTTGTGGCTTAAGTGCAGAGATGGGGTTTCCACATGTGAAACAACCAGAGAACGATTTCACAACCACAGGTAAACAAATGGGGTGTCAGGGAGGGACATCTGGTCCCCGCACTGTTTATAGCTAATTCCAAGGGGGGAAATAAGAGAAATGGAACCAACCGCTTCTGAAGGGAGCACGTCCCGGTCCTCTGGCAGCAAGGTGGAGGTTTTCTGCCAGGAGGGAACACTGGATAGGGGGCTGTTTGTTTTTTCTCCAAACAGGAAACGCCTTCCATGCCAATAGTAGCTTCAAAAGGATTGCTGCAGCAGATGGAAAGAACCCATATGCATTCATGCATTCAATTAGCAGGGACTAATTCAATTTGAGGATTAACCCTGTCATTAGAGAGAAGCAAAACCTATTTAAGTCTCCCATCTATGGTTACACACTCTGAGCGCCATTGGCACAGGTGGTGGTTGAATATTAGACCATTGTAGCATTCCATGGCCTTCCGATGCCGCTGATAGATTAATCCCACTGAGGAGGAGATCCTGGAAGTGTGTGCTCTGAGTCTTCCACTCTGTATTTTGGCAAAGGAGGAGAAGCTGGTAGACCTGGTGGAAGGGAAATGGGACTAGCGTTTGCTGAGTGAGTGCTTGCTTGACTAGAGGAGGAAAAAGGGGAGAGATGGTGTGGTTTCTGGTTTTTGTTTTTTGTTTGTTTTTTTTTTCCTACATCTGATTATTAAAGAGAGATACAGGGTAAAGCTTACTTTAGATAGAATTCTTAATTCAACTCAACAAACACTTGTTGTCTTCATGATCTTCTACTTGCCTTTCTTCCTTCTTTTCCAAAAAGCTGATCCTTCAGGTAAGCAGTTGTCAGCCTTTTGTATTTATTCCACTGAGATACTCATGACATAAAACAGATGACATTGTGTGCAAAACATGCTCTTATAGAGGACACAGGTAACAAAGGCTATTATTCATGGCCATTTCCCAGACCTAACTTAGTCAGTGTCAACACTCTTACTCAAAGCACATCACAATATAAATGTATGATGTGACAGACTGAGTTTTCCAGAAACAGTCACAGCATTGTCTCCTATCCTACACATCCTTCTTGCAATATGACTTTGACATTCTTTTCATTGAGATGTGTGGTCTGGGTCCTCTTTGAATGTGGGCAGACTTAAGACTATAGCAGCAGAAGTGACACCCCATGATTTCCAAGGCAAGGTGACTTCCAAGAGGCTTTCTTGGGATGATTGCTTTTGAAACCTAGTCACCATTTTGGGAGGAAGCCCAAGCAACCATGAAATGTCATGCTCAGGAAACGAAAGCTCCCAGGTGAAGCCAGCACCCAGTCTCCTGTCCTGTATAATCATCTTGAAAGTGGATCTTTGAGCTCTCAGTGGAGCAGCCCACCCTATGCCAGGTGCAGGAGAGACAAGCTTTTGGCTGAACCTGGCCCACACTGCAGATTTTTGAGCAAAGCAAATAATTGTTTTGTTTGAAGCCTCTATGTTTTGGGATGATGGAGCTCTCCGTGAGTGCCTCACAGTTATGCAGTCAAAGAGAGCTAATACAGATTTGTGAGTCATTATAAGAATAATCTTGAATTTGTTCTAATATATTAAAAACCCTCAGTATTTTAGCTATTAACAAATAATTGGCACATAACTTATTAGCGGTTGTCAAAACCTCCTCTAGGCTTACATTAAAATGCAGAGGTCTCTCAAAATATCGAATTCCTCCTTTCTCTCACCTCATTGTGTTGAGCCTGGCTATGTAAAATAATACTAATTACAGTCATTTTCATGAGCTGCTTCTCATTTATGCCTCGTTAGCATAATTTGCAGTAGTTATCCATGCCATTAAATGAGTGTTAGTTACCTTTGCTGTATCTAATGATCATACTAAATTAGTTTTGGGGAGCTAAGCCTTCACACTTTGTTGCTCGTGTCCCATGATGGACTACTTACAAAGTAGAAAAATTGGACAGAATGCTTCTGATAAAGAAAATGCAAGAAAGGCTCTGCAGAAGTAGGCTCTTGGGCAGCGGACAATGCAAGCCATCTGGTGACTAAGCAGTACATAACTTTGAATAAAGGACAAGTAGGAAGATGCCCTTTATGATCAGATTAACAGAATTGTGAATGCAACATCTGCCCTCGATATTCGATGTCTCCTTTGGCATAAAAAGTCTTGGACCTTGAAGTCTTAAATTGACTTAATTTGGCATGGGACGCATTCATGAGACTTTTACTTGGGGTTGTTTTAGTTTTTGCCCACCTTGCTTCAGTTTCAAGGGGAAACAGCATGGTGGCAGGAATTCTAACATAGGGGTCAGATGCAGTAACGTTAAAGAAAATGTGAAAGAAACAAAAAAAAAGAAAAAAAATAAGAGTCTCTCTTTCATCTGGATTGCTAACTATCTGTGTGACCCTGGAAAAGTCCATTTACTTATCAAGCCTGTGTTGTCATCTATGAAATGAGAGATTTAGGCTAGAGCCCCAAATACTTCTGGAATGTAGAATATGACCACTTCTGAAGGGACAGTTCTAGGACATGTTTCTTGCTTCACGGATGAACTATTTAGGAGTTTAAAACTATGCAGAATTGGGCAAAAACAGATATATATTTATGCTTCTCAGTGCTGCAACTGATTTCTCTCCCAACGCAGGGCTCTACAAGCTATTCTTTGTTCGATAGTGGTAGTTTGTACTTTTAATGTCTTTCTTCCATAACTTTTTGAAAAATATTCAAGTGACTGCTATCATTACTAGGTGACAAACGGATTGGAAAGAGAATATTACTTTAAGAACTGAGAAATAATATGAAAATTTAAACTTCTTAAATAGAGCTGAGTGTACAGAGTTGATGTAGTTATTTTGGGTGATTTATCGAGAACTCATATACGTGGCTTTGCCAAGCCCTGTGTACTTTTTATTAAATATTTTTGTTGGCATAGCAAAAACTGCAACCTTAAACTCTCCCTTTGGAAGTAATCATATGCCAAACTCTACAGCTGTAATTGGCCTTAATCTAACCTTCTCATTTCATAGGTGAGAAATGCTTCTTTTTCTATGTTACGAGGTCAAAAGCATCAGGATTCTATGATGTTCATTCTACACAGGAGACCAAAATAGTCAGTCCTCTGTTCCTTGAGCTGATTTGAAAGGCAGAGTCCCCAAAGAACTGACTTTATCTTCATTTTTCTAACGAGAGAACTGAAGGTTGGTAAACTATAACTCGCCCAAGGTTACAGCCGATTCACGGTGCTCCCAGGGGCTCACAAGGAGTCTGACTCTTAGCTTAGTTATAATGTATCCCTTTCTAATTTGGGTTTCTTGCCAAAATGCCAGTTCCCTGGGTTTGCTTTGTACAGAGGTATCCCCAGAACCTCGAACACGGCCTGGCACGGCAGGAGCAGGTGGCCAGCCAGTGACCCTGTGGATTGTTTTGTCCCTCTCCTGATTCCAGCAGGTAGCCATTGTTCATTCATGCAAGATGCCTAAGGATGTCCAGACCATTGGGAATAGAGGCCCAAGAAAGAGAGACTAAGACAGAAGATGGTGATTCCTTCCTGGCGGTCCTGACTTCTCAGTTCCAGGATGTTTACTAGAGAGCAGTTTAGCACTGGAGGAAAAACCAGCCATTTCATATGAATTAATGAGTCTGCTTCTAAGCTCTAAAAATGACAAACTTCGCACTTCTCTATCCCTTACTCTCCTGCCTAACTATGTGCGTTTCTGTGATTTAATTGTCCAGGAAACCTGCTATCCATCTACTCAATTGCCTTTACGTCTCATCAGCAATTTGACTTACCCTCTTTGCATTTGGGATCACGATTTCCCCAGTTGCAAAGAGTTTTGGAAAAGGCAGGAAGGCAAGCTTGGAGCTCAAGAAATAATAAAGAGTAATACTGTAATCATAACAATTCATTATCTGTTTTTGAAGCTTGATCTTTCAGAAAGTTATTATCTGGAGTTGAATACTAATAGATCCACGCTCTCTTTATGCAGAGGAGATCTTAAACAACAGTGTACACGGGGAAGGACATTAATCAGGAAAGAGAAGTGAGCCTTGAGTCTAATAATGTTTGCATAATAGCTACCCTTGGGTGTATTGCTTGACTTAAGAATAAATATCCCTGCTTTCCATATCTAGTACAATTGGAAATTATTCGTGGTTATGATTCTGTTATGTGATCCTCTATCTGTACATGGGAACTTTAAATCCGGAGGCTGCTGGAAACCAACAAGCATAGCAATACTGTGAATGAGTCTGGGGTAGACATTTAAAGAGGCTAGAATATTGGGCAATCTGGAGAAAATGAGCAGAGAGCAGGTCATAACTCTTTTCAGGAGGGGGAGGCTGGGGTCAAACTGGCATGGTTGATACTTACACGCTTCTCTGGTTTACTTTTACCTCTGCAGTGGTTTCTCACCACCTGCAGGATAAACTCTAGTGTCTCATCTTGACAGAAGAGGTGCTCACTGGGGGGGGGGGGGGGGGTTCCTGCGACTTGGCAATATTCATCTGCAACTGTTCCCCACCTCAGGGAAGATGATACATAGCTCTTCGCAGGTTCTATTAGACATCACAACTTAACTTCCATGTCTTTGTTCAGATCCTACCTTCATCTTGCAAGGATTCTCCAAATCTTCTTTACTAATTAATTCCACTTACCATGGAAGAGTTGGCTTAAATTTCACCTCCTCCAAGAAATCTTTGAACTCCACAGCTAGCCAATAAGTTTTTCCCCAGATTCTGATATTTTTGTTTCTTTTCTTTCTTCTTCTCTTCCTGTCCTTCCCTTTCTTTTTCCTTTCTTACTTCCCTTCCTGCTGCTCCTCAAATAGAATTTGTTCTGGGTAGTTCCTTTATTGCACTGATTTGTTGTGCTTATACACATGAAATTTTATACACAAGTGCTTTAAATTAATGAGCTCATTTTTTCTTTTCTCTCTCTCTTTTCTCTTTTTTTGTTTTCCTTTTGACTTCTGGGGAAAGTTTCAATATAATCTTGAAAAAATAAGGACTCTACTGTTTGGAACTCCCAAAGCTTTTATTTGTTGGTTTTGTTTTTACATTAGAGAGATGAGCAGGATAGCTATAAATTTTATTTTACAAATAAGAAAATTGATTCAGAAACATTGCCTTGTTAAACTTACATGTCTGCTAAATTAGGGATTAGAATTAGACCCTAGTCCAATGTCTTCTCTTTTTTTTTTTTTTTTTTTTTTTTTAAGATTTTATTTTTTAATTTATTTTCAGAGAGAGAGTGTGCTTACAAGTGAGCGACCTACTTATCACCATATTGCAGGTCCCTGTGTCTAGTCCGGACCTCTGTCCAGAACAGCTCCACTAGCTCTGTGAGGAGCTAGTTAGGTTATCAAGTTCATAGTGTTGTGAAAGGCACTGCATTGGGATATCTGAGTGGCTCGGTCAGTTAATAGTCCAACTCTTGATTTTGGCTCTGGTCATGATCTCAAGGTGGTGAGATCAGCCCCAAATCAGGCTTTGAGTTCAGAGGGGAGTCTGCTTGAGATTCTCTCTTTCCCTACCCCTCGGCCCTTCCTGCTCATGCTCTCTCTCTCTTTCTTTCTCTAAAATAAACAAATAAATCTTTAAAAAAATCAAAATGAAAAATAAAATGACACTGAGAAAGAAAATTTAAATTACTATCTTCTAAAATTTTGTGCCATTCAAGCGTTAAAATAATCCATTTTATCGATAGTTCTAGAATCTAAGTAGTTGTTTTTCCAAAGGGACCGTTTCCAACAGAATGCACATGTTCCCTTTAGGATCCAACACCGTCATTAGGTGCTCACGCATCCTGTCCTCTCTCAGCAGTCCCCTCCTGTCCCTCATCCTCTACCTCCCAAGGACAAGTGCACTTGTACCTGCACTTCGATGCCCCTGAAGGTACATATTTTTACAATGAGATTAGGTTTCCTAATACTTTGAGTTCTTTCCATAAGAGTCACCCGTGGATTAGATGCTGACCACGTGGCTCTTTTCTTCAGAACATAAAGAACATACATGTTCCCTCCTCGGTACCTCCAGTCCCCTTCCTTTCCATAACGGTAGGTGTTGTCGGTCACTGCAGAGCAAAATTGGTAGTGATTTTTGGAACCCCAAGAGGACAAAGTGCAAGGAAGTGGAAAGAAGGGAGCAGAAGCAATCATGGTTAAGCACCCAGCTGGCCTAAGTAGAAGAGTTGAGAACATCCACATGACTTCATCAATCATTTCAGCCATTCTGTAAGATTTAGACCTACTTGTTGGCCAATGTGGAAACCCGGCTCTGCGGGTTTCCATGATTCGCTCAGAGCTTGTGTCGGAGCTAAGACTTGAACCTAATCTCTGTGGCCTCAAGCTTCGTGAGGGGGTATCGAGGTAGACTCTAGAATGATGGATAGAATGGGTGCCAGGGTAGTGAAGGGATGAAGAGGAAGCTTTTCCCTGTTGCAAGATTCAGCCTTTGGCATGCTTCTCCTTCCCTGATTCCTGCCTCAAATAGAGACTATTTCTGCAAACTGTGGATCCAGCCCCTTGGGATATTTAAGTGAGAGGGTCTTCTACTAATGGGACATCTCTCTTTTGTCTCCCACAGCAATTTTGCAGGCAGTAATAGCTGGTGATCTTATGAAGGTAAGCTCTCTTCCTACCCACACTTTTGGTGATTCTTCAAGAACTTTAACATCAACCATTTCTCACCAAGTTTTCGTGATCTCTCATACATCATACATCATCCTCCCTGCCTATGCTAGCTGAGTTGGAGGGGGAAGGGCACTCTTTTGAGAAGTGGGCAGAGAGGGCCAGAGGAGTCTTTCCAGCATCTCCACATTGCCCAGCAGCGGAGAACATATGCAGGGGTACTGTGCTGGTTGTCTCGACTGATTAACACGGGTGGCACGTTGCCCAGGTGCAGTGCTCACGATGTCCAGAAGTGGATTATTTGCAATTGAAAGGTTTCTTTTTAGACAGGTCTTGAAATGAGTGCATCTGTAAGAATTACCTGGACACCACCCAGAAATACATTCTCCAGGCCAGAGCCTACAGCTTCCAACATTATTACAGTTTTGTACTCGGGGGATCACAGCTACCCAAAAGACACTGCATCTGACCTCCCTCCAACACTTTAATTCATGCTTACATTTTCTTCGTTCAGAGGGAAGGAAGTGGCCGCTGCTGCCTCCAGAGGGAATGCACATTCTGGAGTCAGACTGCTGGGGTTCAGATCTTGGCTCTGCCATTCCCTGTTTGTGTGACTTTGTATAATTATCTCATTCTCCCTGTGCCTCAATTTCTTCATCAGTAAAATTGAATAATGTGGCCTCTCTCCTTTGTTGTGAAGATTAGCTGTAACAATACATGCCAAGCTCTTAAAACTGTTTCTATTCCATAGAAGGGACTCTAAGATGCTAGCAGGTAGTGTTAGTCTGTGTTTTTTTAACAAACACAATGGAGATGCAAATACTCATTACACAGTATAGTCCATGAGCATTCTAAAAGCTACATTTGGTCTCCTGTCATTTTTCAGGCACTGGGACTCATGAGTGCCCGTATATCCCTATATAAACCACACTGGCATGGATCTGCTCTGTAATGTTGGTAACTGCATAAGGCACAAGGCCACCAGCCTGTGTGGAGTGTGGTGCCATTACAGATCAAAAAACCAAACACCTTAAAAAGAGAGCTAAGAAGCAATGACCTTGGATGCAAGTTCTTTCAAAGCATCTGTTAAATCCACGGAGAAGCCCTTGTGCTATCGTGTTAATAGGTTATTGACAGGAAAGAAATGGCATGAAGGGTGCAAACACCTTGATAAGCTGTCATCTTTAGACACATTAGCCCGGACATGGGGCCTGTGGCCCTGTGTGCATCCAGGAATCATCGCCCACAAGCAAAACGCACTCACCACGCAGTGTAGCTGGGAGTTCAGTATTGTTGCCCAGCTGTGGACCGAAGCAGTATTAGCCTGTATACCCTGCAAGGCCCTCTATTAAATGCCCTTGCAGAGATTCTAAGTGGAAAAAATGTGTGCGAACTACATTTGAAATCTGATTTCATCTTGCATGTGCCTTTAGTCTAGGCAGCATATTTTCCAGGCCTCTGGGTACACAACCCCACTCTCCTTGTACTTAATAGAGGATTATTTGAAATGTGGGAAATGGCCATACTCCATGGGTCGTCTTCATTACAATCATGTCCTAAGTGCCTAAGAAATTACTCAACCGTATTTATTGAGAGGTTGAAATGCAGTGACATGGAGTTTTTCCTTCTCATTCTTTTTCTCTCTTTCCTTCCCAAGTGTTTCTTCCCGTTTTCTTTCTTTTCCACCTTCTTCTGTTTGTCTAGTCCGTGCAGAAAGCAGAAGAAATATTAAATACTAAACCGTGTGTGTGTCTGTAAGAGAGAGAGAGTGCACAGCAGACAGCAGAGAACCGAGACCCCAGGAGCCGTCCAGTGGAAGGCAGCTGGGAGTGGCTGCCGTGGCCCTGAGCTGCATAAGATACCCACAGACTACCTGCATGTCCGCAGGGTCCAAAAAACCCACAGAAAGGCAGCATCTGGGCCGCTGATGCACTGGGTCTTTGCTACTCCGTTGAAGCCAAATCTCTACAGATCTGCGTAAAAAGAAAGGGCGTGTTGTCGTAAGACTGATGTTGAACAGTACTGGATATGCATAGATTCTTTGTGGAAAACTGCTAACTACCTCTTGCTGTCCTCTAGCCTCGAAGTTGAGGGATAAATGTCACCGTATGTTCTTTACTTCCAATCAACTGTTCGTTTTGGCCTACTTTCTAGAAAGCCTTCCCCGACTCTTTTTCACCCTGTGAGAAACTCCTTATGTTCTTCTCCATCACTGCATGTGTCTTTGACATCTGTCTTCCCCATGGATGGCAAGGTCTTGAGGCCAGGGACTGAGTCCTGTTCATCTTTGTTTCCCTGGCATCTGTCACATGGTGGTTCCATGGTTGGAGCTGAGTGAGACATGAACTATGAGTCTACTTTCTTTGACCTTAGGAGATGCTTGCTTTTTTTTTTTTTTTTTTAAATAATGTGCCATCTAGCTTCTTGGTGATAGATCCATTCCTTCTGCTTGGTACCTCCCGGCTTATTCTGTTCTTCTTTGTGCTAAAACTACCCTTTAGAAGTTCCAGAAAGACTCCTTTCGTTCTCCTATACAGCATTTTGGAGAACGGGGACCCATTTACACTTTCTGTAATGTTCAGTATTTCGTGAAATGAGACCACATCCTCATACCACCACGTGGTTCTCAGGCTACAAAATCTGTTGGTCATTTTCCAGTCTGTTCTCACAATATAGGTATTTCAGGTTTCTCCCGCCACATTCTCTGAATCCCTTGGGTTCTCGTCCTGTGGGTCCTTTCTAGCCTCACTGGGTGCAGGTTAGATGACTCGCAGAAGGCGTGCTGGCTGGCCTGCAGATCTAGGAGAAGGCTGTACACACGTGTGCCACCGTCTCCCACGGGAAAGGGGGAAGCAGCTTCCGCATTTGGTAGCTAGGTTCATTAGAGGCTGGAGAGAAACCATAGGCTCGGGAAGGAGCTTAGCTACCAGACACCAAGCTATTCCTGTCTCCGGCCCTAATTACTCTTTCACTCAAGAGAAAGCCGAGCCAACATAGGAAAGTGTTTCTTCTCTTTGCTGCCCTTCACTCTCTTGGGACAGCGACCAGTGCCCAGAAAAGAAAAAGACATCAAACAGAAAAGAAATAACTCATTCAGCACGTTTCAGTCTCCTTGGGCTGCTCAGGGCCCGCAGACCCTCTCCGGAGGGAGGGGAGGCGGCCTCCGGCCCGCCAGCCGGCTGCTAACACGGTCCGGGAACGCTGCTTTGTCCCTTTGACTTCCCCGTGTCCTCGGAGGCTAGAAACACTTGCGGTTTGCTACATCACTCTCATTTTATAACTGGTTAGCTGTACGTTCCCTTGTTCCGGACTCTGCCTGAGCTGCTTTTCCTGTGTCTCTTTCTCAGCTAATGGAAAGCTATAAAAATGGAGGCAGTCTGCTAATTCAGGGCCCGGACCACTGCTCCCTCCTTCACCACGCAGCCAAAACCGGCCACGGGGAGATCGTGAAATATATCCTGGACCACGGTAAGTAGGTGCAGCGAGCCAAGGGGCACTTCTCCACGAAGCAACTGAGCTGTCGAAGCGGGCTGTCTCCCCGGCTATCCTTGGAACAGCAGAATTGCTCCCCACCTTTTAGCCGACACCCCTGGCTGCGGTGAAGCAGATGGAACCACAGACCACCGACCCGTGTGGGTTGCTGTGACCCAACGGCTCCTATAAGAATTCTCTTATCAAGGTCTTCAAGGGTAGTGGGGAGCTGATTGATTGAAAAATAAAAGACAAGAACAAATGTGTCCTGACATAAGACACTGGATTGTTTTGGGAAGAGCTTTAAGTTGCCTAGTTGGGACCAGGTACCAAATCCATGTTTATAGTTTCTCACTCTGAGGGTTACATGAGCACGGTTTTTTCCCAGCTTTTTGGCTTCTCTCTCTCTCTGTCATTTTTCCATTTGAATCTCATGCATCATTTCAACTTAAGCCACACTTCATTCTCTTTGAAAATACCTGGGACTCTCATGTCTTCCATGGTTAGATAGTTGCTAGAAGTAACAAGCACCTCAGCATCTTTCTCTTGGAAGGCCCCATAAGGGGCATAAACACAGGGATACATCCCAAATCCTGACCATGATTATCAGCTTCCCACATTTATAGGGTTTCTAGGAATTAAGAGCTGGAGTACAGGGCAAAGTCTCCCTGGCTTAGCTGTTTTTGAAACAGCCTCTAGCTCTGCTAGATGTAGGTGCAGAGAGATCCTGGAAGATTTTCTCTGAGCCTTCGCGGCGAGGCTGTACCATCCAGATTCAGGCTGAAGAAAGTAAGTGTATTAGTAGACATGCACATTCCTTTTTGCTCCTCTTTTTTTTTTTTTTTTTTGAGGGAGAGAGGGAGTGCATGAGAGAGCATGTATGCATGAGGGAAGCAGGAAGGAGAGAGAGAACTCAAGCAGGCGCCACGCTCAGCACGGAGCCCAGCATGGCGCTCCATGACCCTGAGGTCCTGACCTGAGCTGAAGTCAAGTCACACGCTTAACCGACTGAGTCAGCCAGGCGCTCCGCTCCTGTTTTTATTCAGTTCAGCCAACATGTCTTGTAGTCAGCAAGTATTTGCGGAGTGCTTAACAGGAGCTACCTGTTACAGACCAGTGTGTACACACACACACACACACACAGACACGATAGTCACTATTTTTAGGCAGTTAAGGCTAAAAAAAACATATAATCTAATGCAGAATTCAATTGAAAACACCTCTACAGAACTGTTTAAGGAGCTGCAAATCATCTGTGGCCAGATTTAACCTCCCATCCTCCCTTACCCTCTGTCTTCTTCAGTTGAAAATGATGAGCTTACCTCCTCAGTATCCTGAATTACTGTCCCACCGACAATCCCCTGGACCTTGGCTTTTATATTTTGCTTTGGTTCTGGGTCCTCAGGTTGATTAGCAACAATAATTCCTTCTATTTGCAAGTTCTTCAACAACAACAGTTTCCCCCTTTCTAAGCCTAAGTATGATCTGTGCAATATTTGGGACATACTTACACTAAAAACAAAACCAAAACTCCTCTCCTCAGTTGCATGCCCCCAGGGGCATGAGTGATGAGACATGGGATGATATTAGTCTAAACCATAGATTTTCACTTCTCCCACTTTTTCCACGGCCTTAAATAACAGGGCCTCTGAAAGGTTGCGGTTTCAAACCCCACCTGTGGTTTGGTGCACGCGTCCGTTGCCCCGCGGTGTATCAAGCTGGTATGTTACTCTCTCAGTGCCGTAACCAAAGCCTGATGTTCCAGTACTAAACTCCTTTCTCTTCCATCCCCAGCATCTCTTGCAAAGGGTGAATCACACAATACAGCTCTCTATCCCTGTCAAAACAGAAGGACAATAAAGCAATCTATTAATTTGGGGGGGAGGTGGCTGTTTGTTTTTCCAGTTTTGTGGGGGGAAGTAGATTTTACAAGTTAGTTGGTTTAATATTTATGATAATGAGAAAAGCAAGTGGAGATCATCTCACCTCTACTTCCCTCACAGGCAAGCAGTTCCCACAGTCACGGTCACGGTCACAGTCACGAGAGGCCTCTGATTCCCTCCCCGCCTCACCAGGGTCTCTCACTGACCAGTACATACCTGAGAGAGAGACTGGAGATACGAAGCACACTCCATCTTTCTGTGCGAAAATAAAAGCTCACGCTGCTCTCCAGTCCAAGAATCAGGACAGTTTTAAGGGATGGTAGTTTTTTAGCCTTTCTGTGCTATAGTCAAATAGTGGGAACTAACTCGTTGTTGATTTCTTACTGAAACCAGCATTTATCAACCTACTAGGCATGGTCGATTTCAGCCTGAACGCTGATCTCCATATTTCTACTGACTCAGGAGTATTCCTGAAGCTCTCTTGACATGGCCCACCTACGTCAGCAGGTTCCTCAAGAACACAGCACTTCAGCTGCCCGGTTTTCATTGCTGCCGTTCGTTTTAACCTCTTTGGTCGCTGATGACAATTTGTATTAGCCTGTGCATGTGGAGACTGCAAACTCTTTTTTGCAGAAAAATTTGTCTCTTTTAAATGATAGACACCCCTGTAAATGATAGTATTCTCGGAGGGAGGGACAAGCTCCTGGACAAGCATAACCCTCTCCCTGCTCTGTAGCCATCCTCTTAATGTGACCCCTGCTCCGTGAAATAATCTTTCCTAATTTTATGTCGTGGCAGCTCTAGAATCCCCTTGGTCTGACAAGGAAAACAGCCTTTTCCAAGAAGCCTCCAGGAGGCCAGGGTTCGGAATGTACGCAGCCGTGACAATGTGTTTATAAATAGCCTCAGATTTGCGGTAGACAAGTCTGATCCATTTGAATTCATGTAAATGGGAAAAGAGTACAATTTTACCTGGTGCCAAAGATGGAGAGGGACACTCCTCGCCAATCTCCAGTGCTGCAAAACTTTAAAAGTTTTAGTTTCTCTCTCTCTTTTTTTTTTCCCCTAATCCGGTTTAAGTCTTTCCTGTGGCTTCACATGATATAAATCGTAAAGTTTGTTCAAAGACCTGATGATCAAGTTGCCTTCTTGACAAGGGTTCTGAGAAGTCCGTGGGCCCCTTTCAAGGGGCCTGCGAGGCGAGGGGCTTCTTTGTGCCCTGCACCCTTGCTCAGGTGGGAGCCCCTCTCCCCCCTGCTTTGTCCCCCTCTTCACAGGTCATTTATGGTGAGCAGTGGGGCCCACAGTCAGGACGACGCCCCCCCTTTCCCCCAGGCTCCACACTAAGCAACGTCTTTCTCATCTAAGCATCTTTTAAAACGGGGCTGTGGGCGAGGGGCGGGAGCGTATAGCAGGCTCTGAAAAGCCACAGGCGGCTTGAATTTTTCTCTGTCCTGCATCTTCTTTGGGACTTTCTCTCAAATGCACAGCCTGCTGATTTCCTTTATGAGAAACTGGAATTTGGGCCTCGGGAGGGTTGCGGAGAGAATGGAGGAGGAAGGGAACTCAAATTCCACCGGGACAGCGTGGAGAGGGAAGGACCCCGAGGGGGTTCCAGCCCGGGTCCCCCAGTGGTTCCTGCTTTTCAGCTCCTTTCAACCATATTTTCTGCCCACTCCCTCCTCCTTCTTTGTGCCTCTCCGAGAGACTTTTGTGTTGCTTTAGGCTTTGACCACCCTGCACATTGTGCTCCTTTGTTTTTATTCTCCGGCTCCCACCCCTGGGCCCCCCTACGGTGTGTCCTGATAGAAATCTCACTCATGCATTTCCTTTTTGATTTCAATGGCTTATTTTGTCTTCCCCCATTTTCTGTCTCTAGTCTTTCTTTCTTTTTTTTTTTTTTTTTCTTTTTCTTTACCCCCCTTTTTCGGCCTCTGGTCCCCGAGAGAAAGGACCACCATCCCGCTGGGACAGGATGATGGTGCTGTTAGAATTCCCAGTGCCAGCTCGCCCCACATCTGTGCGGCTTTTGTCCCGGGGCAGAGGAGGATTTGGGAATGGTCTGCTGGCAGCGTCAGGGAGACTAATGGGAAATGAGTCCGGGGACAGAGAGGCCGTGGGGAGGTGGAAGGAATAGCAAAGGGGATTTGGATGCCTTGGTGTGGGAAGCAAGCTAAAGCATGCACGTGATGGAAGACATCCTATAGGATATAGGGACGGTGTTGAAGACTGGGTTGCTCCAGCAAGAGCTGGGGCGTCCAGTGAGCACCGGCCAGCACACTTGCAGTTTGGAAAGCTTGACTGCCTAACCTCTCGTTCCATTTCCCATGTTGGGAGATTGGTGAAGTCTGGCTTCCTTTTGCATTTCCTGGCTTTCCCCCCAATACTGATGTGTCTCTCCTCTTAGTACCTTCCCCCCTTATCTTTCAGACTGTTTCCTATATAGCACAGTCTTTGGAATCCATGTTACATTTGTGGATCTTTCTTTGAGGAAAAACGAGGATGCTGGCTGGGATCCACATTGATTTTTAAATGTTTTCATTCATTCATTAAAAGAAGTCAATTCTGCCCCCGTGAACTTTTGAGAAAAAATTTTACAGCGATAGCCACTGCTAACTCTAAGGGTTCGAATTGCTTTGTTTGCGTTAACACATTTAATTCTTAAAACAATCCTCCATCGTGAACGCTCTTATCTCCTTCTGGCAGAGGGTGACAGCTGAAGCACAGTGGTGTTAGGCTACTTGCCAAGACCCGTATGTAGTATATGGTCTCTGCCCACCATAGTTCCAAAACCCGGTGAGGGTCGATCGATAGAAGTATTACATGCAGGGTTCCCGTGACAGCTGGTGCAGAGCTGTACGATCGATCGTCTGCCTCTGAAAGGTTCATGGAGAAACGTGCACACGTGTCCCTTCGATCGGGACTGGACCGTTGTTTTCTGGTGTAAGTCAGGTGCAGGGCTGAGTGTGGACATTGTAGTAAACCCTAGGAGGGTCGGAGAACCAAGACGTCCTTTTACATTCAGGGAATACACGTGAGCTCGCAGCTCACAGTGTCGTGAAATTTCTTCCAGTTCCCTAAGGGAGATGGCATGATATCCACAACCAGACCATATGCACACCTAAAATATACAATAAGGCCTGCGTCCGCATATTCAGCATGGATAGAAGTTGGAAGAATTCCATCCTCTTTTCTTTCTCTTGGGCTCTCCCTTATGAGTGAGACTCAAATTAACTTTCCAAAAATCCTAGATGCTATTTTTTTGGAAATACTTTTTCCTTTAAAGAGACTTTAAAGAGACTTTGTGAGGGCTGTGTGGATTCTTTTGGGTGTCTCTGGCCAAACCGGAAGATTGGAGAATCCACGCTACTCACCTGCACGGGGCACTACTATAAACAGCACAAAATGCGACGGAAGGAGCTCCCAGCAGGTCACGTACAGGAAGGGAAGCTCCAGCCTGTTCTTGGGCGGCACTTGGCACTTAGTTAAGCCTCTTCTCATTTCCTCCTCGGAACCCCCTCTCTCCGGCATTATGCAAACACAGTTATTTTCAAGCAGGTTGAGAAATTATTAGAAGAGGTGTCCGTGCTATTAAAAGCCGCTCCGGACCCCTCCTGTCATCGGTTCACTGCTATCGTTGCCCGTTCGTGGGTGATTTGCCCGACAATGTTCAAAACGTGCTGCTCTCTTGTGATTACATAGATTGACAGGAAGAGGAGGAAACTTTGGGTTAATTAAGTCCATCATCCCAGAGCCCGTTCCACTCACGAAACCTATAATTGGAGTTTTGTTAGGTTTTAATTAAGAGAAAGAATATCTCATTTTAGGAGCAGCACCGCTTCCTCTCACCTCTGTCAGCCTCCAAGGACTAAAAGGAGGGAAGGGGAAAGTGAGAGGCAGCTACAGGCATGCGGGGCGCACAGACCGGAGAATCAGTCTCTCATGGTTCGGGGCTGGCTGCGTTTATGGGGGTTTTTATAAAACACTCGGGGAACAAGGACTCTTCTCTTCCTCGTCCCCACTTCCAGAGTGTCAAACGATGATGGTTTTAGCACAGATTTAGCTGGGCCTGCAGCCTCTCTCCGACAGGACTTGGTGGTATGGACCCTCCAGCCATGGGGGCGGCTCTGAGGGCTAAGGGGAGGAGCGTGGGGCCTCTGGTGCCTGAACAGACTTGCACTCACAGGGGCTGGCGGAACGGAGCTGCCATGAGTGCCCTGGGGCTGGGTTGCTCCCGTTCACGGAGCTGCTTTCCAAAGGAATGGCTCCAGAGGTTCCCTCAAGGTGGCCGGCACCCTCCCTCACCCTCTGTGAGGACCGCTGGACACTGTAAGCACTCTTGTTCTTGACCTTGTGGAGAAATCCTCGCCAGCCATTGACGGGGTCTGGAGCACTGGTTCTCGGGACATGGAATCTGAGTCGACAAGTAGCTTCAGAAGTCAACGGAGATAAATGCAGAGCCCAGGACACTCCCTCCGTCCACGGATGCTCCGCATCTCAGCTTAGTGTAATCTGCTTCCGGCGGAGAGTAGGACCCTTCAGATCCAAACTTCAGGCATGGCATGCAGCGGCCCAGCTCCCATTTTAAACATATGGCTTATATGAACTTACGCAACCGCACAACAGTCCTGATAAATACTATCAATGCTTCTTTATCGTCCTTGGCCATTGAGAGACTAAGAGTAAATGAACTTGCCCAAGATCCAGTAAGTGCCAGGTAGAGCCCGAATTTGGAAGCAAGGAAGTTCAGCTCCGGTACCCGTCGCCACGCTGTACCGTCTTGCCCTTCCGTGGGTGTGTGTTGTGGGTATTATCATTCATGCTTCCTTAGAACCACAAGACCGAGGAAAAATAAAGGAGTTAAGTCTTTGCTAAGTCCTTAATGTAGGATGGGTGCTGGAAAAATACTAAATATTCTTCCACGGCAGGGATTTGGTATAATTCATTTAGGGAGAGAGGGATAGGCCTGAAAAGCAAATACATAATACAAGGGTGGAACCAAGTCCGTGTCACGGGAGCGCAGAGAGGGGAGAGAGTCTTTCTGTCAAAGCTGGTCTCTGCAGAAGGCCTGTCACAGACTGGGCTTCCCAGGACGGGTAACATTTAGGTGTGTGGCTAGAAAAGAGAAGGTTGTTCTGGATCAGGACAGTGGAGGGAATAAGCTCTGCGAGCTGGGGAGAGCCCGAGAGACAGGCTGGTGATGGCACAGCTACCCGTTGAATGGATATAAAAAAATGGGACCTGGAGCGAATTGAGGAAGGTCGGTTCCAGGTGAAAGACCGCTGACCTTCGCGGTTGACCACTTGGGAGTGAGCAGTCAGTACGCTGAATCGGAAACCTGGAAATCCGAATGAAAAGAGAGATTTTCATTTTTCTTAGTAACTGTGTCGGTATGCTCATTACGCTCCAGGCAGAGACCAATTAGGAAGCCTAATTTGTCAAAGAGGACAAAGGGAAGAGGCGAACAGGGCAGAGGGTATGAGGGAAGAGTCACGTGGCCTAGACGGCCAGGAGATGTGAAAGAAGAGGCAGCTTCTTGGATGACCGGGAGGATTGTGAAGGTCCCGCAGCACCTCGGTCATCCTCTTGCCCAGTGACTTTCCATGGTTGGAAAGTCCTAACCTCTTCCCTTTCTTCTTTTCACGTAATAAGTAATCACATAAGCACATTTTCAGTGATAATGATACCTGACAAGACAGTCAGGAAATCAACAGGGTCCTATTTCTAAAGACTAGAATGCTCAATACCTAGAACTGCGTTCGGCACATCCAAGCCCATTTATTCATTAATCCAAACAAACATGTAAGCGTCTGCTTGGTCCCAGGCTCCATGCCAGGCACTGAGGAAGGACGCAGTGGTAAACAAAGCATAGGCCACAGCTTCAAAGGGGTTTACCGGAGTCTAGTTGTACAGAGAGACAAATCAGCAGGTGGTTTTATTACGGTTTGAATGTCATGATCGCTAATTACATAGCCCTTCCCATCTAGGACAATCTCAATTTGGATGATGAATTATGTCACCCTCCCAATTAGAGGACAAGGGTTAGTGTCCAAAGTGAGGGGGCATATAGGCCGAACATTTAATGCAGAATTCCGAGTAGAGATTGTAGAGGGCTTTATGGGAAATGTGTCTCAGCTGATACCTGCAGACTGATTAGAGTACAGGAGGGCTGGGGAGGGCAGCAGTGGTGCAGAAGGTAGAAAGGTGGCCATTCCAAGCGTTGTTGGCAGATTGAATGATTTAATTGTTGAGCAAATAGAACATCATCAGTGCACACACCCACTGGACATTTCCATTCCTAAGGAAGCATCTATAACCATTTGGTGTTTATACATAGGTCTTTGAAGGGAAATTTTATGAAAAATACAATTTTACTCTGTTTCTAGAAGATAGATATTGGACTGGATGATATCTATGGTATCTTGTAGCTTTAAAATCATACTGTATAAAAGCCCATCTCAAACAATCTGCCGCTGGGGAATGATAATCCTTAAAGCCCACCAACGTGTCCCCGTCCTCCCAAGGTAACCCTTTAGTTATTTCTCACTTATTCTATTCTGATGGATTTTATTTCTTCAACCTGGTTGAAAGCCGTTTTAAAAGCATAGCCTGTATCATCCCATGCATATTGGTCGGTGGTGGTTGGGAAGTTGGTGAGTGGGAATAGAGAAAACCTGTCTTTTCGGGGGGCAGAGCGGGGGAGGTGGTCCTATTATCCCTCCCACCGAGTGACTCTACTTCATTCACCTTTCCAAGGTGTTTTAATTCTGTGACTATAGACTTTTTGTGTTAATGGTTAGTTTCTGGATTTATTTTTGATGGGTCTTCCTTTCCTCTTCTTTAGGACCTTCTGAGTTATTGGATATGGCAGACAGCGAAACGTGAGTGTTGCCTTTGTTACATAGTCTAGATTATTTTCTTCAGAGAGTATTTGGAGGAGAAGGTAGTCTATAGAGCCTACAACAGATAATTTAAATGTCGGTGGTAAGAAGTTCACTTTCCATTGTATTTATAACCAGGCAGGGCTAATCTTCTCAATCAAGAATCACACAATAAAAATTGATGACAAGAATCATAACGACTGCACGCACAGTCGTCGCTGTTCATCATTTAGAGCTTTCTATGCGCAAGGTAGTTTTGCACAGTGCATCACAGACTGCTGAAAAGTCTAAATAAATACATCTACCTTTTTTATTTACTTTTTCTCAACTGGGGTTTGTGAGAAAATTACATCCTAATACCCTATAGCGTGCTTTGTTTGAAACCTATACTGGGTCTGGAATGCAACAAGATGTATGCAGCCATTGGAGAATTAAGAATATAGTCATTCCAACCATTTTTATGTTCTGTGGTTCAGATGAGAAATTCTCGTTGAGAAGATCATCCTCTCTGGGGTGGTCCTCAAACTCATGATGTTTGTTTTCAATTTTTTTTATTCCTAGGGAAGCAAAATAGCTCCTCCTCCCCAAATAGGAACAAAGAAAGGCTAACCGTCTCCCCCTGAAAGCCTTATAGAAAGCACTATAAAACTTCAAAGACATTTGAAAGGAGATAAAAATGGGTGGGGAGGAGCTCAGTAGGTCTGGAGGAGGAAAAGGAGAAAAGAGTAGGATGGAAGCTGAGTGGAAAGGATAGACTTCCATGGTTATGACTGACTAGAAAGGGAAGACACCGTCCATTGTGACAGAGACTTTGTCCGCTCACCCCAACCTATTGGCAAGGTTGTCACTTATGCATTTGTTCTAAGGACTGCATTTGATTTTCCATATGCTTTGGCCTTAAACACCTTTTCAGTATTGGACTCAGAATGGAAATCTCCTCCTCCCTGGACTGCCCCATAGAGGCGGTGGAAATGGCTACTTAGCTTTGCCATCTTCCTGCGGCCAACAGGGGAGAGCTCATGTTCCCAGCTCCCCCAGATGTCCTCGGTGGTGGCCCATGCACTCCCACCTGCCATTCACATGGCCTCAGTAGGTTGGGTGGCTTGGGTTGACCTGATCCTTCCACGTCAAGTCCCCCAGAGACACTCTGCCAAGGGCCAGATGATGGTGTGCCAAGCCCTGCGTGGAGTTGCTGGAAAGGCCTCTGGTCTCCCATGCCTGCCCCATATGTCCCTGATCTGGTGCCCCTATGTTCTGCCTGAACGTGTCCACAGAGGACATTGTTTCATGGGGCTAGGCCCGGTCTCCCGTCTCCCGCATCAGTGTGTTCAGCAGTGCTACTGGGTGTTACCTAAATCCAACGCTAGTGGTTGAAAACAAAATCACTCAGCCTAGTTAACACTGTGAGACAAGCGACTGGTGTCAGATGATTATGGTTCGTTGATGACTGAAGGCATTTTGACACCCCCTCACCCACCTCCCCCGAAGACGCCCAGCCCCCGGTCTCCGCTACGGATAGGGAAGGAGGCGGATGAGCACAGAACCCCAGCAGGAGGGATAGGAAGCTACCCTCACCCCCTCCCTGCCGCCTCCGCCCCCACTCTCACCCCTGCCCCCAACCCCTTTATGGGTGGTTTCCCATTTCATCTTTGATTTAGGGGTGAGACCGCACTGCACAAGGCTGCCTGCCAGCGGAACCGGGCTGTGTGCCAGCTTCTGGTGGACGCGGGAGCATCTCTGAGAAAGACGGACTCCAAGGTAACTCGAGGACTGAGGGCAAACATCCTCCCGCCGGGCACGATCGCTGGCCCCATCGCCTTCACTTGTGCCGGCAGCAAAGGCATCCTTTCTGTGCTTATGGAAGTGCCTGGGGCTTTGGAAAAAGGAGGAAAAAATAAAGTGCTTCATTTAGAGAAACTGTAGTTTAAATGTATAAGCACAAAGGGGAAGGGTGTGTGCTTGCCTATGGGACTTTATAAACCTCTGAATGTGCTGGCCTTGGGACTTTGGGGTTGTCCTGCCCCCCCCCCCCCCCCCCCCCCCGGCCAGCAGCCAAGTTGTGGGGAGGTGAGGTTCAAAGCCCTGGGAAAGGGGTAGAAGACACCGGCCTGCTTTGGAATTTCTCCTTCAGCAACTTTATCTAGAGTAGCTTCCGATCTGTGATTTCTGTGGCCCCGCGTCTGGGTGTCCAGGTCATTAGCTGTCTCTGTCAGGGTGGTCAGCCAGAGAGAGGGTTACTGCCTTAAATCTGGTGCCTTTATGTTGGCTTTTTATTTTTTAAAAAGTTTCTTTCTACTTATTTTCGTATATTTTTCCCTAAAAGTTAACCCCTGAAGTTAGGGTGGGAATTTCATCAATGCGGAAACTGAAACCAAAAGAGAGCTCTGTGCCCTGAGACCAGGAGCTGAGCCTGAAGCCAAACTCAGCTCTTTTGAGCCCCAGCCCAGCAGATGAGTCGTTCTCACGTGGGGACAGAGCACTCCCCGGATCCAACGGGATGGAGGAGGCAACAAAGCAATAAAGTGGGGTTTTCTCCCATGGTTTGCCTAATGTCTTTGTCTTACAGTGGTCCTCTGGCATCGGGACCTGAAGCATGGTTGGTTTCCCTGCAGCAAAAGGCATGTCAGTCTGGATTTAAAGCGTGTTCCTATCTTGAGGGCAGTGAGGCCAGAAACTGATAGTGTGACCTACATGCCGACCTTGAGGGAAAGATGCCCACAGGTAGAGGTTGGGTGTCAGGAGAAACTCCACTCAGGAGATCTGAGATCAGGCTGTACTGGGAGTCGTGCTTTTACAGAAAGCACCAAGGAAAGGCCTGGAAGCTGGAGCAGAGGAAGAGGTAAAGCTCAGTGCAGCCCCAGGACTGTAGCCCAGGAGAAGGGACGGGGTAGGGGGTAGTGGGGGGGACAGTTAATACAGAACATCGGTACCACAGAGGAGACCGAGCAGCTCTGAGAAACCATCCTGGGTAGACGCGAAGAAAGGACAAACCGTTTAACTGTAGAGAGTTGCAGAGAAGAATTTTAACATAAAGATGAGGGTTTCATTAAGCTAAGGCAGTGTATAACCTAAGTTTGGAGCCGATGAATGCAGCCGAGGAACACAGACCTGTTCCTTATAGGACTTGAGCCCCACGAGACCTCTTGAAGTGACGAGCACCTGCTTTGGTCCATTTTCCCCCGGGGTGTCCTACAACTGCAGTGAGCGCCATAAAATAACTTTGTCTCCCACGTGGACCTCTTTTCCTTCTAACCCAGTTCTGAGCCAGCAGCACTGCCTGATTCTCCACGCTCCCCGCAGCGACCAGATCCCTGCTCTCCAAGGGAGGTCCCTGGCTGCCTGGGTTCCTCACTAGGGCTGTCGGACATGCTAAGCTGTGTCTGTTACCTGTCTGGTTAGCTAAGTGGGTGTAGGGTCATTTGAAACCGATGATATTTGCGCTTAAACTCTTCTTCATGTAACCCGATGGAGAAACACCAACCCTCTAGGCAGGATTGGGGAGGCCTCGGTTTCAGGGAGGTTTGGCTTGGCTGGGCCAACTCCCCGCACAGGGTGGCAGTTGTCTACTTAACCATGCAAAGGACTGCTCTTACCTCAGGAAATCAAAGGAAAAGAGGAGCAATGGGAAAGAGACAAAAGACTGGGCAGGACACCAGGCCCCGGAGCAGACTCATCTTGTTTATCTTTCTAAGTTTCTGAATCAGATAAATGGGCTCCACATTCCTTGAGATTGTGTTCTCTTTTGTTGAGTGTGTGTGTGCTTTTTCCCAAAACACCGCTTCCTTATTTTTATGATTATGAATATAGTGCATTCTTATATAGAAAACTCTAGCAATGCAAAGAAAAAGATTAAAATCATGAGAAATCTCACACTCTATGACCTATATACTATTAACATTTTAATGATCTCTCTTCACATGTAGGTATGCCTGTTTTTCTCTCTCATTTTTTTTTTTTTTAAGTCAGTGAAGTCCTACTGTTTTTTCATGCTATTGTAGAATGCTTTTGTCTCCCAACGTTGTGTTCTAGAAGTCTTACCATATGAAATAGTCTATGCTTCATCCTTTCGGGAGATCTGTTAATTTTTCCATTTTGTAATTTTATGCTAAGTTAAGCAGAACATGATAATTATGACTGGATCTTTTCCTAGATTTTTTTTTTCTTTTTTGGAGAGAAGCAATGTCTTAAGAATTTTCCTTGATGCGGAATAGCTCCTTTAAAAACCAACTCAAGGGCCACCTCGGTTCACCTCTCTGAATACTTGGGAGCTAGTAATTCCAACTTCATTAATATTGAAGACCAGATAGTCTATTAATACTGTAAGCAAGATGTAAAAACTTCCTGTAGGAACTTTAAGCTAGCAGTTCGATATTAAATCCCAGATAAATAAATAAGATTTTAGAAAGAATCCAGAGCCACTGTTACTTTCCTTTTATCCTCTACCCACTTAGCCTTGTAAGCCACAGGGAACAGGCTTAATTGAGCTTGACACTCGTCATTGCAGTGACTCAGATGGAGGCTGAGAAGCCTGCAGTAATTTTTGTAATACTCGTGTGCACTTATACATGGAGCTGTTTCTTTGGTACAATGACCATGCCTCCATCTTTTTGAATTTAATATCACTTTTTAAATAGATAAAGCCATATCACTGAACAAAAATTAGAAGACTCAGGGAGTGTTCGGTAATATCTTTATGCATGCAAAAGAATGGAGGCCTTCCTTCCTTCTACTACTGAATTCTATCTGTTGACCTCCTTCGAGATATATCATGTGGGTGTATATAAGAATAAATACGGCTTTAGAGTAGGCTGCAAGAAATGATACAATCTTTTAAGATGATGTAGAAGAACATTGCATGACATAAATTTTTGATAAATATATCAAATCCACTTAATAAAGTGAAAAAAGTGTGTTATATAATAGGATGTAAACAGAGTATGGGGTTTTTTTTTTAACTTTTTTTTTTTTTTGAGAGAAAAAGTGCAAGGGGGGAGGGGTGGAGGGAGAAGAAAAGAGAGGATCTTAAGCAGACTCTGCACTCAGCACGGAGCCCAACATGGGGCTTGATCTCAGAGCTCTGAGATCATGACCTGAGCTGAAATCAAGAGACAGATGTTTAACTGATTGAGCCACCCAGGTATCCCATAGTATGGTTTTCTGTTTATAAAAATTTTCTGTGTAGAGCCATAGAAAAAGACAAATTGGCTACTCTGTGGAAGGTTAATGGCGGTTAATTATCTTAGTGTAGTATAGGAATTAATGGTGATTTTTATTTTCTTCCTTAAAATTTTGTGCTTTTCCAAGTTTATTTAATCAATATTTATCACTTTTATAGTCCAAAATTGACTCTCTTTTTGGAGAGATGAGATATTCTGAATTGGAAAAACTTAACTGAAGACTTTGAAACCAGCAAAGAAACCTTTTTAGATCATATACAAGGATCTGGTCCTCTCATTGTCTGCTTGCTGCTTCCCAGGGTTTAGCATCATGGAAGCGTCTGGCGTCAGAAGTCCAAATGCCTACTTCCTACTTTTCTGTTCAGTGATTTCTCTTGCCCTTCTCCCAGAAAGAATTGGGGTTCCCAGACTCAGGGTGCCACACCATTTCCTGCTGTGGACTCAGTTTCTCTGAACCCCACTTTCCTCAGCTGTAAGCCCCACCTGTCAAGTGATCTTGCCTTTCTCTCGAACTTACCTACCTCATGTGTTTAATGTGGCAATAGATTTGAAAGTGTCTTGTCAACTCTAAAACCATGAGCATGGAAAAATCCTTTAGTGAGTGAACTTTGAACACCTCTTTGATTAAAAAAAAAAAAAAAAATCTCATTGCAAGTATTTATGTCTCTTTCCTTCCCATTGTCACCTTTAGGGTAAGACACCTCAAGACAGAGCCCAGCAGGCTGGAGACCCAGATTTGGCTGCTTACCTAGAAAGCCGCCAGAACTATAAGATCATTGGCCATGAGGACCTGGAAACTGCTGTTTGACCCTGGTAGATCGCAAAGAGAACCTGAGCAAGTGTATCACCTGTGCCCTCCCGGCAATTGGGCAGCTCCCCTGGAAGAAGCTGTTGGAATCCACAAATATGTCTTTCTCTGCAAGAATCTAGCTGAGACCATGCCACCAGTTGTTAAGGGCTACCAGACATGCAACAGAACATGATAGCCCACTGAGGAAGAGGCAGGATACCTGGAGATTTGTGGAATACACATTCCACAAAATTTGATCCTTATTGCTTCCAGCAAGTAGCATGAACTGCTGTGTTCACCTGTATAATTTATTTTCGAGATTCACAGGATGTTCATACAAATGGCACTGCTCCCTCCTCCGCCATGCATTCACGATTCCTCCGTACTACACAATTCTACTGCAACTACCCACCATTCCAAAAAAAAAAAAAAAAATACGATCTGCTGTCTTTACACTCAGTCTCTGAAGACCACAAGACACTCTGGAGGTCTCTGAAAGCCCTCTGGATGTCCTACAAAAATGCAACTGTAAAGCTGCTCCCATTTCCAAGACGAAATATACCAAGACTATTAGTGATTCTTTGCATGTCTCCCCTCCCTCGTCCCTTGTCATTCTGTAGGAGCTGGGACGTGCCACATGGATAATGTCTACGTGTGTGCTGTATCTCTAAGGTATGGCGAGGTGGCATGGGAGGGAACCCGGGGGCCGGCCCTGGCTGCAGGGATCTTGCTGATTGCCACGAAGGACTGGTTCAGCTTGGGCTGTTTGCACAACCCCATACTGCCTACGTGTAGCCATCTTTGCCTTTTGCTGTGATAGAGACGAGCAAAGGATTAAATGAAGGCCCACGGCTGGTTTGGCAGAATCACTGGATTTTAAGTGCTGTTGAAGTTGCTGAGCAGAAAACCATGTGTGGGGACTGTGGTTACAGGAAATGGAGCACTGTGACAGCATTTGCTTCTAGACTTTCTCAAGTGATAATAGAAAGCAGGCTAATTGACTTGAAATAAAACAGCCAATGCAAAAGTAGCAACATATGTCAAAATAACTCACTTAAGCGAGAACACAGTCACTGGCATGTTGCATGGAGGCAAATAAGTAGAGACTCTTGGGTGTAGTGGTGAGAGGGGTCCCGTTTTAGGTTTTCCTTCTAAGTGTTTGGTTTTCATTACCCCGAGTAAGCCTTATCCCAAGGACAAAGCCTTGTTTTATGAGTTCCACTGCCGGATTTCCAGGATGGCTGGGTCTTCCCGATGGATGCTTCACCTTTTGCTTGTCAGGTCCCAAGGTCATGCCTGATGGCGCTGCAACCCCATTTCTTACATATGGGGTAGTCTAATTTATTCTTTTCTCTGTTTCCCCCTACCAGGAAATTCTTAGTAGAAACCCACTGTGGGAACCCTAACCAGAAATGTGTCTTCTGGCGTTGGAATTACAACTTTGAATCCCACCGTAGATCACTTTGTACTTACTGGTCCCTCTAGTAGAGACTCTGTGATAACTACTAGAGCAGGAGGAAAGGGCTCCTAACTTTCAGTGAACATGTCTACTTGACTTGGGCAGAAGTCAGAAATGAAAGTGGGTGATCCAGGGTTGTTTCAGACTAAAACTGATGTCTTCTGAGCTTTCTTCCATTTTGTTCTTAGACATAAGCAAAGTGCTTTCCTAGCGTCTCTGCATGTGAACATATAAATGATTGTATTTCCACATTCACTTTAAAGGTCCAGAGGTGACGCATTGCTTACCTGAATCGCATTTTGGTCACATATCATTTTGAGAGGACACATAGGAAAACTGTATTAAGGAGAAATAGCTTCTCTGGGGATGGGGGTAAAGGATCTCTTTAGCTGTTTCAAAATCAAATTATTGGTGTTATTTCTAGCTGTGGAAGCATAGGTTGGTTATGAGTCATCTATTTCCATCTATCAGTGTTTGCGATAGAATTATCTGTTGGGTTTTATGCTGAGGTGAGGAGGATGGCAGTAGATTGTCTCCAGAAACTGGAAAAAAATAGGCTCCAGGAGAATTAATCCCTGGGCTTCATCTGGGAGTTTTTCAGTTGGTAGGAATGTCAAAGAGAGGTGGTGATGACAGAAATATAGTCCTTGAAACAGACCGGAATCTGGCTTTGAATGGTGCCTTCCCTTCCCTAGATTGAGCCAAATAGTTGGCCACACAGTTGCTTACCCAGATCCCATCTCTGGGATGAAGGACTGTTTTCACCAGCTACCATCTCCTATTTCTTTGTGATGTTTCAAAGCAGCCCAGAGAGAATTTATGGTATAGATGGCTACAGGCCAGTTTAAATAGGTCCAACTGAAGTCACAGTAAATTCCTGGTATGAAATAGATAAAGTAATGACTACTGTAGGGGTTCTTATGCATTTGGAAATCACTCCAAGCTCCCCCCCCCCCAAAAGAGTTCTGCATTATGGATGGGAAACTATGTACAGCCAAGGCAAATATCTTTTTGAAAAAGCAAAGACCCTCGGGACTTGGGTTTTCCAACAAAAGAACATCAAAAATGAACAGAACGGATACATAGTTAATGGATTCAATATTAAACCTACCTTCTGTAGCATTTCTTAAAGTCCTGGCCTTCAGAAGGAGCTGGGGCCATATGCTCCAGGAGTTTCCAGCTCAGCTCAAGCATATAGTATCCCCTTTAGTGGGCCATCAGAAAGGGCAGAAACCAGTGGTCTGGCCCTGGTCTATATCTGGAAACCCACAAACATTTAAAGGACATAAAACTGTATACTTACAGGAATACCATTTTCCACAAACCCTCTCAGGACAGGGCTGGAGCGTGGCTGGCTTAGCTGCCCGTTGTCCTCTGTGCTTGGCTCTGAAGAGCCCTTCGTGGGCAGATGCTTTCTGCTTGGGGCTTCCATTTGTGGATTTCGGTTGATAGGGAGGAGTGTGAGAAATGGAAAGTTACTTCAAGACAACAGGAGAGAACCTTCAGGTCATTATTTTCAGAACCACATATTCCGAAAGTACACATTTAATGGAATAGAACCTGGTTTAGAACCCAGCTTCCCCCAGTGAAGCTGTGCTTTATCACATTCAGGGACTGATAGAAAACAAAAACAAACAACAGCAACAACAAAAGAAGCCAAGAAGGAAATAAACACCGCGGCCACAAATTTCACTTTGAGAGTTCTGGTTACCTTTATGGAGGCTATCACCTAAAACCAATGCAACTTCTGAAGAAGAGAAATTAGCTGGCAACTGCATGGCCATGATGTTAGTGACTGCTGATAGAAAGCCCCCACACAATCCCTGGCTCCCTCGCCCATCATGGTGGCTGGCCTTAGCACGTAAGCGGATGTGTTGGCATTGGGAGATACAAGCAGTCTGCATTTGGACCTTGTAATAGTTTCTTTGCCTAAAGGATTTCTGACATTCATTTCCTAGACTTCTCATAATATCCAGGTTTTATAATAATGTTTTATTTTTTTTAACATGTCAATTTTATTTCAAATATATAGATTTTTTAATCATAAAGGTAGAACATGCTTTTTATAGGAAAAAAAAGTTCTAATAGCACAGATGAGAATCACGGGCAAGGTCAAGGTTTCCTCTGTGCTCCTATCGTGGCCTGAGTCCCACTCCCCAGAGATAAACAGTGTTAACACTGATCAACATTGTTGCTTACAAGTTATGTCAGAAAGACTCTGTACATACAGCTCCCCCCCCCAACACACACACATAGAAATGTATTTATTTGTATACATATGTATGTATGGTATGTATTTATAATATGCTATACACACTTTATTGTATAGGTTTCCAGTAAACAAAACATTTTAGAAGCATGCTAATCATCTCTCTATGTATAGTAAAGCAAGCAAAGAAAAGCTAACAGGAAATTTTCCTTTATTCTTTGTTGTTTTTACAGCTGCTAAGCTGAGTTCTCTTACTGCAGCCACTCCAATTACACATGGCGTTTGCTATTGCCTGCCTGTGTCATAAAATCCATGACCAAGAGGTCTTATGATTGTTTAGGTTACCTACCATGAAGCACGAGACCTACTTTAGCCCAGAGTCTGGTCTGTGCTATTTTTGGATCACAAATGGAGAGTTTATTTCTCTGTCAAGCTCGTTCCCCATTACAAGGCTGATTTTGCAGGGCTAACACTCCCTACGTTGCCTAATGATATTTAATGCGGGCATGCTGCTGCCAGGAAGGTTTAGGAACTTGGGTACGGGCTGGGGTCTGAGGAGCCTGGCTTCCTTCCTGTGGGAGTAGTTCACGAAAATCACTGAAAACAGTACCATCTTTAATTCATTTATGCTGTTTAAAAATGAGATAGATCATTGTTGAAATAATGCACCATAGCCATCAAATAAAACCAATTGCTCTATTTAAATGGGCTATTTTCAGTTTGGGTAAGAAAAATGTAGAACATGTATTAAATGAGAGACTTTTCTAATTGATTTTAAACACTTGTATAAAATCGTTTCTACCCAGGTCTCACTAGAGCCTTCTCTGAATCGCTCTACTTTATCGTTTTCTGAATTCCGTATTCAGCTGATTGCTGTAGTTTTTTCTCTGTCTGGTCTCTCAGATGGACTTTGGCCCCATCCCTTTCTGTGTCCTGGTCTTCACTGATCTCTAGTCCCTCTAGTTTCTGACCTTGTCAAGAGTCCTCCTGGGCTTCCGACCACCACCTTCAGTCATTTTGTCATACAGACACCCAAATCTTCCCCAGGTATTCCACTCAAGATGGATCAGAATGAAATTACCCTCTGGGACAAGTATCCATTTTGCCTGAAGGACAAATATATGTCCACTGACTTTGATTACCCTATAAAGTTACAACATGCCTTATTCTGAGAAGCCACCTGCCATAGAAGTTTAGCACACATATGTCTTAGTCCTTCCGTAGTTGTCCACAATCATGGTGGCTTCTCCCACATCCAGTGATGTAAATCATGTGTTCCCCTAAATCACCTAGATAACTGGATTAGATACGTGTTATACCCCTAGTGGCCATCCATGGATTTTAGGCTGTCTCCCCAGAGTTTACTGAGAACCCTAAAAATAGGAACCGAGCAAGGAGGAGTGCCCTCAGAAAACCCACTCTCCCAGAACACAGAGCACTGACCCAATCCCAGAAAGAAAGCAGAAAAAAAATAATTCTTAGGCTGTTGAAGCATTGTCATTTAGAGATTTGAATATTGAATGGTATCCTCACGGTAGACAGATTCTAAAGTCTATATATGTATTCAGGCATTCTGCATGCA
The DNA here is from genome assembly GCF_022355385.1 of Mustela nigripes. Classification (NCBI taxonomy): domain Eukaryota; kingdom Metazoa; phylum Chordata; class Mammalia; order Carnivora; family Mustelidae; genus Mustela; species Mustela nigripes. The sequence goes on from NC_081560.1 coordinate 15,870,770, forward strand.
ATCATATGTTCGTGAATCAAGCATACATTTGTATATTTAATCATTTATATGAAAAGTAATTTATCCCTTGCTCTGCTGCAGGCAACATGCTAAGGATCTAAGAATGAAAGCAAGAGCCAAAACTCTTGAGTTCATGGAGCTGGCAACCTAGGAGAAGACAGATTCCAATAGCACATGGTACCAGGGAAGCATGCCCTGGGGAGCCCATCAGGCTTTTACATGCCAGTCACTCTTCAGCCAGCAATCTCTGAGTCCTATGAAATATGAGATGAGAATATAAATATTAAAGAAATTATATTTTGCATTTCTTTTTCCCAAGAGTCTTGGTCCTGTTCTTAAAAATGTATTTGCGACCAAGACTTCAAGATGAGACAGAAATACGACGCCAAAGGGAGCTAAAACTCAGGCTGTTTCTCAAGGATGGAACTAGAAGCAGTAGGCAGAATTTGCAGTGGGTTTTGACTGAATACAACAATGAAGTATAACTATTGTCCTAGAGTGGAGTGGGCAACCTTACAGAATTACACACGTTCAGCCCCTGGGATTGTTTGTGAACGGAGGCTCCCTGACCATCTGGAGGGATGCTGTGATTAGGAACCTTCATCTAAGGAGCTGAAATCAGATGCTGTGAGTTTTTGAAATTTTGGTTTTTTTTTTTTTAAATGATGAATGGCCGGACTTCATTTTTAAAATTTATGAAAATCTTTGATTTTTTAATGTTTAGAACACCACATTGAGGGGAAAAATCTAAGAGAGAATGACTTTTGGTTCTCATTTAAAATATTATAAACCAACTAAGCCTGAATTTAAGAGCTAGTGCAAAGCAAACATACTCAGTGGTCTAACTTAATCCAAAATGCTTCTGGAAGCATCACGGATTTGGATGAATGTTCTTAGGCATTCTTAAGTCATATTAGAAATTGGTTTTACTATCTGTCCAATGTAAAAAAAAAAAAAAAAAGTGCTGTGATTTGATATTCTCACAATTAAATGTAATCTACAACCACAGAAGAAAATTTTGCCTAAAAGATATTTGGGATCCAAGTGAATGGACACAAAAGACAACCGTGGAAAATGCCTTTGCTTCTGCTACAGTCCTGATAACTGCTAGAGAGCACTCACCCATGCAGAGGAGTTATGGTTCTGAATGTTTTCCAGAGTTTTCCTCTTTTGAGCCAAATGACATCTGAAAGGGATCCCTATATGGTGGGAACAACCGAAGCGATCTTGTTTCTCATTCTTTTAGTGAAACACATATAGCTTTCAAAAGAAAATAGTTGAAATACTGCTTACTGTTATTATCCTGTTTATTACAACTTCAGTCATGTTTTAAAATTTTTAGGGTTTTAGCATTTCGATGCCCTTTTAGCATTTCGATGCCCTTGTGACACCTTTGAGCTTCGGTACGAACCCATGAAATGGGTCATGCAGATCATGTTAGGTGAAAAAACCAAATCTTAACACAGTGAATTCAGCTTGCACAGATTCCTATGGTAAATGCTAGAACTGCGGCCAAAACGAACATCTCTGAATGTTACAGACTAACACGTCCACAGTAGATGTTTGCTGAGTAAACTGTTTCTCCCCACCACCACCCTGCCCACTGCGTTCACTGCTGTTTTACATCATGCAGATTTCCATAGTTTAGAAGGTGTCTCCTTGAAAAGATGACTTAGCATCCCACAGCAAAAGTTGAGTAGAACTAACAAAAATGTGAAGTTAAAAAGTCAAGAGTTTTTGCTCTCAGTGGCCTATCAGGTTGGGCAAAGTTCAAGGAGGAAAAAGGTCAAATGTTTTGGTGCCTGGGGGGGTTTCACGAGCCGGTAACACTGAGGATGACTTCCAGGTTTCTCTATGACTCTCAACATTTTAAAGTGTTAGTACTGTCTTCTCTCCTTGGAAGTCACGATTGGAACAATATTTTAGAATTCTGTACCCATAAGTGTTAAAAATGGGCTTGCCATTCAAGACTCCTTTGCTGTAAGCGGGTGGCCATGCAAAGCTATATCTGTCCTACCATCACATGCACAGAGGTCTGATACACCTGTGGGAAGTTCTGCTGACTTTGAAATGGGAAGAACAAACAGACTGGAGAGATCCTTCAATTCCTGCTCTCATCTTTTACAAAGCACCTTGATGGGCAGCTCAGTGACCATGTAGAAGAAGGATGTTTGATCTGGAAAGAAGACAAAGCTAGATCAGGAACAGGAATGTTTGGAGGAGACAGGTGAAGAATGGTGAGATTCAAGTCCTCTAGGGCAGACAATATGCAGAAGAAAGCAAGGACAGAAGAATTCTGAACAGACATGAAAAGGAGGTGACTTTATTACTTCTAGAAGGATTTCTTTTTTTCTTAAACATTACATCCGGAAAAAATGGATGGGGCTTTCTGGGAAACAAAGTGACTTACTAGGGTTTGTTCTAGTATTTCAGCAAAAATTAACCACCAAATGAGGGAACAGGAGAAGGCACTTCCATAATTGTGAGGGAGCTTAGACTAAAAGACTCCTTTGATACTTTCTCATTTTTGATTTCTGTGACTTCAGACCCAAGCAGAACTCATTTAAAGCCCTCAGCCTCTTTAGGTTCCTGCCATGTGATGGCAATTAAAGTTTTTTGTAAAAACACCAGTCATTGCAAATATAGCCTGGATTGTTGAGAAACAGGTTTTTCATGACACCGAAACAATTTGTTTTGCTTATATACACACCTGCATGTGTGCACAACCATGCGTGCACACACACACAGACACACAGAACTCTCTTTGTCCATTGCTAGCCCATTTCCAAATCTCCTGAGTAAGATATGTATTTCTACTAAGGCAGAACAGTCACAGGTTCAATAATTAAAGAGAAAAAAGGCTCTAGTGTTCATTTTCCTACTTTCTACCCATTTGTTGTTTGGGGTATGTGGTTGTGGGTAGGGCTTAGAGAAGGAGCAGAAGATCTCTATTTTCTGGTAAAGAGGTATAGAGGCAGATTTTATAACTTATTGCCATTAAGTAGGACTTAGTCTTATATCACTAGGCTGGTGTTGCTATGTTTGTGGACTCTAGTTTTCTTTTAAGTCCATTTTTAAAATCTTTTTTAAAGATTTATTTATTTTTAGAGAGAGCATGTGTGTGTGAATTGGGGGAGGGGCAGAGGGAGAGAATCTTTCATGCAGACTCCCCACTGAGTGAGGAGCCTGATGTAGGGCTCAGTCTCACAACCCATGAGATCATGACCCCCACACTTAACTGACTGAGCCACCCAGGTGCCCTGTGGACTATACTTTTAATTGCCCATCCTCCCTTTCTTCCATAATAATAAGACTTGAGTTCTTAGATTTCAGGTTGGCTCAATGGAAGGCACTATAGAGGTAGTCTTCAAAAATGGACTCCTAGCTGGAATCTTGCTCAGAAAATGCTCCCAGTCCACCTTCTCCCCCACCTCACCCTTGCCCTGAAGGTGAAAGAAGAGCAGAGGTATGAGAAAAAAAGATTCTCAAGAGTGGGACAATAATAAGGCTCCAGTCTTCACACAAATCACCATGGCAACTCATACACAAATAATATATACTCTCAGCCAACTTTGAACCTCATGGAAAGCAAATTCAGAAGACATAGAAAATGATTGAACTTATTCAAAGTGGCTTCAAAGAATATCATGAAATTTTCAATCTATGCAGCTTAGAAGAATTACGTGTGGAATTTAGGAGAGGAGACAATTCCTATAATAGAACTTTCTAATAGAGCTTTCCTTGGGACTGGGTTGTTGGTTGAAGGAGTTTCTCTATGTGCTCGTAGGAGATTGGACCTATCCACAGATTCATGATGGTCTATGGTAAAATTTGAGAGAAATAAAGACAACTTGGGTTTTTTTCATAAGTCTATATTCAATCCTTAAAAATTGAAAGACTTTTTTTAATTTTGGGAGTTATATATAACATTTCTTCTTAAAATTATAGAATAGGGGATGTTTACAAATTGTCTTGTAAAAATAAGCCAATGACAGCTCTAAATTGGTTTACCCTATATTTTGTTTTAAATTTATGGGTAACTCTGTGAGATATGTGGGTGAGATTTATCACTTTTAAGATACTATCCAGCTTTGATATTTACTGCACCTTGTATATTGAATCCAAATAGTTCCTGACCTTTTGGGTTTTATTAACGCTACAGTTTTTCATTCCCTGCCCTCCGTTCCTTGTTGGTTGGACTGAGGCTTTGACCACATGCCTGATTTCCAATGCAATTAGAACTCAGATCGATGCTTGCTAATATCCTGATTGTGCGCTGGGAAGTATGGGTTTCTTGCTATCCTGGGAAAAGAGATTAAGAACTTTCATAGACAAAATATTCTAGCACAGTAGAATATTTTGCAACACACGTCTTTGAGAAGGTAAAGTCTGATTTAGTATCAGTAAAGATTAGCTAGGTTTTTTTTTTTTTAATTACTCTTTATTTATTACCAACGGTTAAGTGACAACTGTGAATCTGAATATAATATGGATCACAGCTGATCAAAAATGGGCCAAACCATTCCTGTAAAGAGTTAAGGAACAGAGGACAATCTCAGTTCCATATGAATGAATATATTCCATTTAATTTGGTGTCTGAGTGGGAGAAGATTCTTGCACACCCAGAGGACGCTTGGCTGTGGGTAATTCACTCTCAGAGGCTACATCTGTGTGAAGAGTTGCAGTCACATTATAAAGGGCTCTTTCATGATTTCTGATTCTGCCCTATCTCATCCCAGAGCCATGCTTTTGCAGAGCTGCCAACTGGCAGGTGGAATCCAAAAAAAAAAAAAAAAAGAAAGAAAGAAAGAAAAAAAAATAGCAGCTGTGGCAGTAAGTTGATGAAGTTTTACTTCCAGGTGAACTGAGATCCAGAGAATATGAAATGGAGGGAGGGGGGTGGGAAGGGGAGGGAAGGGAAGAATGGAGTTTTTTGTAACAAAGTCATAAAGTATTTTTCCCTAATTTTCTTGCATTTCCTATTTATATAAAGTATCTTGATCACTGTGTTGCTCTACAGAGATTTTCAACGGAATTCATTTGGGAGACTGAACTAATCTCTGAAAACGAAATTGACTAGTTACAGTTACTTTTTGGACACTTTTTCTGTATTGTGAATTGTGTGGAAATGTACAGAATAAAAATTAAGAAACATAACCAGTTTCTTTTCTTCTCTTCCTGGCTGCTAGATGTAGTGGGTGTGAGTGCTGTCTTTAATGGTGGCTAAGTTAGATTTTCAATATCAGGAACTAAGCAGACATTGGCTGTTAGACAAGGCAGAGACTCAAAGGGTCCCTGACAAGGCAGACATTTAAAAAATTTTTTCTTCTTTTAAGATGGACTAATAGAGTCCAGATTTATCCTCCCAGGGACCTGAATAAAGAACATCTATATATAAAATAGTGTTTGTTAAGACACTGGGCATTAGGCAAAACAAAACAAAATAAAACAAAAAAACCCACTGATACTTAAAAGGTGACAGTCAGCTGCATGGTTACGCCATTTTACAGACTTCAGAGTTTCCAGTCAGTGGCTCGGGGAAGGGTCATTCCTGCAGAGCCTGGCAGAGTTCTTGAGTTGGGGAGACCGAGGCAATTGGGCTTACAGAGCAGAGTATCAGGAAACTGCACAGAGAACCCCACACATCTACAGAGCCCCCCACCCTTTGGTATGCAGCAAAACACTTGCCTGTGTGTGTGTGTGTGTGTGTGTGTGTGTGTGTGTGTGTATGTGTGTAAGAGAAAGAGAAACCCACCTAAACTTTGGAGAACCATGTCAAATGCTTAGAAGGCACAATGTCCAGTGCTCGCTCATGGCTGGGAATAATGCCCTTTGCCCCCAGCCACGCCACACGCCTCCCATCTACTCTGCCACAGCTTTTTATTTCTTAACAAGACATTACAAATCCCCTGCTTTCCCACTCTGGTCCCTTTTCCTCGCCCACGCAGGCCACGGTGGTGATCGCCATGGTGGTTTCGTGTGAATCTTTTTTTTTTTTTTTTATTAAAGATTTTATTTATTTATTTGACAGAGAGAGATCACAAGCAGGCAGAGAGGCAGGCAGAGAGAGAGAGGAGGAAGCAGGCTCCCTGCCGAGCCGAGAGCCCGATGTGGGACTCGATCCCAGGACCCTGAGATCATGACCTGAACCGAAGGCAGCGGCTTAACCCACTGAGCCACCCAGGCGCCCATCGTGTGAATCTTTACACGTCTCCATTTCTTCTCCCTTCTCCCTTCTTCGACTTCTCAACTTCTGTTAACTATATTCCCTGTCACAGACGTGCATTTTATTTTATGTCTTTGTGTTTTTTTATTTTAATTCCAGTATAGTTAACATACAGTAGTATAGTAGTTTCTAATAGAATGTGTACTATGTGTGTACTAGTAGTGATTCAACGATTCTAGGTATCACTCAGTGCTCATCATGGTAAGTGTGCTCCTAACCCCCTCACCACCTCCCCTCTGGTAACCACCAATTTGTTCTCTATAGTTAAGAGTCTGTTTCTTGGTTTGTTTCTCTTTGTTTTCCTTTGTTTTGTTTCTTATGTTCCACATATGTGTGAAATCATACATTTGTCTTTATTTGACTGGCTTATTTTGCTTAGCATTATTCTCTCTAGCTCCATCCACGTTGTTGCAAATGGCAAGATTTCATTCTTTTTTATGCCTGAATAATATTTCTCTCTCTCTCTCTCTCTCTCTCTCTCTCACACACACACACACACACACACACACACACTACCTCTTTTTTATCCATTTATCTATTGATGGACATTTGCACAGCTTCAATAGTTTGGCTATTGTAAATAATGCTGCAGTATAGCCTTTCAATTTAGGGTTTTTTTGTTTTTGTTATGTTTTTTGTATTCTTGGTGTAAATACCAAGATGCAGTAATACCAAGTAATATTAATACCAAGTAATACCAATACCACAAATAGCAAGTGATGCAGTAATTGCACTACTGGGTAAAATACCCAATAGTGCAATTACTGCATCACTTGGTAATTCTATTTTTAATTTTGGGGGGAAATGCCTTGCTGTTTTCCACAGTGGCTGCAATAGTTTGCATCCCACCCATACTACACAAGTGTTCCTTTTTCTCCACATTCTCGGCAACACTTGTTGCTTATTGTGTTTTGATTTTAGCCATTCTGATGGGTGTGAGGTTTTATCTCATTGTAGTTTTTATTTGCATTTCCCTGATTATGAGTGACGCTGAGCATCTTTTCATGTGTCTGTTGACCATCTGTATGTCTTATTTAGATAAATGTTCATGATTTTGGTCCATTTTTAATTGGATAACTTGTTTTCTGAGTATTGAGTTGTATAAGTTCTTTATATATTTGGGGTACTAACCCTTTATCAGATATGTCATTTGTAAATATCTTCCCCATTCATAGGTTTTCTATTAGTGTTTTTGTTTCCTTCACTGTGCAGAAGCTTTTTATTTTGTTCTAGTCTACAGATGCACATTTTACATTCTATTTTGCACCAATGTTAAAAATTCTATATGTTATCAATTTTTTTGAATTCTAAGATTTGAAAGGTAAGAACATGGACATTTATTAGCATGGCAGGTTAATGGGTTTCTCAGAGGCAAATATTAAGCTACAGTTACATTTTTTTTCTGAAACTTTTCAAGGCCAGGACCCCAGTGCCAAACAAAAGAGAATATTTCTGTCATTCAGAAAATCATTTCTCTTACTATTTTTAGATTTCTTTTCTTCATAGTTGGAACTTTTGATACTGTTTTTTCTTTGTTTTGAAGTTGTCTTTGTTTTTGTTGAAAGATACAACACACACACACACACACACACA